>NC_043001.1:99173586-99510253 GCF_006345805.1 Octopus sinensis | reverse complement strand
ATCATCATTGTGTAACATCTGCCTTTCACACTTGCATGGAATGGATGGTTTGACAGGAGCTGGTCAGGCAAAAGACTGCACCAGACCTCTGTGTCTGTTTTGGCACAGTTTTTATGGCTGGGTGTCCCTCCTAACACCAACCATCCCACTGAATGCTTTTTACATAGCATCTTGTCATGAAAATGTTGTCTAAGTAATTTTTTCCTCTGATCATTTCTATTTTTTTATGAGCACTGATAGATATTTACTTAGTCCTTCATCACTACTTCAAGTACAGTGGAATCTAGACTTTACTGAAGAGATCTACTGAGATCTATTGAGCCCAAAACATGCCTGGAGTTGTTACTCACACTTGCTGAAACAATCAAAATTATATTTGACAGTGATGAGCAAAATTATTTTATCCTCACTGCACAATTAGTTAGCTTTTGATGTTCTATGCATTAAATATATTAACATGAAATAATCAATTTAAAGAAAAATAGTTGGTGATGGCTTTAGAATAGAATGAAAGGGTGAAGAATATTTCAGTTTGTGAGAATAACAACCTGGAGGTATCATTTTGTTAACGAAGAGGGATATTATTGTACAGGAATAACAATGCATAGGTTAAGAATTCAAAGATCGTGTAAGCATTTTATTGTCTCTGAATAAACACTGAATTCTAAACACAAGGTTCACCTTGATATTAGAAATAGGTATATGTGCTGTATCATCTCGAAGAAATTTTATCTCTGATAGACTAGAATCCTACCCAGCAACAAAAATCATCCTTTGTCACCATTACTATATTCAACTAGGAATTAAGCACTGGCTTCACACTTCCTCCTCACTCATATGCCAAAAGCATAAAATCTTTGTATAAAAAGTATCAACCAAATTGTTAAGAAAGTAAATATAGCAGTTGACAAACAGTATTACATTACAACATTTGGACAAAATGCTTTGTGGCATTTAGCAACAAACTTTTGCACTCTAAGTTCAAATCCTGCTGAAGTCAACTTTGCCTTTCAGTATTCTGGGGAGAGAGGGTACTGATAAAATAAAGTATCAGTCAAGCACTGGAGTTGATTAAACATTCATATAAGGCATCCTAGATGTGAATGGAATAATAATAGTAGAAATATATTAGCAATAACAGGTTTTTTCAATGGAAAACTGAAGTATGAAACCCATCCATGAGAAGTGACAATTCATTGTAGTGTGATATAGTCCCTGAATGTAAAAGACCTATGGAAACTGAATCAGAAATGAATCAACTAGCTTGCTTACCAACCACATGGTTCCGGGTTCAGTCCTACTGCATGGCACCTTGGGCAAATGTCTTCTACTATAGCCTCGGGCCGGCCAAAGCCTTGTAAGTGGATTTGGTAGACGGAAACTGAAAGAAGCCCGTCGTATATATGTATATATATATATGTGCGTGTGTTTGTCCCCCTAGCATTGTTTGACAACCGATGCTGGTGTGTTTATGTCCCCGTCACTTAGCGGTTCAGCAAAAGACACCGATAGAATAAGTACTGGGCTTACAAAGAATAAGTCCCGGGGTCGATTTGCTCGACTAAAGGCGGTGCTCCAGCATGGCCGCAGTCAAATGGCTAAAACAAGTAAAAGAATAAAAGAATATGTGTGTGTTGTGCAATATTAACTGGCAAGATAAAAAAGCACAAGTGAACTGAGAGAATGTTGAGCAGTAGACATATCAGCTGATGTGAGGCGAGTTGATTGCACTAGTATGACTATGTGATGTAAATAAATGAGTGCTGAGTGAAGAAGTACTTTATCCTGAAAGTGGAAAATTTCTATAGCAGGCAATGCTTAAGAGAAGATGGGAACAAGTGGTGAGGTCAGATTCGAATAGCACATTACCATTCATAACAAACATTGTAGGTCAGTATGAAAAAAAAAAAAGGATACTAAAATGAGAATGGTGATGGTACGAATAAGGATTTCTATCATGAACACAAAACCAAAAACAAGTTTATGCTTGACTGATACAGAAGGAATGGAAAATCAACCTAAGCAAGATTTAAACTAAGAATGGAATTAGATGACTCAAAATACCAAAAGATGACACATTTTCTATCATTCCGCAACTCAATTATAAGAATGCTTTCAAATTTTGGCACAAGGCCAGCAATTTTAAGGGGAAGAGATTAGTTGATTGCACTGACCTCAGTATTCAACTGGTCGATTTTATCGACCTCAATATGATAAAGGAAACCTTGACCTCAGAATAGTAGTTGTAGTTTTTATGAGATTTTCCTATTCAAATGGATAAGAAGCTAGAAAATAATAAATCAGACAATAATAGACAAGGAAAAGCGAAGATGATCTGTCATGTCCTTTTGATTCCAGTATTGTGAGGAAAGAGGATGAAAAAGTTTTAAAAATGCAATCCCTTAAAATTTGAAATTGCAAGAATTTGGATTACAAAAACTGTAAAGGTTGTGTCTGTAATAATTGGTGTATTGGGAACTCTGAGTAAAGACACAGACAAGTAGGTGAAGGAGATTGAAACAGAATGTCCTATAGAACTTCTACAGAAGGTTTGCTTCTAAGAGACAGGAAAGATTATCAGGAGAGCCGTAAGAACTTGAAAGACTACTGGAAGCTTCAGGATCCCCAAAGTTACCCACTATCCACATAAATTCTACAAGGAATGTGAACAAAGCCGAGATACATTAATAATAATAATAATAATAATAATCCTTTCTAATTTTGGCACAGGAACAGCAGTTTTGAGTGAGAAAAGTTGATTATATTGACCCCATGGCTCCAGTAATACTTATTTTTATCGACCCTGAAAGGTTGAAAAGCAAAGTTGACCTAGGTATAACAACAATAAAGCTTCATCTCTGTTAAAAAAAGTTTATTTTAAGAAACCTTATCCATGTATTCTTCATTGATAAAAATGAAACTGGAAGCTATACCCAACAAAGAAGTTTGATTTTGAGACAAACAGAATAAAGATTCCACAACTACAATTCTATAAACCTGCAAAAAATTTTAGAATGCCGGTAAGGAAATTTTTCTTTCAGTGGAAAAATTCTTTACTATTATTCAAACTGATTTTACTAGATTCACATTTTCTTAATGTTGATTTTAAGGATGTTAATGTTATGCAATAAACTGTTGTATACAAGACAACTCTTGCCATATGAGGTTGGGGTGTAGGAATCGAGATAGGGGATAGATATATTTAAAAAAAGATTTAAGACACAATGAGATGGTAAACACCTATAAGGAAGTTTCAATTTGTTTTGAATTTTAAAAAATGGCGTAAATATTTATAAAAAAAAACAATAGAAACTGATAACTCTTAATAAGTAATAAGATTCTTACATTACTATATGGAACTAAATATAGACATTAACTTATCGATTTCTGATCATACGTTATTAATAATTCATTTTAAAATAGTTTTAAATGGCTTTTTTCTTTGTTTATAAAGTAATGTCAAATTGTTTGTTCAAAATATTTATTCTAATTCTATTTTTCTCTTCCATCTAAATGAAAAACAGTACCTGCAAACACACACACACACGAACAATATATATTTTTAAATACCATAATTCTACTTTTCTGTTTCACTTGTTGTTTCGCCCTAATTGAGAGAATGATTAAATATGCCAGCGGTGACAATCCCGTCAATTTTCTCTATCTAATGCATCCCTTCTTCCCAAAGACAGTAGAATGTGCTATGGGAGATTTGGTTTGCAAATACAAGTAAACCGAATGACCGTGTAGAGAGAGAAGTTCCCTGGTAAGCTCGTTATATCACTGAGATCGATAAAAGTCTTGAATAGATTCTCAGCATCATGTTATCTCATTTTCTTTATTAATCCAGTAACGAAATTTGTTAGAAACCCAAACCTTATCTTTCGATTTCAAAATCTAAACAATGTATCCATAATAACTGCAAGATATAACAAAAAAGTGTGTGGGGCTTTGAAAATAGTATATGTTCTGATTTAGAAAAACTGCAAACTTTAATAATGGTTTCTTGTTTTTCCACAAGATCAAATGGGCAGATGTTATATATATATATATATATATACACACCAATAGAAGAAATATCAATATTTGTCCAATACTTATTTCATTCACTAACTTCGATGGAACAAAAAGTAAATCGACCCCAAATGGGACCATGTACCTTCCCGTTCCGCACGAGATCAAAATGATAGGTACCAATAATAATATACTGCATTTGTTTCTTTTGTTAAGGTAAGGTAAAAAAAAAAGGCAGATAAAAAAAAAATGTAATGTACTGTACAGAGCAGACATTTTCTCATTAATTTTATACACGAGATAGAAATGCATGTGAATATTAGATAAAATTATGATGTAGATTTGGGAATATAAGTGGAATAAATGTAGTATAGCTCAGCAAAAGAGTCAGAGAAAAGAATACGCACCGTTGCACGGGGAAACATACGTATACACACACATGCATATATGAATAAATGCTTGAACACACAACACATATTATTAGCTCAACGAGTAATACACACCATCAACACACTGACACAGGGGTGGTAATGATATTAATATACACAAGTAACATACTTAATACACAAAAATGAGAGAGAGGAGATAGATAGATAGATAGACAGACAGACAGATAGATAGATGAGCGGAAAAGAGTTAGTATATGAAAGATAGAGAGAGAAAGAGAATGAATAAACATCATCTGTTTTATGAAAGAAACGATATACTATAAAGCATCACAAATTCTTTAAATGTGTATTTTCACAGTAGAGCGATACACATAAAAGAGAAAAGGAAAGAAAACATATAGAAAAATGTAACAACCTTTATTTTATATGATAGGACATCTTATAAAGTATGTATTTATGTAAATATATATGTGGAAAATCTGGCATTAAGTGAGTAAACATACTTAACATATATGCAGGCACACAATAGACACATTCACATACATATGCATGAGTCTCTCACCCTCTCTCTTACTTTTCTATCTGGCGTGCGCCTACACATTCATACACATACATGTATATTACACACATGAACATATATGTATGTATATTTCTAGTCAGAAATGGACAATATAGTCATATATCACACGCACACTAAAATCCCACCCACACGCTCAGTAAAGCGAACAGAAGGACAAATATATTTTATACAACTCACTAAATCATACTGATTGGCCTTATATACACACACACTCACTTTCTCTTCTCATTCACTATCTCACCCACATTCCACTTAATACACTATCCTTTCCTACAATACTAACCACACACACACACACATGCGTGTCTGTGCATGCATAATAAATATATCGAATATATTATTGTATATATTATGCGTGTAGAATATATGAGTGCGGGTGTGTGTATATGTATGTATATATATATATATATATATATATGCGTGTATGTATTGGAACTACACTATACATTAATTGATTTCCTAAAGTATTCGATGTCACTGATCCAGTCCAGGAAATATATACACACACATACGTGCGTACAGTACGTATAACAGGAGATGGTTTCGTTAAAAGGTTCGGTTGTCGTGGTGGTGGTAGGGTTTAAAACAGCCAAGACCTCGTCAAGTCAAAAGCAATGCTATTCTCAGTCGTCAGCCTACCTTATCTAGGTGCTATTAACATACTATAAATATGTATGTAACGAACACAGCTTGATGTATGTGAGAGAGAGAGGGAGGGGAAGGGAAAGAGAGAGAGAGAATGGTAGAACAGATAAAGGTTGGATGGACATCCATCAGAGAAGGGACCTTCTCATAAGATACTGATGGCAACCAATGTAACGATGACCTAAGAATGGGCGATGACTGCTGAGTGACTTGGCGGCAGGGGACAGACAATATAAGAAGGGTTTAGCGTTAATAGTGGTGTTGGTGCTGATAATAACGATGGTAGTGACAGTGATAATAGTTGTGGTGGTGATGCTGGTACTGCTGCTGCTGGTAATGATGATGGGACGGTGGGGGAATGACGGAATAAAAACACGATCGATATATCAAATAGAACACATATAATGTTAGTTGGGGGTAGAGAATTGCGTAGGGAAATTATATATATATATATATATATGTGTGTGTGTGTGTGTGTGTATGTGTGTGTGTGTGTGTGCGTGCGTGTGAAGAGGGAGAAGAATGAGGTAATAAATCAGATGATTTTTTTCCCCTGATGCTGTAATATGAAGGGAGAAAAAAATTTCCCTCGATTCATTATCTCTAGCACCAGATTTTGAATTATCAGTTGTCTTCGTTGAATGAATAAATAAATATTTAATAATGAATCACAGCAGGCCGGTTTAATCTTTCTCTCGCTTTTCTTTTTCTTGCTTACACCTTTTACTCTCCAGCACCACCATCACCACAAAAAAAACCCCACCCCACGAACTCTTTTTCTCGTTCATCGGAGAATTATTGTCGTTACAACTTATTGTTGTAACAGCTTCTGTGAATGTTTGTTATCCAGTTATTTAGATGTTCCGACCCTCCCTCATTCAATTCGTCCGGACTGCAATGAAATGAATGCACCTATACGTTATATATATATATTATATTCACACATACACACATATGTGCTTGTACGTGTGTATACACAACACGCAGATACACACGCACACATACATATACACATCACCTTAACACATACAGCAGTCAATGTTGCTAGGAATGGCTGCACATAAATCCCCATATACGTCGACTTGGTACAGGTCCTCCACCTCATACAGTTCCAGGACTGGTGATATCATCTAATTTACACATACTCAATTATATATGTTATATATATATTTACATATCATATATATATATATATATATATATATATATATATAGCACGGCCAGTTAGTCATAGTTGGAAATATAGATTCATATCTGTGTTACCAGAAATATTGCCGTGAGAAACCGTCAAACAGCATTTACATTTTGTACAAACATTCACATCTCTAAATATAAAGTGTGTGCGTGTGTGTGTGTGTGTGAGTGAGTATACACACAGACATACACAGAGTAGAAATAAATATCGGCATAAATGAATATATCCAGCAAAGATTGGACAGAAATACACCTCAAAACATATGACGAGATGATATATAATTAACAAATCACATTGAACAGGTTTCGTCCGCGACCAGGTTTCGATTTAGTTGGAACCACTCCACTCAGATAACTAATGCCCTTGGGATAGGCATGAGGCTCACAATTACGCGTATCTTTCCACTAAAAATAGCAGATTCGTGTTTATGTAATAATAGCAATAATAATTTTTCTATGAATATTGTTGTCATAGTGATAGAGTCTTGACTAATAGTCAAACAATTTTTTTTTTTAAACTTATTTTATATAATACGAAATATATAAATAGTCGGGGATGACGAACAAAAATGAAATTGGATAAATTCGAGACTAGCGTGTTTATTTCAAAATCTAAACAAGGAGAGTAAAATCTGGGGTAGGGGGAAAGCTGATAGTGATAGTAAATTTTCTAAATCACCTACCTACCTATATATATATATATATATATATATATATATATTATATATATATATATTTATTTATTCTATGTAAGAATAGGCAAGGACCAAATTTGTAATAGTCGAACCCGTCAGGGTGTACATAACAAATAAGAGAACATTTACTATATATATATATATGTATATATATATATATATATAACATACATACACACAAACAATACATGTAACTATACGTACAGAATTTTGTCCTCTCTCGGTTCAGTGCGTCATATCTGGGACGAAATGTGTGTAGAAAGAGAACATGGTTGGATCTCTCCTGATAAGTCGCTCTTGTTTAATTCACAGATAGTTTATTTTTCTCCTTTCCCTTTCTGATTTCTTCTTCGTTTTTTTTTTTTTTTTTTTTTTTTTTAAATCATTCGATTTTTCCCTCACCGTCGTTCGTCATCGTCGTCGTTTCATAAAGGTAGTTAAAAGACGGAGATTATGTAGTTGAATGTATATATATAAATATACAGAGAAGGCATAAAAGAGAAAGGATGACCGAGAAGATAAAACTAGTAGTGTGTGTATATATATATATATATATATATAGCACTTAAGCCGTTGTAGGAATAAGATTGGCCCCTTTCATAGAAACAGACAAAAAAAACCCCGCTGCTTTGCCTCAGTGTGGTGTGTGGTAGTGAGGTTGGGTTTTTATGTGTGCAAGTGAGTGAGTGAGTGTAAGCGAGTATATATGATAAAGAAAAGAGCAAGATGCGAGTATTAATTGTAATCGGCACTGATATATGAGTATATTTATGGCATATTGTGTTATGTTTTGCGGGGTGCCTTACAGCAAATATCCTCAGCCGCTACTCAACTCCTTCCATAATTTAACCTACAGTTCTTTATTTCTCTCTCTCCTCTTTCACACTCACAATTACTCTTTCTCCTCACTCCACTTTACTTCCTCTTTTCTCTCTCTCTCTTTCTCTCTCACTTTGACTAAGAGATTTTTTTAGAGAGAGAGTGGGAAGAGAGAAAGGGAGAGGGGCCTCTCTCTTTGTCTTGTTTACTCATACTACTTCTATTATCAGGCCCTGACTCAACTCAACAAACATAAATAAGAGTTGTCTCACCATTGATTGCTCTTTTTGCACGGTTTCTTACTTCCGCCGGTGTCCTGTCTACTGCGGAAAAAAAGAAAAATCATTGATATGCTTTTTACATTTTATCGTCATCAAACAAAGTAAAATATTATAATCAACAAACAACTAGACCCTTTAACAAATTTACAATCCGTTTTGTTTCACTGCGTCTTTCTATCGAAGCAACTAGGAAATCCCCTATCTCAATATCGTCTCTGTTTTTTTTTTCGTTCTAACAACTTCGAATGAAATGAAAATTGCTTACGATGATAAATATAAACTGTTAAGTTGATCAGCAGATGGATTTACACGCAGGAGAAGGACATGTATCACTTACTAGATTTAAAGTGAAAAACGAAAGGGACAAAATAATGGAAAGCTTGGAGTTAATGGCAATACGTTAAACGAATGACCGACCTATATTTTCCCCTGGACGGAAAGGGTCATGAATATTCAACCTTAACTGTAGTATGCTGGAATCGAGTCACGTGGAAAGTCATCAAACTATAAGAGAGACGAATAGATGTGATTTAGAGTACCTTCTTTATACTCAGTGGCTAGTTTATGTGCTAAACGAAGTATCTAGTACACTGGCCAGTAGGTGAATTGAGTACCAAATAGCTATAATCAGTTAATTGGATTTTTTTTTTATCAGAATGGAATAAGAAATGTGTGAGGTTGTTTAATTTATACAGCCATATTTAGGTAAATGTGTCGAATAGCTAGTCATAACTGTAATTTTGAATATAAAACAAATAGAATTGACATACGTTTGTATAGTGTACTTATGTAAACGTCCTGTATTTTCATATTCAAAATTCCAGTAAAGATTTTAGCTATTCGACACATCTAAATAATTGGTTGTTAAGATTAAACAATCGCATATTTCTGACTCCATTATGATAAAAAAAAAAATTCAGTGATCAAATGATTGCAGGTATCTGATACTTAATTTATCAAATGAGCAATGTACTTCACTTAGCTCATTAACCGAGATATGACTTCGTATATCTAAGCATGCACTGATAAATATGCTTACATTTCAGGTGCACAGAACAATATAACGTCAATTTTTACGTAGTCTTTTTTTTTATGTTCTGTAAGCAACCTATTATTGAGAATATAGATTAAATTATGATAAGATCTAGATGAACCTAACACGAGGACATTTACCATTTTCTATTTATATTCATTCCAACGAGTTAATATCCAATCTCTCTCTCTCTCTCTCTTTCCCTACACATACTCTACTCTTTTACTTGTTTCAGTCATTTCACTGTGGCCATGCTGGAGCACCGCAGTTAGTCGAGCAAATCGACCCCAGGACCTATTTATTCTTTGTAAGCCTAGTACTTATTCTATCGGATCTCTTTTGCCGAACCGCTAGGTTACGGGGACGTAAACACACCAGTATCGGTTGTCAAGCGATGTTGGGGGGACAAACATATACACACACATATATATATATACAACGGGCTTCTTTCAGTTTCCCTCTACCAGATCCACTCACAAGGCTTTGGTCGGCCCGAGGCTATAGTAGAAGACACTTGCCCAAGGTGCCATGCACTGGGACTGAACCCGGAACCATGTGGTTGGTAAGCAAGCCTCTTACCACACAGCCACTCCTACGCCTGGTCCTAGGTTCAGTCCCACTGCGTAAAACCTTGGGCAAGTGTCTTCTATAACCTCGGCCGACCAAAGCCTTGTGTGTGGATTTGGTAGACGGAAACAAGTAAAAGAATATATATATTTATATATAGACGATAAGAAATGGAGCAATAAATAACAGTGAGAAGGGATATTTTCGGTTTGAACGGCAGTTTTTTCTAGCGGTGTCATGAAATTGTCACCCATAATTATGACCCTAGAATCGATCTATTACATTTCAATCTCTTTTAGGGGTGGGGGAAGGGTGTCTTTTTTTCTTCACAAATGTAAATAAACCCAATCTGTTTCTTAAACGAGGAACATATTCATACGGCACAGAATGCTTTTTAACTCAATAGACGTTACTGATTGGTAGAAATTGAAGAAAAAAAACAACAAATATCTTACAAACTATAGAATTTTCTCAATAAAGCCAAGAGAAAAAGATGTTTTATAAACACTTTCTACCAGTATACGAAGTTAAAAATTTTTTTAGTTACCTAGAATTTATGTTAAAAACTGCCGTTCAAACCAAAAAGATCCGTGAGAAGTAGTTCATTGGTGTTATAAAGTCATTATTTAATTAAGATGAGAGTATGTTTACAGCTGTTTCAGTGTATCAAGCTTGGGTAAATTCGCATTTACCTCGTTGCAGTTGACAGACATCATGAGAATGATTGTATGGTGAAGATAATAGAAAGAAAACATCCGGAAAGGAGAGGAACAAAGGAAAAATGTTCGTTTATTCAATAGTCTTACATTTTTAGTGGGGTCAATAATTCAAGATATTGGATATTTTTATCCCTTAGATGGTTACATTACCTCTAACTTATATCTTATCACCGTGACCAACCAGGCTATCAGATGTTGCTACACATCGCTGGTCACAATGCGCTTCGCCTTGTTTAAGCCTTCAAATGACGCCACCCTGCTGGCTAAGTGAGGAGGCCAAGAAAAGAAAATTGTGGTGAAAGAGTACAGCAGGAATCGCCACCACCCCCTACCGGAGCTTCGTGAAGCTTTAGGTGTTTTCGCTCAATAAACACTCACAACGCCCGGTATGGTATTTGAAACCGCAAGTCCGCTGCCCTAACCACTGGGCCACTGCGCCTCCACATATATATATATATATATATATATATATATATATTTCGAATAAGAAAATGGAGGAGAACAATAGTTGGTTCATCAACTTTAGGACATTAAAAATGTTAACTTATTTCTTTATTAAACTCTTTTACTCTTTTACTTGTTTCAGTCATTTGACTGCGGCCATGCTGGAGCAACTCGACCCCGGGACTTATTCTTTTGTAAGCCCAGTACTTATTCTATCGGTCTCTTTTGCCGAACCGCTAAGTGACGGGGACATAAACACACCAGCATCGGTTGTCAAGCAATGCTAGGGGGACAAACACAGATACACAAACACACACACACATATATATATACATATATACGACGGGCTTCTTTCAGTTTCCGTCTACCAAATCCACTCACAAGGCTTTGGTTGGCCCGAGGTTATAGTAGAAGACACTTGCCCAAGGTTCCACGCAGTGGGACTGAACCCGGAACCATGTGGTTGGTACACAAGCTACTTACCACACAGCCACTTCTGAACATAATTATCAGTTTAATAAATAAATAAGTTAACATTTTTAATGTCCTAAAGTTGATGAACCAACTATTGTTCTCCATTTTCTTATTTGTAATATAAATTAATGGTAAAATATTTTTTTACCTTCACCCATTTAATACACTAGGTAATGTAATTGCAATGCAATAAAAAACACTTGTGTATTAATAATTGGGTATTCTACCAACAGTATATTGGATAGATATTATCCCTTAGTGGGTTGGACTCACAACCCCTAACTTTCTTGGAGTTATATATATATATATGTGTGTGTGTGTAGCTATGTGTTTGCATCACCACTGCTTGGCAACTGGTGTTGGTTTGTTTATGTCCTTGTAATGTAGCATTTCAGCAAAAGGAATCGGTAAAAGTAACAGACTTTAGAAACATAAGTGCTGGGGTTGATTTGTTCGACTAAAACCCTTCATTACGATGACACACACGTATTTTGTTGTATCTTGAAGGGTCATTACGCTGGTAATAACACAAGCACAAGTTCGTTTTCACTTCCTTATTATTTAATTGGTTAGTTATTTAACCAACTAATCGATCACTTGCATAATCAGTCGATCAAACAATCAATCAGTTGTTTATTAAAGACCTTTTGTTGCTACTCATGACCTCATCAATCTGCCTGTGTGTGTGTGTGTACCAGTGACAGCTGAGTGGGAGTTAATCCTATGATGAATTCACATACCATCCAGGAGGCAATCTTATATTCTCATTTGTAGCGTAGCTATAGGTGGTCCTGAGGCAGCCCGCCCTAGGTAGCACTTTTCGATTTGCTATATCAGCATATATTTTTGTGGGGGACAGAAATTGAACTAAAGGACTGTCCTAAGGGCATACAATCTAGCTATGCCATTGACTCTCAGACAGATGCTCAAGCACTTTGGCAAAGTAAAGTAAGCTTTGGCCTAAAGAGCCTGGCTTAGGAGTGATTTCAAATAATCACACACACATGTACTATCTAGCTATATGTGTTGTGTGTATGTATATATATATATATGAGAATCTACAAAGAAACAAGATGAAGACGGGTGTGTAAACAACAAACAGATGTATTAGTTTAACGCTCGGGATATATATATATATATATATATATATATATAAGACAAGGGAGAAAATGCTAAAATAATTTTATCATGAAATACATTTTGTAAAGATTAATACTGGTTTCATTCTTTTCGACTTTTTCAATTAAGAATAAAACAAAAAAAAAATAATTAAATGAAATGTTTTGTAAATATTTCCATAGTCTTTCAAATAGGTAGGGCATTTTCTTGTTTTCTGTTTCTCTCTCTCTCTCTTTTCCTTTGTGAAGGTTCAATAGGTAGTAGGAGATCTGAAGAAATAGCGTTTATGGGTGCAGAGAAATGTTTGGTTCTGAAGTTCGATGGTTTAAGCAGCAGCAGCTGAGGGAGGAGACAGTGAAGAAGAAAGAGAAGAAGAGGAAAAAGAAGAAAGAAATGAAAACGACGGGAGTGGTATGACCCAGTATGAGAGCTGTCTGGGGAATCCTCTTTAATGGTCAAGTGACCTAAAAGTGATCTGTTGTGGTTGTAACAGAAACCAGTACTAACCTTTGCAAAATGTATTTGATGATAAAATCATTTTAGCATTTTCTACCTTGTCTTATTTTCCTAAAATATATCAACTCGTGTGTTACTTTTCAACATTCTACACACACACATGTATATTTAAAATGGGGAAGGGCGGTTTACGGGATTACCCTAGGTTTCCCGTGCATAATGGGTTTAGCTTTATGGCGTATCGATATATATATATAATCGTTTCTAGAAAACATAAATCCTAAAGAAGCACACTCTAAGATGTAGAGCAGTGTATATTAAAAATGGGGAAGGCCGGTTTATGGGATTACCTTAGGTTTCCTATCCAAAAGAGTTTAGCTTTATGGCGTATCATCAGATCCCAAAAACCTGTTGGCCCATGACCTCGTTGAGTGCGCATTGAGGGTTAGCAGTGACCTTCATGAGACAGTCTGCCCTGTATTTACTTCGTAAGTTGTGAAATTTGTATTTTCGTGATCACGTGTAATTTGTAGTCTGCGATTTTGTCATGGACAGGAACAAAGAGCCAATGTGAAATTTTCCGTTGAACTTGAGAAGTCTGCTACAGAGATATCGAGCATGCTTACGGCAATGAAGCAATGGGTCGTACGCAATGTTTTTAGTGGCATGGGTACTTCAAAAGAGAAAGAACGTCCCTGGAAAGTGATGAGCGATCTGGAAGACCTGTCACGAGCGTCACCCCCAGAAATGTAGACAAAATTCATTAGCTCATGCAATAGGATCGTCGGAGAACAATCAACCACATTATTGATGTTGGTCTGTCATATGGGTGCATTCAGGTAATCCTAACGTCTGAATTGAACATGCGACGAGTCTCTGCCAAGTTCCCTCCACCCTGCCGCCTGCTGACCACTGAGCAGAAAAAACACATCAAAGTCTCTCAAGATCTCTGCCAGTGTGCCACTGATGACCCATCCTTCATGTCAAGGATCATCACCAGTAACGTGAATTGGATTTACAGGTACGACCCTGAGAGGAAGCAGCAATCATCACAATGGAAGCGGTCTTCATCTCCATGACCGAAGAAGGCATGATGGAGTTGCAGCCCGATCAAGTGCATGCTCATTGTTTTGTTTTTTCGACATCCGTGGTATTGTGCATCGAGAATTCATCCTCCATGGCCAGACTATCAATCAAGAAGAGTTCTATTGCGATGTTTTGAAGTGTTTGAGGGAAAACATTCGGCGAAAGCGACTGGACATGTGGAGCGCAAAGAATTGGATTCCTCATGATGACAATGCACCCTGTCACCAAGCTCTCCTCCCTCATGAGTTTCTTGCCAAAAAACAACATGGTATCACTTCTGTACCCGTCCCATTTGTCAGATTTAGCATCCGTGAACTTCCACCGCATCCCCAAGATGAAAAGGCAGCTCAAAGGTCGCTTTTTTTAACACCTGGCAAGATCCAGAGCAAAACGCAGTAAGTCCTCGACTCACTTACAGAAAATGACTTCCAGGCCAGATTCCAAAATTGGTAGGAACGCTGGGACTGGTGTATTGCTGCGCAAAGTGACTATTTCGAAGATGATGTTAAAACAAGTTATTTTTTATTAAACATATCTAGTCCGGGAACTTTTTGATATACATATATACAGAGAGAGTGGGGGAAGAAATGCAGAGATATATCAAATACCATGCAATATCAATTTTTGATTTCTTAAAATTACCTCCGCCTCTAAAAGATATATCATAATTATCTCATGCCAATTAACACTAGCTCTACTTGATAGGGGGAGGTAATCTCAAGAATCACGTCTTCTCCAATGGTGAAATTTTAACTGGTTCTCTGTCGGTTATGACGTCAAGGGCTCCATTTGATATGGTGAACGGAATAGCCTGTTTGTGAAATTATGGGCAATTGGTTGAGCACTCAACAGACACGCTTAAAGCTGGCCCTTTGAATTACAGGTGCAAATCATTTTTGCCAGCTGAGTGGATTTGAGCAACGTCAAATAAGTTGTCTTGCTCAAGGACACAATGCATCGCTGAAATGGAACTCATGACCTTACGATCGTGAGCTGAATACCCTAACCACTAAGCCAGGGATGGGCAACTTTTTGTTAACTGGGTGCTGCATCGTGCCATTTCCAAATGGGAGAGGGCTGCATGATAAAACATATATGCATGAAATATTACTTGCCCATTTTACACTGAAGTTTTTGCAGTTCTTAATTTTATTTGTCTTATTATGAAAGTTTATGTGTCTTAGTATGAAATTTTATTTGTCATAGTACAAAATTAGTAGTCTACAAATTCGTCGAAGGCAGCACAACAACATGTCGAGGGCCGCATGTTGCCCATGCGTGCACTAAACCATGCATCTTCACAAGGTTCACATACCTATTTCTTTACTACACACAGAGGGGACAAACAAGGACAGACAAACGGATTAAGTTGATTGTATCGACCCCAGTACCTAACTGGTACTTAATTTATCAACCCTGAAAGGATGAAAGGCAAAGTCGACCTCGGCGGAATTTGAACTTACAACGTAACAGCAGACGAAATACCGCTAAGCATTTCGCCCGCTGTGCTAACGTTTCTGCCAGCTCGCCAAGGTTGACATACCATTAAAGAAAAGAACTGGTTTAATGCCTGGAGATAACAGCATAGTCGTGTGCATGCATTTCTGGCTCAATAACCGTAATCACTACAATCATCCAAACTTATCTTCAGTAGCCAAAGCTCATAGACTGATAGAGAAAAAGCAGTTTAAACAAAAATGAACTAAGAAAGATATCTCAGTGGCTGGTGGGATGTATCTGAACAATTTAGGCAAACAGAGGTATATCGAACATCATACAACATAAATTCTTATCCATGACTGTCTGAGAGACAATTGAATTCTCCTTTTTCTTAATGGCATATCAACTTTGGAAAATTCTTTATTCTTGAAATGATCTCCCCTCTTTAAGTGGAGCTGGTGTTAATTGCCATTTGATAATTATGTTATATTTTCTCAAGTCAGAGATAATGTTAATAATCCAAGAATTTATGTTGTATGGCCATGTATTTTCTCAATATCTTCAAGTTCTGTTTGTGTGTTCATGCCAATAACTAACCATCTCCTCTCCTAGTAAAATGTTGCTTTATTGGGATGCTTTTCACATCTTCTTCCTCACTTTTTATGGCGACTATCAATGATGTTATGTTTATTCTGATGAAACAGCTTTCACAGGCATGTGAAAATGCATCACTCTACCCAACTTTGTTTCCTCATAACTTCCAGAAAAAATGGGGTTTTTTTAATAAGATTTTCTACAAATACTTAACAGACGGTGTAGATTCCGAATATATTGGAATGTGATCTGAAAAAAAAAAAAGCAATGTTGATTGGGCACACATACATTCTGACACATCACATATATATCTACAAAATGAAACATGAATTTTTTTGAAAAAAATGTGATGTGTGTGCACATCAAATTTTTTTTCCCATTAAATTCTGATATAAATTAAAATACATGGCCATACATAATGTATTTTTAGAAAAAAATTTTTTTAAATCCATTTTCTGAAAAGTTATTAGGAAACAGAGTCATTGAGAGTACAGTTGTGTAGGTATGCCCTTTGATGTTCACCTTCACCGGTATTTTCCCTATGTAGGAAGATGTCATCAACAGTTCCTCATCATTTGGAGGGATGATAGCGTGAGTTCATGCCTGTTTTTCAGAGGTAAACTTCATAACTATTGCTCTGAAATACTTGCAATGAGTGGTGAAAGTTTTGAGACTTCATATGCTTCCCATTCTTCAAAATGTCCATGCATTAAGTTTAGCACGCAATCAGTGTACGTGTTGGTGCCTCTGTAACTTACAGTGCAATTGTTTCTATTAACATTTCTACAGGTAAAATATATATGTATAAATATATACAAATAAGAAAATGGAGGAACAGATTCCTTTCAATCATCAACTTACAGATAATACCAATTCATATAATTTATTAACTAATTAAATAGGAACATCCAAATCCAACAGAATAAAACAATATACATCAATAAGTAAGATAATACCATAAAAATATTACATATAAAATGGATCTTACAGCTGTTTCAGCCTATAGATAAAGGTATCTCATTGTGCCTATATTAGTCAGATGTATTGAGGTAATAAGCGGTTAAAAATGAATTACTTGTATATATACCTCAAGGCCTCGTCAGAGATTATAAAGTACAATTATGAAAATATAAGAATATTTTGTTTTTATTATGGTATTTTATACAACTTAACTTTTGCAATGAGTTTAATTGGAGAGGTGTGAAGGCTGATGTTAATTTGATTGTATGGATTCGCATTATAGTAACGGCATATTTACATGGTGAATTTGATTTTTGTATCTTTCGTAAATTTCTTCCTATTTCTTTACCATAAATCTTGTCAAATGTGTATTGCATAGTTTCTATTTCTTTCGAAAGCTTTGTCTGAATATTTTCCAACCTTTGCCAAATATATAATCCTAACGTATAATACCATTTTAGGCCATTTTTTATATATTAAAAATTAGCATAGTTTTCACTTTAAATGGTTTATAATATTATTTTTTTAGTTTTTAGTATGTATGTGTATGTATATATGTGTATGTGGGTGTTTATAAGTATAAGTATATGTGTATATATGTATGTATATGTGTATATGGATATGTATGTATGTGTGTATTTATGTGCATATGCTTATCTATGTGTACGTGTGTATATGCGCATATATGTATGTGTGTACGTATGTGCATTTTAACCAACCAACCGTAACTAAGACAATGAAATTCAAATGTGCCAACCAATTGGATTTAGCTTGAGATTGTAAATAATCTCTCCCCTACCCCTGTAAGTTTTTAAATCATTGTAATACTGTATTGATAATAACATAAGCATAGCTCGTTACGACCTATCACTTACCTCTTGATCTGTGAACTCTATGTATGTACAAGCATATATCTTTTGTATGATGTAAAAGGATACAATCTCTGTATATATGTATAAGTGGATGTTTTTGTGCATGTATGTATATGCATATACATGCATTTGTTACCTGTGTGTATATATATGTATGCAGATTTAGACTAAAGTTTCGATTTTCACTATGTTATATGAATATAATGACATTATATATATTATATTACATTATTTGTTGAATTAATGTGCTGACATCTTCCATAGGCAGCTGTCTATATATTATGTTATACTATATTATATATGTAATATACAATATATTATATTATATTGTGTTACACTGTATTATATTATACTATATTTTATGTGGTTTTTTCCATCTACTATGTATTGTGTATAGCAGAAGGCACATATTCCATTATTGGTATTATTATTAATAATAATAATAATAATAATAATAATATTAATAGTTTTGGTAATGTAATACAATGAACTTTGGACTTTGTATATGTACCCATTGATGTGGATATATATGTATACTCCAGTATATATATTTGATTATCTGTAACCTTATGTGTATGTATATTATTATATATATACTTGTATATATGTATATACACTTATATATATATATATATATATGTATTCTTGTGTATGTGTATTTTGTTTCATATTTATATTTGCATTTTACATTTTCATAATTGTACTTTATAATCTCTGACGAGGCCTTGAGTTATATATATATAGCTCATTTTTAACTGCTTATTACCTCAATACATCTGACTAATATAGGCACAATGAGATACCTTTATCTACAGGCCGAAACAGCTGTAAGATCCATTTTATATGTAATATTTTTATGGTATTATCTTACTTATTGGTGTATATTGTTTTATTCTGTTTTATTCTGTTGGATTTGGATGTTCCTATTTAATTAGTTAATAAATTATATGAATTGGTATTATCTGTAAGTTGATGATTGAAAGGAATCTGTTCCTCTATTTTCTTATTTGTATTATGATTTTGAGGTAAAACATTTTACCTTCGCCCATCTAATACAATAAATTAACTAATTGCATTGCAATTGTAAGCATTTATGTATTAGCCTTTTGGGTACTTCACTGGCAGTATATTGGATAACTGATATCCCATAGTGGGTTACACTCATAACCCCTATCTCACTTTGTACTTTCACATATATATATATATATATAATAATAATATTATGGAATAAATCCAAACTTACAGGGAAAAATGAGATTTAGGATTAAATCCAATTTTATAGTATAAGTATATTATATTATATTAAATAAGAGATAAAACCACTATTAGGCAAATCAAACAGTGAGAAACATAAGTCAATACATAAAATTAATTTAAAATATAAAAGTTAAAAATAAAAAATTATTTAAATAATTTAAACTTATAAATTTTATATATATATACAAATATATATATATATATATATAATATATATATATAATATATATATATATATGTATGTATGTATATTTTTATATTTATATATTATTTTATTAATTAATTTATTTATTTATTTATTTTCATTTATCTTATTTTATTATTTTTTTTATATATATATCAAAAGTATTAGAAGTTTAATAAAAGATAAAGAGTATCTTTTATTAAACTTTTAATACTTTTGATATATATTTTTAAAAAATAAATAAATAAATAAAATAAAAAATAAATTAATTAATTAATAAATAAATAAAATAATATATAAATATAAAAAATATACATACATACATATATATATATATAAAATTTATAAGTTTAAATTATTTAGATAATTTTTTATTTTTAACTTTTATATTTTAAATTAATTTTATGTATTGGCTTATGTTTTTCACTGTTTGATTTGCCTAATAGTGGTTTTATCTCTTATTTAATATAATTATATATATATATATATATATACACACACACACATATATATAAAATTATATGGTCCATTATCAACGCAAATCTAAAGGGAAATTTATAAACAAGGATACAAAATAGTGTTGTGTTCAATTATAGATTATTAAAAATACACATTAAGTACTCGCTGGTGATGTCCTGTACTTAATGTGTATTTTCAATTATATATATATATACATTCACACACACACACATGACAGAAGTAAATAGACACCCTCATAAAACATTGTTTTATGTTTATTTTAACTTGAAAAGGTATATATTTTATATTAATGGACATTTTTATGTTTCAGGTTCTATGTGTGACTGTTTAATTATGCCATGTACAAAAGAATCCTTGGAATTGTCTAAATTTCAAAGTGGCCATATTGTGGGTCAATCTGAAGGTAGACTTAGCATAAAATCACAGAAAACCTCGAGATCTTGCTTTCTACAGTTAATAGGATGATTGTGCAATTCCCCAGAGAGAAGAAGGAGTCCATATCACTTTGCCCAGGGCCCTCTGATTGGACCGTTTGCTTTGTTAAGTTAAGTGTGGAGGATAATCCTCATTGCAAGGCCTCTCACATAGCAGAACAGGTTGATGTCAGTCTCAGAACAGCTGTCAAGTATCTCCACAAACCTGGCAATTATGACAGAGTAGGAAGAAGGAAGGAAGCCACTTCTTCAACTGGCCAATAACAAATGTGGAAATGATTGGGCCAGTGAGATGATGCAGTGGCCACAAGCATTTTGGGACACTAACATATTCTCTGATGAGTCCAGATTTGCTGTATTTTCTGACAGTGGTTGAGTGTAGTTCTGGGGATCAAGAATTTGACATGAAAAGATTGCTGCCAACAATGAAACAATGCAGCTTTCTGTGATGGTCTGGGGAGCAATGGTCAATCAGAGCTGATGGAGTGTGATGGCAACATAAATTCAGATAAATATGTGTCCATATTGCAGAAAGGACTCTTTCCAATTTTCTCTAATGACAAAATGATTAAAAAGACCCAAGATTGGTTGGAAAAGAATGGCATTAAAAAACTTCCAAGGCCAAGCCAGTCACCAGATATGAATCCTATTGAACACCTCTAGGGCATAATGGACAGGACACTTTGTAAAAAGAAACTAAATCTTTTGAGATTACTGCATGAAACTGGGCAAGAAATTCCCCGAACAGAATATTTGTCATCTGATCAGTAGCATGCCCTATAGGATCCTTGCATTGAAAAATGCAATGGGCATGTCTACTAAATATTAGATATTCATATTATAATAATTAATAAATAATTTGAATGTATAATTTCAGATTTAAATAAATTTTAAAGGATGTCTATTTACTTCTGTCATGCCTGTGTGTGTGTGTGTGTGTATATATATGTATATACTAGCTGACGTACCCGGTAATTCCCAGTAAAGCAGGGCTTATCCCTTGGTTCCATTCTCATAATTGTTTTGCTAATCCAACAACAATACAAAGTATGTGGCCCTTAAAATGGTTTTTGTGCATTTACAGGGAATACCGAACTGTCTTACACAGGATCTTGTTTTTAGGAATTCCCAATAAGTTGTGAATACCCAAAATGTGAAGTTAGTTATGTAATAACATGAAATTAGTTACCCAATAGTAAGAATTCAAATAAAGTAGCTCCAAAAACGGCTTTAATGCATTCCCAGAGTATATAGAAATTAGGAGGAAATACTAATAAGGTATGTATACTAAAATCGTGAAGCATGTTATGTAATAACAGGCTAATCAGATATGAGATAATAACAATTCAAAGTAAATAACTCTGAAAAGGGCTTTTGTGCATTCCTAGAGAATATTACCCTCAACAGTGCTAGTGTTGGTATATTTGTGAATAAGCCACTAACCGAAATAAGTGGATCTAATGTTTAGGAAAATACTATTTACCTGTTTAAGGGTTGTACTGGATAAATTGCAAAAATAACTCTAACAGTTCAAATACTAAGAAATAAGTATACTCAATTTGATTTATACCAAATAATTTAGGAGAATGCATAGAGTATTTCTCTTGGCTGTTAAAATAAAATATATTATAAGGATCCCTTCCAGGGACGAATGGGTTATTTCCCTTGGCTATTAAAATAAAATATATTATATATATATATATATAAGGATCCCTTCCAAGGGCCCTATTACCAACTTTTTTCAATAATCTAAGTGTGCTATGAGGTTTCCAGACATGAGTTCTACTCATGTGTCAAATTTCATCAAAATCGATAAAACGATGTAGGAGGAATTAACTAACAACTTTGCAAACACACCCACAGACAGAATTTCCTACATATATAATAGATATATATACATAACGTGCGCATTGACCAAGACTTGGACCCTTCTAAATGATTCACTGTCTACCGGTATAACTGAAATGTTTGAGACAGCTTTACAATATTTCCTTGATGCCATAATGGTGGTGTCATCAAAATTTGGTGATGCTGTTGAAGTGGTTAAAATATTGGTGGTGGTGGCAGTGGCAGTTCAATCCACTCATGCTCCCATTATGCTGTTGCTGCTATTCTTGTTGACTGCGCTGCTAATGTTGCAGTCACTTGACTTACAAAGTGTCAAACTAGGGGATTCTTCATTGGTTTTGTCACTAATCAGTTGTTCTGCTTGCTACTTTTGTAATTGTTTTCAGTATCAGAAAGTTTATTTGAAACAAATGAGTGATATTTTCCCTCTCCTTTCTGACGTTATTATAGATACATCACAGCAGTTTTGTTGTTAAGCAGATGCTTGACACATATGTCTCTTCACCTCATTCTCTCTCACTCTATATTTCAATTACACCCTCTTTTACTCTCTGTATGGTACATTTATTCCATATATATTATATGTTGTTAAAATGGGGATGGTCATTTGCTTTTCCTTTTTTTATTATTTTTGTAAAGGGATTTGTGTTCCTCCTCCCAACGCTACCACCACCACCACTCAAGAAAGACTCGCAATTTTATACGACCAAATTTAACTGACAAATTCTTGTCGATGAAAGACTGGCAAAACAGAAGAAATATAATAAAGAATACTAAAAATACACTCACCAAAGTGAAGCAGGTTTATTGTTGTGTATAGGTAACAAAAACTTTTGACCAAACGCATCCCGATTAGGAAGAAAAGAACAAGAAAAACGGTAATTTTATTGAGTTGTGATTGATGTGCCTTTCCAGTTAATGTCAATATCATCATCGTTTTACAACTGCTTTCAATGCTAGGTTAAGTTGGACGGGTTGTCATGGTCCAAGTTGCCACACATTAGGATCTACAGTTCCAAAAGTCTAGATACACTTGCAAGCCAACCACTTTACAGAATGTATGAGGTACAGTCTCTCATAGTACCAACACTAGAGAGGTTGAAAAGTTATTGATGAGACAGGGCTGGAAGGACCACATAAACCTACACTTTCTCTATTCATTTTATTAACCACTTTATGGTGTGAACTGTAGGTGGAATACGATCCTGGTATATAGTAAATGTAAATTTGAAAAAAAGGAACAATGACAACAGAAAGGTCAAAAATGGTTATTAAAGAGCTGGAAATGGGAAAGTTAAAATAGGTACAGAGTGTACTTGATAAATTAGGGCATATATATTTGCACCAGTGACTAGGTAGGTGGGAGTATTGCAGAGAAAAGAGAGAACAATGTTAGAAGAACCAGAATGAGTGGGAAGGCGGAAGGAAGAAAAATTTGATAGGAAGAAGGCAAGGACAGGTAGAAGTAGTTAGAGACAAGGCAAGTGATAGACATTAGCAGGTAGACAAAGAGGTGGGTGATGAGATAAGTGTGAAAATATGTGAGGGATGGCAATAGAAGCCTTATTATGCTGTGTTCTTTTATGATCAACAATTTAGTGGTTCAGCAAATAAAGATTGATAAAATAAGTACCAAACTGAAATAATTCATCTAGGTTGTTCTACCTCGAATATGAAGCTATTTTCATTTGAAGCCATTATTTTCTGATTCATTACCTTAACCCTTTAGTATTTAAACCGGCCATATCCGGCCAAAATAGCTAATCTGTTTTATGTTCAAACTGCCCAGATCCAGGCTCTCACGCCTACCCTACAATGTTATTCTATATTAAGTAATTACACCATCAAGATCTTGAAGATATGAGATAATGCATGATTAATTCAAATCAATGGGAATCAATAGGCATTATGTTTGATTGAATAATCTGAACACTAAAGGGTTAATTTGCTGTTCTGTTGAAAGTGATTTTATTTTGAGGTTATGTTAGAATTTCTTTTGTTTATGTTGCTGACTAGATTACATACTTAAAGATAATTGAAGATATTAGAATTTTTATTGATGTACATGAAATTTCATTTTGTTTCATGTAGGACTTATGCCTAAATCTAGGATTAACATTTTGTTTTATGTAAGACTTATGCCTATATCTAAGATAACATCTTATGTTCATAACTACTGTAATAATTCATAGCTTCTTAAATGTAGTGATTACCTATTTTCTACTTTTGTTTTAGTCAGAAACAGCCATGCCACATCTCTATATAGTTTTATATCTAAGATTTTGAATCTAAATTTGAACATATCTAAAGTGTATAATATGAACTTGCAAATGTCTAACCATCTATCCCTGCTAATATCTAATGGACCATTAATATTTTTTACCCATGTCAGCCCCATGTTCAAAAGAGGGATTTTCTGCTATGTATAAATATCACTGTTTACAGTACAATTTGCTCTTCTAAATTCTAATCATTAGCGAGAAGATTTTTTAGAAGTGGACGGATAAAATTCTATTGGGTGAACTTCCATTTATTTTTTTCTCTAAATTTACTTAACCAATTAACTACAGTACTGGTATTATTCCACTATCATAAACTAGTAGTTTTTCAAATTTTTTCATTAATTCCATTTAAATATATTCACTAACCATCCCAAATTTACTTTCAGTAGGATTGGGGCTAATAGTGGAGTTCTCTTTGTGATCAGTTAGAATTATATAGGCTTTATGACTAGTAAAGCATTAAGTTTTGCAATCTAATTTCTGTCTGGACTATGAATGGTAGAAGTAATTTCAGTGTGGCTGATATAGTGTTATAGTAGCATTCTGCTGTTCGGTTATATCCAAGAATGGCAGATACTGAAATACTGGCATGACAATGAAATTACATCTATTTTAACTAACTTCAACTATTCTATGAAGTTGGTTAAAAATATATTTCTACGACAGCATTTGTTAATTCAGTCATTATATTTCATTTTAAAATACATGTCTTAAATAGGATTTGATATTTTTATAGAGGTTACAACAAATGTATAGATACATTTATTACGAAATGTTAAAACTGACCATGATATTTTAAACTTGGCATGGCTCTTTTAATTGCCATGTTTAGATAAGGCTATAACATTCCTCTTACTAAAATATTAGAAAGTGAATTATTACTTGAGTAATGGTTCTTAAAAGATTCTTCACGCATACCTTTTAAACTATGGTAACCCAGTGATCCATAAATACATTGTGTTAATCATTATATTTCTGTGTGCATGTTCAGAGTATTTGTAGCTTTCAACATTGTTGATTTCATAACAACTTAAAAGTGAGAATTTTTTTGTATTATTTATGAAAATGAACCCTATTTAGCTTACTCCAGTCTCCCTTTCACAGAAAATCTGCATTCACTACCCATTTCGTACATACATGTCATGAGATCCGTTCTTTATCCAGACAGAGAAATCTGTCACTGCAACTAATAATTGTAAAAAGGAAACAAACAACTTACTAAACCGTTACTGTCCTATTCTCAACCAGCTCACTATATTACGCCAGAGGAAAAAAAAACATCCAATATTAATTCATTCATTTAGCTGTAAATGCTTCCATCAGTCCACAGAGAGTGAAAGTGGGGAAGGGAAACATTTTAAAGAAGGTAACATATAACACCAGGTTTATTTAGTATAGAATTTAATATTATACAAACTTTTTACAATTATGTACAAATATTGCTATATAAAAATAAATCATCAAAATTAATAATAATAATAATAATAATGATAATAATAATAATAAAATATAATAATCTTCAAGTTATGACTTGGACAGTAGCTTTACATCCATAAGAGTACTGAAGAGAACAGTTTCCTGCAATAAAAAACATAAATACAATTATAAAGAGTCAAATGAAATACAAATTGTACTAATATTGACGTTCAAAAATATTTAAGACTAGATGAAGAAAGAAATGTAACAGAAGAAACACTGTTTTATCAATGAAACAGATTTGGTAATTATATCTTGAAAGCTTAACTGGAGAATATTTTAAAGTGTAAAGGGCAAATTACAAGTGAATAAGAACTTGTAAAGGTGTGTCTGTGCTGGGAAAAATAAGGAATCTTTGATTTTACAAATTCATAAGAATGCAACTTATTTGAATGCAGTAGAAATTACATCTCTGGATGCAAACAAGGTTCTGCACCTTTCTGTAGAGAGTGAAATTGAGAACATATTTGATTTATAACTTCCAGATAATGAGTTTCAAAGTAGTACACAGAATAATTCTGTATGCCCCAAAGAATGTAGGATGCTACCTGTAATAGACTGTTATTGTATCCCTGAGAGAGAGTGGGGGGGAGAGGGGCAGAGAGAGAGAGAGAGAGAGAGAGAGAGATTGAGGTTCATCATTCATCTATTTCATGAAACTTTTATGTAATTTCTTTTTATTGGGTTATCTATCTGTTCTCAGAATATTGTTACTTTTGCTGTAACCTACATAGCGTACAAAGGGTAACACTGAAACACAATGTAAAAGCTTTACAGAAACTGAAGAGGAACAAATTGAGTATGATCCATATAAAAAAACATTGACCCACCATCACCACCATTGCTACACATTTAGTGAGCCTCTACACAGTCGGTCAACCTGCAAGAAGTAGCAGACAACTTTTGATGAAATTATGCCCCACTGTTTCTTTTACAAAAAAGAACACATTGAGTGATGCAGTTGTCATGAGTAGCATAGCTTCGATCATAGATCTACTTCATCAAGGATATCTAATTATCAACTTTATAAGTTGCAGGAATTTGTGAAGAAATCAGTTTGTTATGATAAACAGTGAGCCATATTATTTGAAAGTTAAGTATGCAGCTCAGATTTATTCTATATTACATATTCTGGGTAAGCAATGAGTTATATGTAAAATATAAACATAGTTCAGTGGTTAAGAAGTTTTCCTCCACTATATGGCATCTAGGGCAAGTGTCTTCTTTTGTAATCTCATGTTGACCCAAGCTTTGCAAATGAAACTCAGCAGAAGGCAACTTAAGAATTCTGTGAAATGGCTTGCATTTGTAATGCTAAGAAAAATGCCAAACTACAGGATATATTGTTTACAATTTACAATACTGTCACTGATTTTACTCCTAGAATGGCAATGTGAAGACAAGCAAGAATACACACACACACACACATACACCTATATATATATATATATATATATATATATATATATCATCACCAGCACTATCATCATTTAACGTCCGTTTTCCATGCTAGCATGGGTTGGACAGTTTGACAGGAGCTGGTAGGACCAGGGGCTTCACCAAACTCCATTGCCTGTTCTGGCATGGTTTCTGCAGCTGGATGCCCTTCCTAATTCCAACCACTTTACAAATATATATATATATATATATATACTACACAGTGTACATCTATATTCACTCACAAGACATTAAATGGCCTAAAGCTATAGTAGAAGACATTGCACAAGATGCCAAGTAGTGAGATGGAACCCTAAACTATATAGTTGTATGGAAAGTGAAATACCATCCAATCACATACATGCAATTTAACTGTTAGTCCACCATGTGAGACAGCAATGTATTTATGAAGATAGCATTTCATCTTAATAAGCTGCAAGTCAAGTGATTTTTTCAAAAGAAAGTTTCTGAAAACTAGAATTTACATACCATGTCATTATCAGGTTCATTTTCAGTATTTTTCACCTCTTCAACTTCAAAACACAATTCAAACTTCCCATCAGTTCTTTTCACTAAAAATTGCAGCAAATAAACATATAATAAAATCAAAGATAAATGAAACTAGGAGAGAATGTTACCATTACATTTTATTAGGGGAATGGATTGGTAGAATTGTTAGAACAGACACAATACCTTGCAGCGTTTCTTCCACTTTTCTATGTTCTGAGTTCAAATCTTGTCATGGGCAACTTTGCCTTTTAACTCTCCAAAGTCGGTAAAATAAAGTTGCAAAGTACTGAGTTTGATGTTATCAACTAGCCTCTTACCCACCAAAATTGCTGGCCTTGTGTCTAAACTAGAAATAGTTATGATAACTTATTCTAAGACAGTGGAATGACATCAAAGATTACTGACTTTCAGAACTTAGCTTGATCCTCTGTCTTCTGAATTCAAATCTCATTAGGTTCATCATTGCATTTCTTTCATTTAGGATAGTAGTAGATATACTTGGAAGTGATTCACTCAATTATAATAAGTCACATGGCCTAGTAGTTAGAATGTAGAACTCGTGATCATATGGTTATGAGTACAATTGCTGGGCCAGGTAATGCACTACTTCATTTCACATCACTTCCTGTTGCTTCACTCTATAAGTACCAGCCTGGTGCTGGTGCAGCCCTCTCTCCTTCCAGCTGTCACACACTCAATGTTCAGTTGGGTCAAGGGTGGGTAGGCCAACAGGCTGTCTAATATGTACTCACAACTACATAGGCACCAAAAGTAATTATCAAAAGCGTGATACATGTTATAAAGTCATACTTCTTTGTAGGTGACAGCAATAGCTTTTCACTATGTCATACATCTCTGCACATCTTTGGCCTTTTGCCAAAATAAGAAATTAGATTTAGAGCTGGAGAGACAAAATGTTCTAGATTGCTGAAAGGTTCTGAATAAGTTTGCTGAGTTGTGTTTCTGGGCAGAAAATATACAATTGTATACTCACTAGTTTCACCTAGATATGAAGTAAAGCTAGGAATGTGCAATCTCAACCTCAGAGTTTACTTACTGCTTCAGTTTACTTGTCTGAAAACACACATGTGATGGATGATATGAGAACCTTTATATGTGTGTGCGTATTATATCTAATGAAAGTTATGGACACACAAGGGGTGTAGTAGAAGTGGAATTACAGGCAGACAAACAGAGAAAGTAAGCTTCATATATAACAAGAGTAATACATACTGGGAGCACACCAGTTTCTATGGCTGCTAGCAATGAAGGTATTTTCCCTCACAGTGAAGGATGCTGTATGATGTTTGGGTTAGAACTGCAATGCTACATGTTAGTAAGACAAAGGCCTTGAAAGCAGAGGAATTGAGTAAGAAATGAAACTAACATGTTCCATTGGATGTGCAATGTTAATGTGCATGAATGACAAAGCACAAGTGTTTGAAGAGAAAAATTGGATAAAAGGATTCAAATATAGAACCAGCCTAAGGTCGCAAAATTTCAGGCCATTTTGCAAGAGCAGTATAAAAGAGATGAAAGAGGCAGTGGTATACGAGGTGAGAAAGGAGGAAGAAGAAAGGCGAAATGTACATTTGGTGCAATGCAGTCAACAGGGACAGTGCCTGAGATGGGAGGAATATGTGATCAGCCGCAGAATATCATGGAAGAAACTTTGGGCTTGGGAAAAAGCAAGAACATCCTTCCTGATCAAGTCTACTTTCGACGTTCTACCCTCACCGGCGAACTTAGTCTGGTGGAACATAAAAACAACCGATGAGTGTAGATGCGGAGAGAAAGCGACGGTTGACATGTTCTGTCAAATTGCAGACTAGCACTAGAAATATATACATGGCGGCATAATCAATCCTCGGCGTCATAAGCGCAGCACTCAAGGAGAAGATCGAGAGGTACAATAGGGGAGAGTACCCAAAAGTAGAAAAGCGCAGGAAAGTATACTTCCACAAGGAGGGAAAAGGATATAAAACCAGGCCTACAAGTAAAGTATACAAGATAGACGGAAGATGGAAGGGATACTGGGAGGTGGCCATGGACTTGGAAAGACAAGTAATATTTCCACCAATAAAAACAACAAAAAGACCAGATTTAGTCCTATGGAAAAGAGACCAGAGAATAGGAATTTTACTAGAACTGACAGTACCTTGGGAAGAACATCGGCAATGCAGAGGAACGAAAGGAGAAGAGGTACGAAAAGCTAATTGAAGAATGCAGAGAACAGGGATGGAATATCGAATATTATCACCTGGCAGTGGGGGCTAGAGGCTTCATTGAAAGGAAAATGACAACGCTTTTCAAAAGAAGATTTGTTTTTTCTAGCTCTGAGCTGCAAAAACTAATAAGGAGAGTACAGGAGGCAGTCAAAAAAGCCAGCTTCTATATATGGCTGAAGCGGGAAGACCGAAAATGGCTTGAAAGTCATAACATGCTGGTGGGAAATAACATCACTAGGTGAGACAAGCTGACACTGAATCAGCTTCGCTGACTGACAGGTGACGGTCGTTTAGAGAATGCGCAGGCTAAAACTACGTGCCTTCACTAGTCAGTTAAGGTGAGACAGTGTCAAGTGACAACTTGCTGGGGCTGCCTGCTGGAGCCTTGTGGCAGGTATTTAAAGGGAAAAATTTGACAAGTCAGTCAGTCACCGGCTGACACTCGCTGACGATACATTGAAGAGGCAAGAAACAGAAGAAAGGAGACATGCACCCAACACCAGAGCTGAAGACACCTCCAAAAGGGGGGCCCCCGCCACATCAAAACGGTAGAGGAGTAGGGGCCGAAACCGGATGTGGTTCCTCCTGATGATGTCTTGAGCTAACTGGATCCTATAAAGGAGCTGTTGTGGTAGCAGACCACGAAACATGGTTGTAATTTCTAGTGAATAAAAAAAAAAGTCTGCATAGGTATGGGCATGTAATGAATAGTGATGAAGACAGCTGTATAAAGGAGCGCCGATCATATTATGTGGTAGAGCATACAGAGGAGAGAAACCTGGGAAGACAAGCAGCGAAGTGGTAAAGGTTGGTCTCAGGACCTTGAACTTCACAGAGGGGATGACAGAGAACAAAGATAACTGACAGTATGCAGTTCTTGAAAAGACCAAATCATCTCAGTGAAACAGATTCTGGAAGCGCAATACACGCACATACATATATGTTACTCGTAACTGTATACTTGTATACATTAAATTATATATATATCATCATCATCATCATTTAACGTCCATTGTCCATGCTGGCATGGGTCGAATGGTTTGACCAGGTTAACACACTGGAAGGCTGCACTGACTCCAGTCTGATTTGGCATGGTTTTCTACAGATGGATGCCCTTCCTAGCACCAACTACTCCAAGAGTGTAATGGACGCTTTTATGTGCCACCAGTACAGGTTCCATTTGCGTGACAAGGGGGTGCTTTTACATGCCACCAGCACGGGTACCATTTGCGTGACACTAGTATCTTCCACAACTGTGATTTTGCTCGGATTGATGGGTTTTCTTCTCAAGCACAACATAATGCCAAAACTCTTGGTCATTGCCTCTGTGAAGCCTGACACTCGAAAGGAATTCAGCCACTTTGCCTCTGTGAGGCCCAATGCTAGAAAGGTGTTCTTTATGTGCCACCGGCACGGGTGGCATATATAAATGTATATACACACACACACACATACATACATATATATATATATATATATATATACAGGGGTTGGACAAAATAATGGAAACACCTAGTATTATAGCATCATAATTTTCAAATATCTATAAAACCGTCAAAAGCTTGTTTATTTTTGTTTTTTGATTTATTATTAGCGTTGCTTAATATGTTTTGCTAAAATTGCTGTTTCTTTTCAGATATCATCAGAAACAGGTAATCAAAATTCATTAAAATGACAAATCTATTGGACTTTCATAGAGGTCAAATTCTTGGTGCTTGTATGGCAAGCGGTAGCATAACGAAAACAGTTGAAATGTTTGGTGTATCAAGAAGTACTGTCTCGAAAGTAATGACAGCCTTTGAGAAAGAGGGAAAACCTCCTTGTTGAAACAAAACTCCGGAAGAAAACCAAAACTTTCAGATAGGGACTGTTGAACTCATGCATATTGTTAGAAAGGTTCACAAAAGTACAGCTCCCAAAATTACCACAGAGCTTAATGACAACCTCGAGAACCCAGTTTCCACAAAAACTGTTCACCAGATTTCATGGGAGGGCTGCAATCAGAAAACCACTACTTTCAAAAACAAATGTTGCAAAGCATTTAGAATGGAGTAAAAACATACAGAATTGGTCTCTAGAGCAGTGGAAGAATGTTATCTTTTTGGACGAGTCATCCTTTACCCTATTTCCAACCATCAGCTGAGTATATGTGTAGTGACAGCCAAAAGAGGCATTTGACCCAGACTGCCTTCTTCCAACTGTTAAACATGGAGGAGGATCTGTGATGATCTAGGGAGCTATATCTTGGAAATCCACCAGCTCAATGGTTTCCCTTCATGGCAGAATTAATAGTCAAGACTATTTAAGCATTTTATCTGATCAAATTCATCCTATGGTTGCAGAACAGTTTCCGGTGGGAAACGCAATCTTTCAGGATGATAATGCACCAATTCACACAGTTAAAGTTGTTACTGAATGGCATGAGGAACATTCTAGTGAAGTTGAACATCTTATCTGACCACCACAGTCCCCAGATCTCAATATTATTGAACATTTATGGTGCAATTTAGAAAAACAAGTAAGGAGTCGATATCCTCCGCCATCATCACTATAAGAACCGGAGACTGTTTTAGCTGAAGAATGGACAAAAATTTCTTTGGAAACAATTCAAATGTTGTATGAGTCTATACCTCATAGAATTTAAGCTGTAATTACTGCCAAAGGTGGTCCTACTCCATATTAAAATAAATTTGTTTGAAATTTTAAGGTGTTTCCATTATTTTTTTCCAACCCCTGTATATATATATTAGGTTGTTTCACAAGAAATGTTGCATTTTTAATTACTTGTTATTTCAGTCATTTAAAAGTTCAATTATGTAAACCTTGCATTTAATCTTGACTCTTTTTCTTTCCCAACAATATTGGTATACAAAATTTGTACCCACAGACCTTATGAAAATGATAATAACCAAACTATGTTAAGTGATTTTCTCATATGAGTACAAACTGGGTCACTCTGCCGTAGAAGCTCTACGGAATATCAAGCAGGCATTTGGTAATGGTTTTGTTAACATCAAAACTGTTCAGAGATGGTTCCAAAACTCTCGTTCAGGAGATGATAGCCTTGAAAATAAACCAAGGGCATGATGGATTAAATGCTTTGGTTGAACAAAAGCTGAGAACAAAGGTTTCAAAACTTTCATCAGAACTCCAAACATGTTGCACAACTGTTTTTGGACACCCATAAAAAATTGGAAAAGTCAAGAAAACAGATAGGTTTGTTCCACATCAACTGAACGAGATTCAAAAAAGCTGACACCTCAAAGTATGCTCCTTATTGCTTTCTTGTCTGGAAAAAGATCATTTTTGGATCAAATCATTACTTGTGATGAGAAATGAATATTCTTTGACAACAGCAGAACAGGACAGTGATTAGATGCAGGAGAGTTACCTAAACACTACCCAAACCCAACATTGCACCCTAAAAAGTTAGAGGTCACTGTATGTTGGTCTGCAAAGGAAGTTATTCATTTTTGCAACAAGGAAAAATGGTAACAGCAACATTGTATTGCCAGGAAATTGATTGTATGCATGAGAATTTGAAAAAGAAGCAACCCAGACTAGTGAGTAGAGATGGCCCAATTTTGCTCCATGACAATGCACATCCTCACACTTTTGTCCGAAAGTTGCAAAGCCTGAATTATGAGATTTTGCAACATCCTCCCTATTCCTGACATCTCTCCTACTGATCATCACTTATTTAAGTATTTTGAGCTTTTCATAAGCAATAAAACATTCTTAAAAAGAGAAGAGGTAATTGAAGCATTCAGACAGTTTATCACAGCAAAAGATGAGGCTTTTTTTAAAGATGGAATATATGACATAGAGAAACATTGGGTAAACATCATAAATGAACATGGATCATACTTTGATTAAATAAATCAGTTCTCTAGCACCTCTGAAACATTTTATTGTTACCTTTCAAATACGGCATTATATATTTTTTCTCTCCTTGTTTTTTTCTGTGTATCTTTCTGTCGAAGAGCATAGGCTCGAAACGTAAAAGACTTTTTTTATTTCTATTCCTGAGCGCTATACTAATACATTTGTTTGTTTGTACTCCACCTGCCTTTGTCTTTTGTTTATTTTCGTAAACTTTCTTGTTATATATATATATGCACAACTAGGCTCCCCAGACCAATTTCCTTTTCAAGACATCTCAGCCACTCATCCTCTGTTTAACAGTAGTATTCTGCTGCTGTAATTTAAATGTAAACAGATACCAACAGAAATATCCTGATACTCATCCTACATTTTTAATACTGTCCTTTTCACCCACATTTTACACTGATCCACCAAATTAACTCTCCTCCACCACCATACATCACCCTTCTTTTCTGTTCACTATGTCTGTCCCACATTCTAACAAACTATCTAACCACAACATCTGTCTCTCTTTCTCCCATCCTCTCTCATTCTTCTCCTGTCCATAGCATTTTCATAATTACTAGTCTGTTACTCTCCACCCACTTTCAGTCACTGTCAGTCACTGCCTCTTCCCTATCTTGTCAGTATCATTGGTCACCCCTCAATCATACCCAGTTTCTACAGTTGTCACTACCATGCCAAAGCAGATGTTGGAACACAATGTAATCTTCAGACCAGTCAAATGTAGTGAAACCATCCAACTCACACCAGCATGGAATATATGTAGTAAATGGTGATGAAGAGGATATGCACATGATGGAGTCTCACGTAACATGCTTCAGTATAGTTTACATTAGTCCAGTGGGACCGAACCCAGGCTCTCGCGGTTTCATAGCAAACATCTTAATCCCTTAACTATGTAAACATACATACATACACACACACAAACACATATTTAAAAAGGGAGTCATTACATTGAGACATATGCACCACACATCTACATGTAGAAGTGGAATGACTAAATGGATATGGATTTGGATTATGAACCCAAAGGTCTTGATTTCAAACTCACTGCAAGTATTTTGTATTTCAGCACTACACTTAATTTTACATGCTTCAGTTTAGCTAACTATAAAGAATTTCTACATGAGATAGATTTATGTTATATTTAGAGTAAAAGTTATCTCTCACCCATGTAACATTAAGGTAACATTAACTAAGCACAGATTCTTAAAAGCTAGTTGAAGGTTTATGAGACATTTACATTACATACACATATCTACATATACATACATGTGTTCGATGTTTGTAGATAGAATGTATAAGGTCTTAGTGTCTTGCCATTTATCACATTCCTTCCTCAGGTAATATTTTCCCATGATAGGCAGATTAAAAATGAAGGATGCTGCTTGCATGATGTCAACACTTGCTTACAAACTATCATGCAATATAAAGGCAAAGACAGACAGACAGACAGCACACACACACACACACATATATAGATCTCTCGTGCCGGTGGAATGTAAAAAGTACCATCTGAATGTGGTTGACGCCAGTGCCCTCTGACTGGCTCCCATACCGGTGGCATGTAAAAAGCACTATCTGAACATGATCAATGCCAGACCTGCCTGACTGGCTCCTGTGTCGGTGGCACGTAAAAAGCACCCACTTCACTCTTGGAGTGGTTAGCATGAGGAAGGGCATCCAGCTGTAAATACATTGCCAGATCAAATTGGAGCCTGGTGCAGCTGCTAGCTCTCCAAACCTCAGTCAAACCATCCAACCCATGGAAAACGCATGTTAAACGATGATGATGATGACGATGGGCTTCTTTCAGTTTCCATCTAACAAATCTACTACACAATATTGGTCAATCAGAGGCTATAGTAGAAGACACTTGTCCAAGATGCCACAGTGTGCCTGAACCTGAAACTATGGGTGTGTGATAAGAAGCAAACTTCTTATCACACACCCTTGCCTGTAACCCTATGTACATACATATTCATAGACATACATTCTCACATAAACACACATATAAACCTTACAGTCAAATATACAAAGCTCATGAATACACACCAGCATATGTTTGGAAAATGTGTAAAACAACTTACATTCACGAGAAGTGTGAAACTTGAGAGTTATCATTTTGGTTTCATCTTCAAACGCCAATACTGTTGCTTCCTTTAAAAACATAAGAGACAAAATGATCAGAACAAAATATTAAATTTTGCATTACAAACTTAATAATTTGTATAATACTTTGCAATTTATAGGTTTATTATCCTTTCAAAGTTGATGTAACTGACAAACCCCTTGCCTCCAAATTTCAGATTTTGTACTTCTAGTAGAAAGGATTATTATTATTATCATTATCATTGTTGTTATTAAGGCAATTGGTTGGGCAAATTGCTGAGCAGCATGTCATCCATCTTCACATTCTGGGTTCAAATTCCACCAAGGTCGACTTTACCTTTCATCCTTTTGGGGTCAAAAAAATAAATTCCAGTTGAACACTGAGGTTGATGTAATCAATCCCTCCCCCAAAATACCTAGCCTTGTGTCAAAATTTGAAATCATTATTATCATTGTGGTTATTGTTACTGTTAACTCATAGGAGCATAGGACAAAAGTATCTAGCAGTTTTCTTCAACTTATGTTCTGAGCTCAAGTCCTGCTGGGGGTTACTTTGCCTTTCATCCCCCTGGAATCAATAAAATAAGCACTAGTCAAGTACTGGAGTTGATATACACAACTATCCCACTTTCACTAAAATTGTTGGCTTTGAATCACAATTTGAAACATTATTATTGTTATTATTATTATCAATATTATTGTTAAGGCAGAGAGCTGGCAGAATAGTTAGCACGTTGGACAAAATACTTAGTGGCATTTCATCCACCTGATGCTCTTAGTTCAAATTCCACCAAGGTTGACTTTGCTTCTCCTCCTTTTAGAGTCAATACTAGTTGAACACTGGGGTCAATGTATTCAGCTAGCTTCCTCCTACAAAATTTCAGGCCTTGTGCCCAAATTAGAAAGGATCATTATTGTTGTTGTTGTCAATATTATTACCTTCTTTTATTCATCTCTAGTTTTATTTACATTTTGCTTATTTTTTATTTTGTTCACCATAGTTAGGGAAATGGTACTGAATCTTATCAGAGAGTGTGAATAGCCATAGTGATATGGTACAGGAAGAACCAGTGTAAAGGATTCTACTTGCTATGAGCGCTGTGTTGTATCTATGGTCAAGATACTTTTCAAATACCTGCTCATAAATTGTTTAACTCCAGGTCAGCTCTTATGAAACAGACCTACAATCAAAGATGATCCACCTGTGACAACCCTGTTTTCTGTTTTATTTTCAGACATCAGAATATATCATGCAATGTGTGCTCTCTCTCTCTCTCTCTTATCACTTAGACTGGAGAAAGGGCAGTGTCTATCACCCCTTTCAAGTATTCTGAGACAAATGGGATGGAGAGTGGAAGGTATTTATCCCAAAATAAAGAACTGACATTCTAGTTTGATGGAGGTTCCAAGTTTTTTGAGGGTGATATTTGGCTGTTAATCTAGCTGCATGCAGGTAGATTTAGACAAACACAGGTTTTGCCAAAAGAAAAATTTGAATTAGGCACTGCTAACATCAATCTCGTTAGTTATAAAATACCTTAATTTTTATCCAATTTTTTTTTTTTTCTTATTGCATTTGCTGGGTTTGGAGAGAGGGATAATGCTCAGATCCTTCATAGACTGAGACCGCTAAGACAGATACCATTAATGTTCTGCTTAGACTATGCAACACCCGCAGGAAAGATATGAGGAGGGAGAGCATTCCAGGGAGCTGGCATTCTATGGAGGAAGGATTAGCAGTAGTGGTTAGTGCAGAGGCTATGGGGTTGGAAAGAACATGGCAACACGGGTGATGAGGAGAGATGACTAGCAAAAAGACAGCATGGCCATGGCTGAAATACTGACAGCTAAAGTCTGATTCACAAAAACAGATTATGTGGCTAGCAGTTGGAAGAGCACTGAGCAAGTAATAATGGAGATTATTTCCATAAACAAAAAGAGAACTTGTTTTCTCAATGTGATGAACCTCAGAAATATTGTTGATATTTCTTAGAAATATATCTTACATAAGCATAATATACAAATCTGACAAACTATTTAAGAGATTTAGAGGTTACTTACTCTATAATCAGATATGACAGGACTATAATCAAGGCCAATTTCCAGTCTCTAGAAAAAATATAAAATAAAATATTTAACAAAATTTTTTTAAAGATATCAAAAACGAAAGTAAAATATGTTTTTAAATAGAATCAAAGGCATAGAATTGATTTGTGCATAGCTGTAGAAACCATGCCAAAAGTTGGCTCCTATTACACTGTCCAACTCATATCAGCATGGAAAGCAGATGTAAAGTGATGATGATGATGACGACAACGATGATCTACCATTCCTTAGACCAATTATTTGACAGTGGTAAAGTTGTTGAAACAGTAAAATACCAGGTTAAAAATCCAAACAGTATTTAGTTTTAGGAAAACTTGGTGAGTTGAAATGTCACAATCAGAAATATAATACTAGAAGTTCTCATTCTTAGCTTCTGAATTATGAATTTACATCTTTTATGAGAAATTTCCATACTTCTACAGTTGCCTGATCAGGAAGTTAGCATCAGTTGCACTTCTTCTTGGCACAAAACCAGACTGTATCTCATCTAGGCTAACTTTCTTCCTAATTAGTTGAGCTATGACCCTTTCTGTAACTTTCATCAGCTGATCCAGCAATTTGAGACCTCTGTAATTATTTCTGTCTAAAGCATCACCTTATCTTTTGTAGCAGTTGACTATAATGCTGCTACACCAGCATTATGGACATGACTCCCTCATGGACAACCCGATTGGCTGTACAAGTGACTATACCATATTCCACTCTGCCAGATATTTTTTAGAATCTCAGCAGTGATTCCTGATGGGCTGGGGTATTTTTCTGTCTTCATATCCTTAATTGCTATATCTACCAGGCTATTGTTGATTTGCATAGCTGGTCCCTCAACTGGGTCCACATTAGGCACACTCTCCTACCATGCATTCTCCACTTTTAGCAGCTTTTCATTGTGACATCTCTAAGCCTCTTCCTTTGCAGAATCACTAACTGCAAGTGAATAATTATCCATGTGAATGCACTTCTCACCTACATCAGGATTTTCTCTGCCACACTGTCTGGCAATCTGAAACACCTCAAGCCTTGGGTCTTCATGCTGCAGAACATTGTCAAATTTCTTCCTTTCTAATTCTTCTCTAGCTGAATATACCTTGTCGCCTAGCTTCCCTTATAGCAACCTGATATAGCTTTTCTGCTACCACCCCTCTTCTAGTCCTTCCAAACCTATTTCTTTGCTTTAATGGCTCTGTTTGCTTTCCTGCTTCATTACCATGTCACCTTAGTCTGGAGGGGACTTTGCACCAGCTACAAATTTGGCTAATGGTCCTCATTAAGTTATCCTGTAGGAACCTCCAATTGTCCTATATGTTATATTTTACTAATTCCTCTTCCTTCTCATCAAAAGCTTCAATTAGAACATCTCTAAATCTCTGACTATTTATCACAGAACTCCAACAGCCTAGTTTCCTCCTCATTGTGAGAACTGACTCCACAGCCTCCATGCACCCCATAAAAGCCACTTGGATGCTTCCTAGCATGCACATTGAAGTCACCAGCCACAAAGAGAAGGTCACTGTTATTTGTTGATAAAGTAGTTTGCAAAAGGGTGTCATAAAATTGATCTTTCTGTTCATCTGGAAGTCCCAGTTGAGGAGCGTAGGCAGAAATGATAGAAGCTGTTCCAATCTGCAAAACTATTCTAAGCTTAACTATCCTATCACACATCTGACTAATTTGATTACCTTATCAGCCTATTTCTCAGCAAGAAGTATACCCACATCACCAACCCCAACATTATTGCCTACTCAGAAGATTTTATATAAGTTCATTGCCTGTGAAGAACCCGGTAGAAGCTCCCTTCCACCTCACTTTATGAATGCAACACACATCTACACACCTTTTTTCCAGTATTTCAACATTCCCACCAGACCTACCTTTAAATATGCCTACAATTAAGGGTGAAGAAGGGATGGCTAAAGGGAACAGGGATATGAGGGACAGTAGTACTGTTGCTGTGAGTGAACTGATGCCAGCAGGAGGGAAGGGGAAGGTAGAAGAGAGCTTTCTATACAGGTTTCCGGTATAGAAGAAAAGTTCCAAGAGAAAGACTTGGCATAAGAGTAGCTGTGTGGTAAGTAGCTTGCTTACCAACCACATGGCTCTGGGTTCAGTCTCACTGCATATATATATATATGTATGTGTGTGTGTATTTGTTTGTCTGTCCCCCCCCCCAACATTGTTTGACAACAGATGCTGATATATTTATGTCCCCCGTAACTTAGTGGTTCAGCAAAAGAGACTGATAGAATAAGAACTAGGCTTACAAAGAATAAGTCTTGGGGTCAATTTGCTCAACTAAAAGCGATGCTCCTGCATGGCCGCAGTCAAATGACTAAAACAAATAAAAGAAAAAAGGAATATAGTTGGTGGGGATGGGAAGGGAGGGAACACTGCAAATGACCAAGATCTAACTCAATAGGATTAAAAGGACAGGGTTTACATATTCAGGACACTACAGAAGTGAGGTGGCAGCGTTTAACATTAAAACAGTGTCGCTGAAATGAATAACATGATGCTACGATTAAAAACAAGGAAAAAAAAAATTTGGCTGATCTGAACATTGTTCCATTCACAACGGACATTTAATGGCAAGGACTTTCAAATCATCTGGCATATACATATACATGTGTATATCTTTCATTGACATATATTATCAAAAGTTATAACCACAGGTGCAGAAGCTGATAAGCCAGTACACCAAACAAAAAATCTTGTATTTATTCCATTTGAGTTGCACAGACACACCACTGTGACATTCATTGGCAGAAATGCAGGGAGTCTATGAGTGACCTTATTAGAAACCTATAACCAATCCTATTTTTCAAGAAATGTGAGATATAAAACAAACCTCATATTCAAAGCAATTTTGTCACATATTGTTTCAAAAATATAGATACTGCATATGTACAAATCATATCTTACCTTAAAAGCAATTCTGTCATCTACACGTGGGATTCCAGTTAATGGAGGGAAACCATCATAGTTAGGTTTCGAAACAGATGAGCTGAGTTGGGCTTGATTCTTTTATTAAAATTTTTTTTTTTTTCAGAATGTAGGTGCCAAAATATGAAAATGAAAAAGATAAAGTTATTTCTTGCTTGAAAATACAAAAGCAGCAATTTATATAAATTGCACACAAATTAGATATAAAGATTGTGTAAACAAATAAGAATGCAAAAAGATATTTATTCACATTTAAAAAATATGATGCAATTTTTGCATGTCTTTGTGTGTATGAGTATGTTAGTTAGTTAGTTAGTTAATTTGGCTCAAATTAACTAACTCAGTATGAGTGAGTAGAATGACTGAGTAGATAAGGTACTGAGCTACATGCTTATAGACTGTCAGTTCAGATTCTCTGTAGGTGCTTTGTTGTTTCTAGGTAGGTTACGGTATATTACATTACTTCAGTATATCTTCCTGTCAAAAATAGACAATAACGATGCCAACTACAGATCATATTGGCTTGTGTATGTATGTGTGTGTGTGTGTGTGATACTGAGTCCTATCACTAATTAGCTATATATGGCACTTCACACAGTCAACATTCAAGGCCCAACATTTCTCTACAATGCAGCATTACATCTTGCAAACTAGCGTCATAGAATCTGTCCTTCACTCTAGTTTCACAACTACACTTTCAGAGCATCCACATCCACTGCTCAATTTTTCCAGTTGCATGCTTCAGGTGCTTACATAGAATTCTTTAAAAAATCCAGCAAAATAAGCGCCATATTTATTTTATGGTAGAGTGACTAAGTGTTACGAAGGGAATTTACCAACACAGTACCAGCACCAACAGATAATGTGCAAGTGTGTTAGTCTAAGTTCAATTACAGGCAGTGAACTTATGCTTGTATTTAATAAAAAACTAAATGTTGGAATCAAGGAAACCTAATGAAATGTGGGTACCAAGATATTTTTGTGAATTTATAAAAATATGGAGAACCATAAACTAAAAGACAGAAGCATATTCCTGTTGAATTAACTCTGTGAATTAATTTGGATTACTGGTTGTAAGTATTTCATTCCACTGATGTTACCTAGAGATAAGTGTTAACATTACAGCATCTTACTTTTTTCTCCCATAATTAAGACAGACAACCCATTGGTGGATACATCTAATACTGAAATAAATAGAAACTGGCAATGAAAATGACTCTTAACAATAATCATTATCATTCATTATTATTCTACACCCTCATTTCCATGCTAACATGGGTTGATCAGGTAATCACAATTTGAGTCAGTTCTTATTCTGAGTTACTGTTCTCCTAGACAGGGTGGGGGATCATATGTCACTAGCAGGTTCTATTTTCACATGATTTCTATGGCTGGATGCCTTTCCTAACACCAATCATTTTACAGTGTGTACTGAGAGTACTTTCACATGACAACAGCATCAACTATTGGGTTATTTTATTTTTAGTTAGATGATTGTGATTTTAGCTGGTGAGACTGATATGGTCGATGTAAAGTTTAAGCAATCAATCCAAACCAACATTCACAGGAAAAACATCAGTGGGAAAGGATTCCAGAAGCATTAACATTCTGGCTAAGGAAAATTGGGCATAGGTGTCAGCACAGTGCCTGAGTGAGCAAAACACATAATATGGGTATAATGAGAGGAGACACAAATGTGCTAAGTTGGTTTGGATGGAAGTGGTCTGCAACTAGCTAAATCAGAGATGTTATAGTAGTGATACAATTAACAGTGAGATGATGTGATCATAGGCCAGAAAGTTGTAGAGTGTTGTTTTCATGTTGTGTGTTGATAACAAATGAGTCTAGTGGATCCAATCCCAGTTCGGACTGATGACTGTAACTGGAAATAGTTCATATGTGAAGTTTAAGATTTCTTAAACAAGAAATAGAATCCATAATGCAGAGTCAAATGACAGAACTTACTATCCTCCAGTATATTGGTACAAACAATAATTAGATAGAAATATAATTGACCAGTTAATTATATATTGAATCTCACCTTATTTTGTAATTGTTTATCTTGTTGAATAATGGCAGTTGAGGATGACATTTCAAATGATTTAACAAGACCAACTCCTCGTTGGTATACGCCAGGGTTCTTTCGCAGGGCATTTCGAACAGAAAATGTCGACCAATTGTCCACATTTGATTGAGGTTCAGAGGTTTCAGAAACTAATGAGTTTTCCACATTGGGTAACTGAATTTTATGATTGTCTTTTTGCAAAGCTGAAAGTAAATTAAATGTTTTCAGTGAATATAAAGAAAGACAAAATTTAGTGAAATAAGATATTTTTAAAATAAAATTTTGTTTTTACAGTTGAGTCGAAAGATTCATGATATGTGATATGTGTTGAAACAGTTGTTATATTTTCAGAGCATTATGCTGCCAATTTAAACACATGTATTAGTTGTATTTTACTTCAGTTTTATTATCATCTGTTTAGATAATTAGTTAATCTATTAACTGATTAATTGATTTGTTAAAGTTCTTTCATCTGAGCTTATCAATGATGTGTCACTTGTGTGACTTCTCTGTGCTAGCACACATTCCTTGTTCTGTATTGTGTTCATGTCTTAAAGTTTAATCCATAAGGCCACAGGTTGTAATGAAAGAACTTTTATGAAACCTATTAACCAATAAATGAAATAATTGTCTAATTAACTGATGACAAAACTGAAGTGAAATACAACCAGTATATGCATTTTACTTGACAGTATGACTCACAATATAAAAATAAAGTAAAATTCAAATATAAGAAAATGCATTTAACTACATATCCATGCTTACCAATACTCCAATATCTGATTAACAGATATGCTGTCTCCTCTCTCTTTCTTTCTATCTATTTTTTGAAATGCTACTACTCAGAGATAGCTTGTTTCATGCTATTCCCACATAGGAATACCAACTTGCTCATATTGCAACTATCTCCACCATACCTCTCACTAACCACTATGCCCAGTTCTTTCCTCCAAAAATGTGAGCCATTTGTAATTTCCTCCCTGTGCATGTTTTTCTTACATTCATTCACTTGGAAGAAAATTGATTGCATCAATCCTATGATCTCAGAGAGAATGTAGCACAGTCCTTTTCACCACGTCAAATCAATAAGAAAATAAAATGTATTAACAAAATTGTTATTACTACCATCAATAGTCATCCTTAAATGCATCACAACATTACTAGCTTTTTTCACTTGTTAACAACAGAGATTAAGAATACACTAAGGCCATAACTGGGCACTAAAAACACCAACTGATATAAAGTGGTTATCCTCATATTGAAATATGATACATCTGGATGATATCACCTGAGCATAAATGTGCTGTGTGCTTACAGCAGATCTTAATATGTAGTGGGCCTAACAGAGAAGAAAATGAAACATAAAGCAAATTAGTGGTATACTATATTACAGATTCATTCAATCTATGGAGATGGTTATAATAAAGGTTCATATGTTGTAATAATCCAGCAACAAACTGATTTTGATCCTTTATTGCATAGCCATCCAGCCTATGCCAGCATGGTAAACATATTGAACAATGGTAATGATAGAGACTCATTTAGTGAAATAAGCTAGTAAGTAATCTGGTTTTCATCCTCAGCAGGAGTCCATTGACTTAACTTAAAATGTTAATACATTTTACCCATTTTTCTCCTCTCAGGCTTAAAGTAATTTGTTCTTTTATCCTGGAGTGGCTCACAATTTTTCTTTTTAATTCTTACAACAAATTAAGAAAGATGGGATGGGGAGGCATTAAACCAAAATACTAGTCATTAACAGGAATTTCAACTGGGATATGCTATGTGAAAATATATTGGTCAAAGGAAATAAAAAAAATGATGGATTCAAAATATAGTGTGGGACTGCTCACAATAAGTATCCTGTTTCCTATGATGTACTGTTTTTGTGACCAAGACAAGCAAAAACTATCTAGTAAATAAGTAGCAAGAGTGAAGATTGCAGATGGTTGAGCTGACAGAGTATTAGATAATTGACCAAAAGATTGATAGTTTTTATCCTATTGTTAGGGCCCTACAGACCATCTAAAAAAGGACAAAATGTCTTGGTACAGCTTGGCAGACAAAATATCTTGGTACAGCTTGGCAAACAAAGTATCTTGGTACAGCTTGGCAGACAAAATGTCTTGGTACAGCTTGGTAGACAAAATGTCTTGGTACAGTTTCTTTGTTTAAACCATCTGGACTTTTTATGTTTTAACAATAGATAACAGTACTGGGTTCAAGTCTTCTTTATGGAACTTTCAATGGTAATGTAAGTAGATGGGTCTCTGTCAGTTTTGACAATGAAGAACCAATCATTTAATCAACAAAACTTGCTGCTCATTGAATTAGCATGCAAGTAGCTGAATATTCCATGGATATCTTTATCTTTTACTTGTTTCAATCATTGGACTGCAGCCATGCTAGAGCACTGCCCTGAGGGTTTTAGTCAAACAAATCGATCCCAGTACTTATTTCTTAATTGCCACACAGTGGAGGAAGAAACACAAACACACACACATTTATATATAGTTACATATTATGAGTTTCTACACAGTTTCCATCTACCAAATTCACTCAAGAGACTTTGACTGGTCCAGACATACGCTACAAGATACTTGCCAAAGGTGCTGCTGCACAGTGGGACTGAACTCAAAACTATGTGGTTGCAAAGTGAGCTTCTTAACTACACAGCCATGCATATAAAATATCAAATAAATATAGCAAGCAAGCATGAATAAATTAAAGTGAAAGGAAAATTAAATTAGAAAAACAGAAAATTACAGTCGACAGGTATTGGTGTAGAATGGCTTGGTTCCAATTCATCACAAGCTGAGGTGATGTTGCTAGCAGTTTCTTCAGCCTCATCTTCTGAGTCAAAATGGATATGCTTGTCAGAATTATTTCGAGAAGAATAAACACTGTTTGAGTGTTGTGGTACATATGTTTTAGGTGTGGAATTCAATGAAGAAGCATCACCTTCAGAATGTGAGCTCATTGCTTGAATGAAAGGAGCACAAGCAAAACTTGGGCCATGCCGGCGCTTTCTAGGCCTTCTTCTGTGGGGTTTGCTGCCATTTTTTTCAGTAATTTTATTTATGAGAAGTTTTTCATTTCTGACAATGTTGTTCATGTTAAAAACATTCTCATTCACACTGGGACAAAGTTCAATTCTTTTTACTTTGCTCCCACTTAGTGTAAGGGATTCCCCCTTTTCAACTGCTTTACAAATTGCTGTCAGATTTTCATTTGAAATACCAAAAACTTCAACTGCTTCTTTCACAGGAATATTTTTCTTACTGGAATTAACAATTATATCAGAATTCTTTTTTGTGTGTGTTGTTGAAATTGGTGAAATTGTTGAAAGAGAAATCTCTTCCTTTTGAGAAGACTTAGGTTTTTCGCATAAATCACTATTTTGCAGTGTCGCTTGATTGTCTGGAATTTCAGAAAGAGATACAACAGGTGTAATTTTAATATTGTTATTTTCCAGATCTCTGTTGTCACTACTAATATTTGGCTTGTCCTCCTCTTCCTCCTCATCATCATCATCAATAATAATTTCTTTGTTTAAGTCAGAATTATTGCCTTTGATATTATTATTATACTCCTCTGCTCCCTCCTCCTCCTCCTCATCGTCATCATCATCAATGACAATTTCTTTATGTTGATCACAGTCAGTACTTTGATTTTTACATAATTCATGAAGCTTTTGAATTTTTTTCCCGTGTCTTTTCTGGTCTCTTTCAACTAATTCTTCGGGACTATTCTCAAAATCCAGTTTTACAACAGGTACATAATCACATGCTTCAGATTTTCTCTTTTTCTTCTTTTTGGATTCAACACTCAACAATGGTGACTCTTCCTCATACACCTCTATTTCCTTCCTTCTCCTTTTCATTGTATGTTCTTTCTTTTCTACATGTTCCTTTTCCTTTTCCCTTAAATGTGCTTTAACCTTTTCCTTTTTCTTTGCACATTCTTTCTTCTTTTTCTTTTCTCTTTTTTCAGAAAGTTCTTCAATTTTTTCTGTTTCTTCCAAATATTCTTCTTCTTGCTTTTCTTTTACATCTAAATATTTTCTTTTCTTTGTTTTATCTTTCTTTTTCGTAGAATATTCTTTCTTGGAATTGTCCAAAAGGTTACCCTTGTTTTCAGAAATAAATATGATGTCATTTGCTTTTGTATCAATTTCAATGACAGAATCATTTTTCAATGAAGTGTTTAATTTCTTCTTTCCCTTTTTTTTCGCAAAACATTTTACTTCAGTATTACCATCTTCCTTTTGAACACTGAAAATAAATTAGATTTTATTTAATTGCAAATTACTTTAAAATCAAATTGTTCTCTTTTTCAAGGAAAACACATTAAAAAAAAATTACACAGAAATATCATAAAAATATTAATTTTCTATTCTGTAGCCAAATTATAGCAATTGTTTTGAAATTAGACTAATTGGTTATAATCAATTAGCTGTGGAGTTAAGAAATTTGTTTCACAATCATGCAGTTTGGGGTTCAGTCCTACTGAGTAGTATCTTGGATGAGAGTATTCTACTTTAGACTTAGTGTGAGTGAAATTGGTAGACAGAAACTGCAGGAGTCTGTTATGGCTGTGAAGTTAAGGTGTCTACCAACCACATGGTTTTTGGTTCAATCCCATTGTGTGGCACATCAGGCAAGTGTCTTCTACTATAGTCAGAGGCTAACTTAAGCATTGTGATTTGTAGATTTAAAGACAGAAACTGAAAGAAGTCCATCATGTGTGTGTGTGTGCATTTGTTTACAAGTCTGTCTTTATGCTGACAACACTAAAAAACATGGTGCTCAGTAAATACGGACCATAAGTTAGTAGTCTGATAACTAAAGATCCTTCAAAGTAGAGATGCAGTATGGCTGCAGTCCAATGACTGAAACAAGTCAGAGTAAGTAAAAGAGGATTAATAGGTTAATGTTCATGAATAAGTCAATGTAATTTTAAAATTTTCCTTTCAAACACAGAGCAGAAACAGCATCTAAAAAATCGTTTGCAAGGGCAATCTTTCTATAGCTGTACATGAGAAGTGTAACTATACCTTCAGCTATTTCTGTGAAAATTTGTTACTTCCTTAATTTTTGCTCAGTTGAATTGTTTATATTTATGTATTTTTGTGTATGTATGTGTTTATGTGTGCAAGTATATATGTATGTATATTTTTGTATGTAAATATATATGTACATTATTTATTTACAATTGACGGATATTTGTCCTCATATTGTTTGTTGTTAACACAACATTTCAGCTGATATACCATCCAGCCTTCATCAGGTATCTTAGGGAAATTTCGAACCTGGGTTCTCATCCTTAAGGTATTTTTCGATGTTATTATTATTATTCAGGTCACTTCCTGGAATCGAACTCGGAGGAAAAGTTACATCCGAAAACTGAAACCTGTTCGCTTGTTTGGTGTGCCAGCAAAAAGAGGATTGGATCACTTTTTGCTGAAACCATCTAATTTGTGACGTTTATGCCCTTCACAGACCACGAACAGCATGCCATCAGTAAAGTTGGTAAATTTTTACCACCTCGTCCCTGCTTTTTCCGAACCAACAAAATAAGGGATTTGAGGGAAAGTAGGAGGTCAGGGGCAGCGAACATTCATATTTTCATATACTCAAAACATAAATAGGTACTACTTAAGAGTGGACCCGATGCACACACCCGCGCTAGTCAGTGGATGTGCAGACCTGCTCCAGTCAGTAGATGGACGCACGTATACACACAAGTCAGTGGCACCCGCAATAAAAAAAAAACCTCCACGCGTATAAGATGTGTAAACTGTAAATCCGGAGGGGGGGGGGGTTCTATCTATTTATCTAATAAAACAAATTTTGAATTTGAAATGAAATGTTACTCAAAAGTAGTCATAAAGAAAAGTGAGAATAAAACAAATTTTCATTATTTACATTAGACGGATATTTGTCCTCATTTTGTTTGTTAACACAACATTTTGGCTGATAATACCCTCCAGCCTTCATCAGGTGCCTTGGGGAAATTTCGAACCTGGATTCTTATTTATCTAGGTATTTATCAATTGTATTATTATTATTATTCATGTCACTGCTTGGAATTGAACTCGGAATCTTGGGGTTAGTAGCCCGCGCTCTTAACCACTACGCCATACGCCCACGGGCATATGCCGCAGTGGTTAAATTTTGAAATAAAATCTTATTCAAAAGTAGTCATAGAGAGATGTGAAAATAATGAAATAAAATGTTATTCAAAAGTGAACCATTCTGAAAGATGTTTTAGAATGTTCTGAAAACATTCATCTCCAGTTTTCCCATATTTTTCCCCTCCAAAGAAATTCAGTTGAATGTGACTGAAAAAATGCAAAACGCAGATTCAAGAGTATGATGGGAGTACACAAAATCACCCCTGATTTAAAATTTATACATGTGGAAGGGTTTTTTTTTTTATCACGGGTCCCAATGACTTGCGCGTGTGTGTGCGTCCGTCCACTGACGGACGCGGGTGCGGGCGTCGGGTCCACTCTTCTTAAGTAGTACCGCTACCCTTATTAACCATATCTTTATATATAAAAGTCAAGTTGTGTGTCTGTCTCCTACGATTTAGATTCCTAACTACTCCCACATTTTGCGGTGCAGTTTAACCAAAACCGGGTATCTTATAGTCGTGATTCATATCGAGCCCTTCTGGGTATTAGCGCGCGTCTACGATGAGTCTACGATTTAAAAAAAAATTTACCATCATTTTTTCCCATTTTAATGCATTTTTCGCTATTATATAAGGGAAGTAACTCTCTAAAAATGTCTACGATGAGTCAACGATTTAAAAAAAAATTTACCATCATTTTTTGGTTATAACTCTCTAAAAATGCTTATATAGTTATTTCCCTTACAAACCCGAGCAACGCCGGGCGACACTGCTAGTATTTTATACAATTGCATATATTACACTTACAAAGAATTACACACACACAAGTAAGCAAATAAATGCAAAACAAGGTAGAAAACACGATACTCGAACACCAAAGGTAGAGTAATAGGCGGACGTCAACGATAGGTGGCCCACATAAGTTGGAATTTTTGTTTTGACGGGAACTTTTCGGATTAATATACTATTTATTAAAGCCGAGAAATCTTCACAAATTGTTGCTCAGAGTTTCATATGACTGTTTGTCAGACAGCTGCAATAAGCATCATAGTTTTGATTATATATATATATATATATATGGCGGACGTAAAGAATGTGGACTGCACCTCCTTTGTTTTTTTTAACGGAGAATAATCTCCGTATTTTTCTACGTATTTCGCAAAAAAAAAGGTTTTAGAAAAAAGTGAAAATTGAATAATTAGGGGGGGGGGTTAAAATTTTAAAATGCTGTTTTTTTTTTGCAGAATCAGAATCTCCATACTCGAAAATGGGGGATTCTGTAAGAAACAAATAGCACTTCCCGTTGCTATTGAAGTAGTTTCCACGTTTTACATCGAGTACAACATGAAGTGGAGAATCCTGGAGGAGTGTAAACTGTACTTCTATAGTTACACGCTCGGTACATATAACACCACCACACACGTGTGTGTGTGTGAGCGAGGCATTATTGTTTCTTCCGAACATTTATTAACGTTCATTATTTATTCTTGTTTCTGCCTGTATTGTCTTTTGAGTTTACGATTGGAATGTAAAGGTTAATCTACTCCCTTTTCTCGTTGTGCCAATACTCAGTGTCTATGACAATAATGCACAATGTGGTCCATGTGAACCAGTGATAGCTCAAACCATAGGTGGCCCAAGGCGAATTTGATGTTCTATGTTCCATAATGTAATTAAAAGTAAATTTATATTTGGTGATCTATGAAGTTTTCTACATGAATTTTGTGGAACACCTGAAAAGGATTGCGCATTACTGATCTACAAGAGCGTAATATAAAAGAAAAATCGTTAAGTTTAACTTACACTATCTGATCATCATCACGAAGAATTAAAGACGATTCCCATGGCGGTATTAAACTTCCTTTTAACGTGAGAATAATTTTCCCTTTAACGTTATTATAAAACCTGCTATTTATCTGTTGTTGTAAGTGATTCACACAAGGCATTTTCTGATGATCCACGAGAAACCAACATTGATAATTATCGATATCATTGAACTTGAGAGAAATTCGAGTGCTTGGATATAGCGCCATATTCACATATATTTACTTATTTACTCTCAGAAAAAAGAAGAGTTCTACATTATTTTGGCTTTTCGTATTATTGTCTTCTAAAACGTGTTATAATGTTTTCAATATAATTAAAAATGAAATTTTATTTATAAATAATAATAATTTAATCATCTTTAGTATATATTTATTTATATAATTAAACTTTATCCTCGCAGTTGCTGTTGTCTCTGTGGCGCAATCGGTTAGCGCGTTCGGCTGTTAACCGAAAGGTTGGTGGTTCGAGCCCACCCAGGGACGCAGGTCTTTTTATTTTTTTTTTCACTTAGGCTCTTGCATAATCTTTACTGTTTGGTAGTTTTTCTATGATGTGTAGTCTGTTTTTTAACATCTATCTTTGTTATCCTGATGTATAAACACTAATGATTGCAGCTTGTGGAATACGGAAATCCAGGAATTTATGAGACAATAGTGAGCTCAAACTCTTAAGACCTTGGACCTCACAGTGAATTACAAAGGAGCAGGATAACTGATGATATGCAGTTCTCAACAAGACTAAGATTCTGGAAGCACAATATATTATATATACCTACAACAGAGCCCTCTTTCCCAATTTCCTCCCCAAGAAATCCCTCCCTAACTGAAATAATCTTCTGCTGTGAGTAAATGTAAGTAAAACTACATACTTTACCAGCTCTTTTCTGATACCACAAATCTTTCTCTCTACCCAGAACTATTTAACATAGTAGCCAATCTTTATTCTTAATACTATTTTCTCCAGCCATATTTTACATTGATCAACCTCCTGATCCACCAAATTAACTCTCTCCACTTATATACATCTCTACCTCTCCTCATCCACTATGCCTGCCCATGCTCTTAAAACCTACCCAACCACACCTCATCTATTTCTTTCTTCCATCTTCTCACATTCTTCCCTGTCTACTGGTTCTTATTTTTTTTAATTAATTAATTTTTTTCTTCTTTTCAGGCACTGAATAACATCTCCCCTCCCCATGCCTCCTCCCACAAACCTTTCCCAGTTTTTAAAGTTGGCACTGCCAATGTAGGTACATTGAAAGGTAGGTCTAGTGAAATTGTGGAGATGCTTGAACAGAGACATGTTGATGTATGCTGCATACAAGAGGTAAGGTGGAGAGGAACTTCAGCCAGGGTCCTCACAGGCAAGGCACATAAGTATAAAATCTTCTGGGAAGGTAACAGTGATGGAGTAGGGGGTGTAGGCGTACTTCTTGCAAAGAAATGGGTGGATAAGGTCATAGAGGTAGTCAGGGTATGCGATAGAGTGCTTAAGCTCAGGCTAGTCCTGCAGAATCGTATAGCTACAATTATCTCTGCCTATGCCCCCCCACAAGCGGGCCTAACAAATGATTAGAAGGACCACTTTTATGATGCCCTTCTACCGGCTACCTCAAAGATGAGTGACATTGACCTCATCTTTGTGGTTGGAGATTTTAATGGGCATGTCGGATGGCAATCTGGTATCTTCCATGGTGTTCATGCGGGCTATGGAATTGGTTCCCTGAAACGAAGAGGGAACTAGGCTACTGGAGTTCTGTGATGCATGTAACCTATTAATCTGCAACACTAACTTCAGGAAGCCAGGCAGCCACCTGATAACCTATCAATCAGGTGACTCTGCTTGCCAGATTAATTTCATCTTCACCAGACAGTGAAACATGGGCCATGACTACTGAAGGCTTGAAAGAAATGAAGCTAGTATGATCCACTGGATGTGTAATGTCAGTGTGCACACACAACGGAGTGTAAGTGCCTTGAGAGAAATGTTGGACATAAGAAGCATCAGATGTGGTGTGCAAGAGAAACGACTGCGCTAGTTTGGTCATGTAATGCATATAGATGAAGAGAGCTGTGTGAAGAAGTGTCACTCCCTAACAGTGGAAGGAACCCGTAGAAGAGGGAGACCCAGAAAGACATGGCATGAGGTGGTGAAGCATGACCTTCAAATATTGGGCCTCACAGAGGCAATGATAAAAGACTGAAACCTCTGGAGATATGCTGTGATTGAGAAGACCTAGTAAGTAAAGTGAGATCACAGCTGTAGCCTATACCAGTGTTACAAAACCAGTCCATTTAAAAAGTACCTTTGAATCATCGGGTGACACGCCATGCTTGAGGAGACCTATTGAGTCAAGTAAAATCTAAAATCAAAAATCAAATCAATCAAAAATGGAAATTGTAGTTGTGGTCAATGCCAGTGCCGCCTGATTGGCTCTCATGTTGGTGGCATGCAATAAGTACCATTCAAACGTGGGTCATTGCCAGTGCCACCTGACTGGTTCCTGTGCTGGTGGCATGTAAAAAGCACCCACTACACTCTTGGAGTGGTTGGCATTAGGAAGGGCAGCGAACTGTAGAGATATTGCCAGATCAAATTGGAGGCTGGAACGGTCTCCTGGCTTACCAGTCCCCAGTCAAACCGTCCAATATGGAAAATGGATATTAAACAATGATGATGATGACAGCAGTCTGGCAGAATTGTTTGCATGCCAGGCAAAATGCTTAATGACATTTCATCTGTCTTTACATTCCGAGTTCAAATTCTGCCAAGGTCGACTTTGCCTTTCATCCTTTCAGAGTCAATAAATTAAGTACCAGTGAAACACTAGGGTCGATGTTATTGCCTAGCTACCTCTCCCAAAATTTCAGGCCTTGTACCTATTGTAGAAAGGATTATTATTATTATTATTCAGTAGTAGTCTCGTCGTTCTCTTCATCATCATCATCGTCATCATTATTATTATTATTATTATTATTATTATTATTATTATTATTATATTATTATTATTATTATTATTATTATTATTATTAAGGCAGCAAGATAGCAGAATCGTTAGCATGGCGAGCAAAATGCTTGGCAGTATTTCATCCATCTTTATGATCTGAGTTCCAATTCTGCTGAGGTTGCCTTTCATCTTTTCAGGGTTGATGAAATAAGTACCTGTTACGCACTGAGTCAAAATAATCAACTAGTCTTTCCCCAAAATTTCAGGCCTTGTGCCTTTAGTAGAAAGGATTATTATTATTTTTTTTAAGGCAGTGAGCTGGCAGAATTGCTACCATGCAGGACAAATTACTTAGCAGCATTTCATCCATCTTTATGTTCTGAGTTCAAATTCCACTGAGGTTGACTATGCTTTTCACCCTTTCAGGGTCAATAAAATGGGTACCAGTCGAACACTGGGTTTGATGTAATTGACTCACTCCCTCCCCCTTGTGACAGGATTTGAAACCATTATTATTATTATTATTATGGTTATCCTCGTCATCATCATTATCATCACCATCATCATATAAAAGGCAGCGAGCTAGCAGAATTGTTAGTATGCCTGGTGAAATGCTTAGTGGCATTTTGTCAATCTTTATGTTCTGAGTTCAAATTCCACCAGAGTTGACTTTGCCTTTCAACCTATTGGGGTCAATATATTAAGTACCAGTGAAACACTAGAGTCGATGTAATCAACTGGTCCCCTCCCCCAAAGTTTCAGGCCTTGTGCCTTTAGTAGAAAGGATTATTATTATAAATAAGTTGGCAAGCTGGCAGAATCATTACCATGCTGGATAAATGCTTAGTGGCATTTCTTCTACTTTTATGTTCTAAGTTCGAATGTTGTCACGGTCAACTTTACCTTTCATCCTTTTGGGGTCAATAAAATAAGTACCAGTTGAGCACTAGGGTCAATGTTATCAACTTACTTCCTGCTCTGAAATTGCTGGCCTTGTAACAAATTTGAAATCATTATTATTACTCCTATCATTTTTGCCACAAGATGAGTTTTCCACCACATTTCTTAAAAATTGTGGTAGAGGCCTTGGTCTTGGGACCACTCATGTCTAGAAACTGAGGTTGCGGGTAAGCAAGGGCATGCTCCTCATAGAAAATTCAGCTACGAATGGGCACCAGCCAGCCCAAAGGTTGGGTGGACTGCACCTGCTTACCTGAAAAAGAAAGGTGCCAACCAAAAGAAAGGTTGCACAAACATGACTTGCCTTATGATGGCTGATGGCCTGAGAAGATTGGGGTGAGGTTGGAATGTGGGCAGTCTGTGTGGAAGGGGAACTAAGGTGTGTGGGGAATTGAGGAAGAAGAAGGTGGATGTGGCCGTGTGCAGGAGGTTAGATGGAGGGGCCAGGGTGCAAGATTTGCTGGGGTCAAGGGAAAAAGGTACAAGCTGTGGCGGTCGGGAAATAGCAGGGGGACTGGAGGTGTGGGAGTTTTGATGAAGGAAGAAATCTGTGATAAGGTGGTGGAGGTCAGGAGAAAGGGTGATGACAGTAGTGAGAGCATTTGAGGAAGAAGTGGTGAGGGTGATTTGTGGGTATGGTCTGCAAAGTGGAAGAGGGATTGCTGAGAAAGAGCAATTCTTTGATGAAATGGTGAATGAGTGAGACTTCCAAAAGTTGGATAAGAGGGAAGTTAAAAAGCATGTGAGAAAGGGAATGGCTGAGAGGAGAAAGGTGTGGAAACTAAAGGAAGAAGAAACAAGAGAAAGGTTTGAGGAGAGAGTTGGGGAATTGGTAAGCATTGATACACTGGATTTGTGGAAGTCTTTTAAAGAAGGGGTACTAAAGGCATGTGACAAAGTGTGTGGAAGGATGAAGAGTAGGAGTGATCAAGGAGATATGTGGTAGTAAAACAAGGAGGTGAGGGATGCAATAGTGATGAAGAAAGAGGCACACAAAGCTTTATGTAATAATAGGACTGAGCAAATGAAAGCCAGGTATAACGTGCAAAGAGGGTGGTTGCGAGATCTATGAGGAAGGAGGCTGAGGAGAGGTTGAGTGGGCTGGATGAGAACCCAGTTAGAGTGTTTAGGTTTATCAAATCAATGAAAAATGATGGAGATGTTGAGGGAAGAAGATGCAAGAGGGAAAGTGATGGAGGGTTGAATTTTAGCGAGAAGGACAGGGGAAGAGTTTGGGAGGAGCATATGGAGGGAATTATGAAGGAGGAGAATGAATGGGATCAGAGGGTGGAAGTTACTGTGGTGAAGGGTCTAGTGGGGAGGGTTAGTTGGGAAGAAATAGTGGAGGCAATGAAGGAAATGAAAACAGGAATGGCAGCTGGTCCATCAGAAGTAAGTGTGGAAATGATAACTCCAAGTGGAGACATAGGGATTGTTATGATGATGGAGCTCTGCCAGGGTATGCTGGATGGAAGAGGAATGCCAGATGATTGGGCACTAAGGGGAAGGAGGATGCAATGAGATGTGGGGTGTATAGAGGAGTGAAGTTATTGGAGCATGCAACGTAGATAGTGGAAAGGGTGTTGGAGAGAATTTGGAAAAGGGTGGATGTGGATGAGATGCAATTTCGTTTTATGCTGGGGGGGGGGGGGCAATAGATGCAGTGTTCATTGTAAGGAGATTGCAGAAGAAATACCAAGATAAGGGGGAGTTGTACACATGCTTTGTTGATCTGGAGAAAGCATTTGATATGGTTCCAAGGAAGGTGAGTGGGCATTGAGGAAGAGAGGTGTACTAGAAGTAATAGTGAGAGTAGTGATGAGTTTGTATGAGGGGGTAAAGACAAGAGAGAGAATTGGATCAGAGCTGTTGGAGGAGTTAGCAGTGAAAGTTGGTGTGCATCAGGGATCTGTGTTGTCACTGTTGTTGTTTGCAATAGTGGTTGATGTGGTAACAGAGAGTGCAAGAGAGGGACTGCTAATGGAGATATTGTATGCAGATGACCTTGTTCTGATGAGTGAGATGATGGAGAAGTTTTGGAAATGGAAGGAGGCATTTGAAAGCTAAGGTTTGAAGGTAAACCTCGGGAAGACAAAGGTGATGGTGAGTGGGGTGGAAGGAGAAATGTTAGTAAGGTGGATTCACATGGTGTATGTGGGAGGAGGGTAATGGCAAATGCGATGTTGTGTACATGATGTGAGAAATGGATTCATGGTAGATGTATGAAAATGAAGAAGGTGACCCCAAGACTGGCAAAAAAGTTTGTTTGTGGAAGATGTGAGAAAGGAGTTGAAGGACTGGTGAAGTCAATGGAAACACTATATGATGAGCCAGAGATGGTGAGAGGGTTTTATTATTTGGGAGATAGGGTGGATGTGAAGCAGCTGTGACAGCAAGAGCGAGACTTGGCTGGATGAAGTTCAAGGAATATGGAGCATTGTTATATGGGAAAAGGTTCTCATTGAAGATAAAAGGAAAGGTCTATAGGAGTTGTGTGAGAGCTGTAATGCTGTACAGGAGTGAGACATGGTATTTGAGGGAGAGAGAGATGAAAATTTTGAGAAGGACTGAGGGAGCAATGGTGAGAGAGATGTATGGCGTGAGGCTGTTTGATAAAAGGACTGAGGACTTGATGGGGATGCTGGAGTTGGAGGAATCAGTGGAACAAATGGAGTGCAGTGGTATGTGTATGTGTTGAGGAGATTGGGAGGGTTGGCTTGAGAAGGGAGGACACCTAAAACCGGGCAAGATGGCGAGATGGTATGTGGGTGGTTGCTATGGCATTGAGGTAGATTCTCTTAACAGCTCCACCCTCTCTTCTATAATGTTAGTGGTTGCATAGTTCCTTGGCAGTAAGAAACCTGTTCTATTCTAACACCTTCTTCCATATGTTAACCTGTCATCCCTTGCATAAAGCCATCTCTCTAAATAATGTAACCCCACTAGTGCTGGTGCCATGAAGAAAGTACCCAGTACACACTGTTAAGTGGTTGATGCTTGGAATGGTATCTAGCTGTAGAAACCATTGGAACAAGGTGCAGTTTTCAGAACTGGGATCCAGTCAAACCATCCATCCTATGCCAGCACAGAACACAGACACTAGATGATGATGATGCTGAAAATGATGAAATCTGTCTCTCACTGTATACATACATGTGGTCTGATCAATAAGTATCCGGACTGTTGTCAAAGCTGAAGTACACAGAGTAAAGCTGCTTGGCAAAGATTGATCTTGAACTCTACTCTGCTGTGCATGTGCACTAAGTTCTAGCTCACTTCCACTGCTTGGAAGGAAGGTGTGTAGTGTGTGATCGTTGCATTGACTACGACAGAGAAAGTTGAGCAGAGAATCTACATCAAAATTTGCCAAAAGATTGGTGATAGCTGCTCTGAGGCCTATGCAAAGTTTTTATCATTCTCGATATTATCAAGGCGATTTTGTGCAACTGAAACTTGAGTGCCCTTTTGGTCAGCTGAAAAAATTTTGGCACAAACCTGGCAGACATGAGTCTCATACCCATATCTTGTGATAATGGACTGAATTGAACCATAACTAATCTGCACATTCTCTGATAACTCATGGATGGTGATTCGACTATTTCCCCTCCCAACTGCATGAACATCTGTGATCTTTTTCTCAGTTCTGTTGGTTGCAGGTCTCCCAGAACGTTCGTCAATATTGACATTTTTTCGGCCATCTTGGAAACGTCTGAACCACTTGTACACAACTCAGATACTCTCTGCAACTTTGCATAGGCCTCTGAGCAGGTATCACCATGGCAACTTTCTGTCATGGTCAATGCGATAATTACACGCTACACACCTTCCTTCTAAGCACTGCTGTAAACAGATCAGAGTAGCTGTGAAGACAATGGAGTATCTATGTAACAAGGAATACTCTGCATGAAGAACAATAAGCCATTGGTAACATACTACAGTGAGCAAAAAAAAAACTTATAGCGATGGTGAGACAACCCATTAGTTTTGATTAAATCTGATTCAAAACAATCTTGAATTTAAAAAATACTCTTGATGATGGAGCAATCATACTTCAGTGTTATTAGACCTAGTTAGTAAAATATGGTCTTTACAAGTATTGCCAAGGACACGAGAGGGCCATAGACAATCTTCCTTCAGATAGTACCATAAAAAAATAATTCAAAATTGCCTAGAGCTATGCAACTCTGCTGGAAACAACCCTCAGCTAGGAGCATTTTAGAAAGCTGTCATCTTCTGTTTTGCAACAATCCTTCCCAATGTCCTGAAGAGTTGAGGAGGCTTATAACTAAATCTAGAAGATATGCATTCACTATCATGATCAATGTGCAACTTTGATAATAAATAGACTGAACAATCCCAGCACAGACTGTTTCTTATTTAGTTTAACACCCTTTTACAGCAGAAAGCAGTTTTATATACCAATCTGTCTTTTGTTGAAGAATGTCATGTATAAAATTATCTTTGGTTGAGATATGAAGTTTATTGAAGCAATGCAGTAAACACTAATTTTATTTTTGGTAGATATTTAATATTACTGGAATAACCATGAAATTTAATTTTGCAGAGAAAAGGATTAACAATAATTCTTTCTCATTTTAGCACAAGGCCAGCAATTTTGAGAGAAGGAGAAAAGCCAATTACATCAACCTAGTATTTGACTGGTACTTTACTTTATCAACCCTGAAAGGATGAAAGACAAAGTTGCCCTTGGTGGCATTTAAATGAAGTAAAGAGTCAGAAGAAATGCTGCTATACCTTTTATGTGATATGTTAATGCTTCTGCTGGGTCATCATCTTATATCATTTAACAATAATGATGGACAAGACAATAACATCAAGATTTTCTTTCTAAAATTTATTAAATAGTAGAACTGTACATGAATATCATAGGAATGAATGAATGAATATTCTGAAGAAATTGTAATTAATCTCCAGGTTGATTGGGAGAAGAAAAAAAAAATTCAAGTGAGAATCCAGTTCAGTCCATTTCTCTGGAACACTGGTATCTCAAATTAATAATTTCTCGATATTTTGCTGAATGGCCTGGATCTGTGATTTAAGCTGTGAACCTTCATTAACTGTCACTGAACAAGCGATTACAGATCTTGATACACCACAAGCACGTCCAAGAGCTGCAATCATAAAGAAAAAGGGGTAAGTATCTAAGTAAAAGATGGTCGACAAAGTAAAGAAATTATAGGTATTAGAATACCTATAATGATAAAAGTATGCATGATCACAACGTAAGATGTATTACAGTGGCTGAGCTGTTAAAGTGATAAGCTATTGACTGAAAAAAAAAAATGAATTTAGGCCTACTATTGTGAGTGATGTACCAAACTCCTAAGGATATAAACACTTTGTTAAAAGAGAAAATGTGCTCCAACTGCAAGTTGAGCACCCACTTGTATTATATCATTTGTTTAAGACATTTGACTGTGGCCATGCTGGAGCACCACCTTTAGTTGAACAAATCGACCCCAGGACTTATTCTTTGTAAACCTAGTACTTATTCTATCAGCCTCTTTTGCCAAACTGCTAGGTTATGGGAACGCAAACACACCAACATTGGTTGTCAAATGATGATGGTTGGACAAATACAGACACACAAACATATACAGGGGTTGGACAAAATAAGGGAAAGATCTAGCATTATCATTTTGAAATATCTATAAAACTGTCAAAAGCTTGTTTATTTTTATGTTTTTTGATTAATTATTAGTGTCAATATGCTTTGCTAAAATTGCTGTCTCTTTTCAGATATCATCAGAAAAATGTAATTGAAATTCATTAAAATGACAGATCTATCGGACATTCAAAGAGGTTAAATTGCTGGTGCTTGTATGGCAGGCGCTAGTGTAACGAAAACAAACCAAAATGTTTGGTGTCTCAAGAAGTACTGTCTCAAAAGTAATGACAGCCTTTGAGAAAGAGGGAAAACTTCATCAAAACAAGACTCCAGAAGAAAATCAAAACTGTCAGACTCTTATGCAAATTGTTTGGATTTCTTGGGAGGGCTGCAATAAGAAAACCATTACTTTCAAAAACATACGTTGCAAAGTGTTTACAGTAAAGTAAAAACCTACAGAATTGGTCCCTAGAGCAGTGGAAGAATGTTATTTTCTCAGACGAGTCATCCTTTACCTTATTTCAGACCACCGACCGAGTATATGTGTGGAGACAGCCAAAAGAAGCATTTGACCAAGGCTGCTTTCTTCCAAGTGTTAAACATGGAGGAGGAGCTGTGATGATCAAGAAGGGGGTAGGGGGCTATATCTTGGAAATCCGCTGGCCCAATGGTTTTCCTTCATGGCAGAATTAATAGTCAAGACTATTTAAGCATTTTATCTGATCAAATACATCCTATGGTTGCGGAACTGTTTCCGGAGTGAAACGCAATCTTTCAGGATGATAATGCACCAATTCACACAACTAAAGATGCTACTGAATGGCACAAAGAACATTCTAGTGAAGTTGAACATATTATCTAGCCACCATAGTCCCCAGATCTCAATATTATTGAATATTTATGGTGCATTTCAGAAAAACAAATAAGGAGTCGATATCCTCCACCATCATCACTACAAGAACCGGAGACTTGTTTTACCTGAAGAATGGACAAAAATTCCTTTGGAAACAATTCAAACTTTGTATGAGTGCAACCCTTGTACAATTCAAGGTGTAATTACTGCCAAAGGTGGTCCTACCTCATATTAAAATAAAATTTGTTTGAAATTTTAAGGTGCTTCCATTATTTTGTCCAACCCCTGTATGTATGTATGTATGTATGTATGTATGTGTGTGTGTGTGTATATATATATATATATATATATATATATATATACATACGACAGACTTCTTTCAGTTTCTGTCTATTAAATCCACTCACAAGGCTTTGGTTAGCCCAAGGCTATAGAAGACACTTGCCCAAGGTGCCATGCATTAGGACTGAACCTGGAACCATCTGGTTGGTATGCAAGTTACTTACCACACAGCTACTCCTGCACCTATGTACATTAATTTTGTAAATCAAATCTTTTTTGTTCTTCTGCATTAACACTGCAATATACAACTACTCTTCACTCCACAAAATCATTTCAAGACCATTCACCACCACCATTTTAAGCCCACTTTCTACAGTGAAATGGGTTGAATGTGCTGTCACAGTCTAAGTTAGTTCTAATATGGAGTTACTGCCCTTGTAGATGATTGGAAGACTACATCTCATCTGTGTGTTCTCTTTTGGGCTTGGTTAATATCTTTCCTAACACCAACCACTTACCGGGCACATTCAATTGTGATACCAATACTAGAAAGATTGCCATGTTCTTGATCAGACTAAAGAGTCCTCTTAACCATAAACTGTCTTTAATGCATTTCATTGTAGCATCAGCACTAGTGAGGTTGCTTGGTACCTCACAGTATAAAAGAATTCTTACTACTCTATTGTTGTACCCATTCATTCAAGGCAATATAACCCAGCAGGGTATGACAAAACAAAGTGACTGAATTAAGTCTGGCAGAGGAAAGAGTAATACAAGAGTGTGTTGACTTTTTAAAATAATTTGCAGTGCAAATGTTGATAGGTTAAAGGTAGTAGTGATATCAAGCAACACATGAATCTTTCTCATATTTAGAAGCCAAATGACATCAAGTGATTGGAACCAATAATAAAAATAATGAAAGGTATTGTCCTTACCTTGTTTAGACCGTACAAATACATAAGGAACATTCTGGAAGGAAAGGAAAAAAAACGAACTTATTAATTAAATCAACATTTAGTAAGATAACAAAAAAAAAAATGGGTGTTGTGAGAAGCAAGCATGGCTGTGTAGTCAAAAAGTCTAGAGTTTTGGGTTTGATCCCAGTGTGACACCTTGGGCATGTATTTTCTTGTTACAGCCTTGGGTTAGCCAGTGCTTGGTGAGTGGTGCAAGCATACATGCATATATGTATACATACACACAGGCACAAGCGAGGTTTTGTGGTAAGTTTACTTCCCAACCACATGGTTCAGAATTCAGTCTCACTGCATGGTATTTTGAGCAAGAGCCTTCTCTAGTCCTGGGTTAACCAAAGCCTTGTCATTGGATTATTGGATTTGGTAGATAGTAAATGAAAGAAGTCTGTGTATGTTACTATCTCCTTACCTTGATATTACATGATAATAGTAACCAAGTAGCACTGTCATGCATGTGGTGTCCTTCATTTCCAATATGTGAAAAGATGTCTGGTCAAAGGGAAATATTACCTCACATGGAAAAAGGCAACGGTTGGTGACAGTAAGAGCATCTGCCCCAACAAATTCTGCTCAATCCATGCGAACATAGATAAGTTGATGTTAAAACAATGAAAAAATCATATATTCACATAACGTGTGTTTCTATGTCTCGATGTGGCTTCATACTGACACCATTGGGCAACAATGGCATTTCCACAGATGAGCAGTTCAATATGTAAAGACCAGTATAAGTTCTTTACTAGAAAACAAGGGTTGGTACCAGGAAGTTCATCTGATCCAAGACTTAAGAAATCCTGGTCAACCCATACTAGCACAGAAAAAGTTAATATAAAATTTGAGGCAGGAGCAGTTACTGTTGTATCACCACATATCAATATGTGAGAAATGAAATAGTGCCAGAAGCCTAAACCAGTTTTCTTTGCACCTCCAAGACCACTGTTAGTTAGTTAGCACAGGGTTTGTCGTGTCCAGTGTATTAATCATTGCTCATAACCAATATTTCAGTTTGTGCAGAATGTTTTCTTAATTCTCCAAGCATTGACAAAGCAACAGAGATTTTAATATCTGCAAGCCATGAAAGATGTGACCTGCATCACCACAATTTTAGTGGTTTGTGTGTTATATTGTCACTTGCTTAACCCTTTCATTACTGTATTTATTTTGAGATGCTCTGTGTTTCTTTCAATTACTTTAAATATAACAAAGAATTTAGTAAAATAACTTAGTTATCATTCAGCTAGTGTTAGGAACATAAATTGTGACTAAGGTTTGGTAGATTTTTAATTCAAAACTTATGAAAACAAGGCATTTGTACTCAGAGCCAGAGCCAGTTTCAGCTGGGCTGGTAGCAAACAGGTTAAGACCAGTAGAAAGAAGTTTCAATTTTTCATTGTAGAATTTTTTTCTATGTAGTTACTGTTCACACTCAACCACCCTAAACAAAAAGTGTTTGACTAGTTACAAGCAAGAATATTCACCAACTTCCAGCCAAATATATGGTTTTCATCAATATGTTAAGAATATTGATAGATACAGCAGAACTGTTCAGTTCTTCCAAGCTTGATAAGCAGTTAACAATGAGATCATATTCGGTGTACAGTTTAACTCAACAAAAAGTATATAATAAACTGCTTTACTAGTTTTCCTTTATTGCTTTTCATATATTTTCCCATGTTTGAATGGAAAAATATTAAGAGCATCTGCTTTTATTATGGCTAAGCATTTAAATAAAAAGAGTTGAACCTATTTTTATTCAGACAGATAAAACTAGATAGAGTAAGCAAAGTTAGTTTGATTGTTAAGTGTATAATTTAATAGCTGTAGAGTCAACTTATTGATTACAAAGCCAGTAATCTAATACCTTAACCCTTTTGCATTTCATTTATATATGATCAATAAAAGCTGACTGTGCAGCAAAATGACATGCATTAGCATGTCAACAAGAAACATTGCAGTATTTATTTTGGTTCTCTGTAGACCAAGTTTAAATCCTGGAGAAGCAAATTTTGTTTTTTTCTCCCTTCAGGGGTTGACAAATGACATACCAGTAAAATACTAGAATCAATTTCTTTTACTCTCTCTGAACTGGCTGTGAGGGAACCAAGAAAGGAGTGTCTACTTTATAGCTTCACAAATCCCTTTAACACCACTGCGTGGAGACAACCAGCAAGATGTTACTTAGAGTGATACAGCTCTGGAAATTTGAAAACATTTTTATTTTTGATCTTGAAATAATTTTAATTCGTTCTGTATCTTAAAGCAGAGCAGATATAAATTTTTTCTTTCCTAATTAGACTGAAACAAGAAAAGTTAGGTGCTACATTCTAGAACATTGCTTGATTTAAGTTTTAAATCAGCTTCAGGTACCTTACCAAACAGAAATGGTATATCACATTTCAATTTAGTGTTAAAAGACAAACACAACTTCAAAAACAAGTACATTCAACTAACTTAGGTAACTGTTCAAATTCCCATACTGAATGCAAGGCAATGAGAAAAAAACATGTATTATATACAAGAGATCAATTTATATGGCCACTCTTTTCCAAAAAAGAGCTTTGTGATAGGTATAAAAACTGACACTGACCTTGTCTTCACAGAGTAAAGGAAGATGAAGTAATATTTCCAAAGGTTCTGCATCTGCTGCAAGTACTATAAACTCTGATATTCCTCTGTTAAGAGTTTTTGTAACTGTAAAAAATAATTTAAAACATTAAAACAATTTATTATGGTATAAAGCATTTCATTCAATGATTTTAGCAATACGCTTCTTTCTTACCACAGTACTCAGTTTTCAGAACCTCTTCCTTGTGTCTTTACTCTAGCAACTGGTTTCCAGCCTGATTCACTTTCCACTTACAAAAGCTTGTTGAAAGGCAACAAAATGTTTTCACACCCTCTATTTTCATGTCATTTCCAAGATTCAGTTCAGTATTCCCTCCATACACAGCTTACACCTAACTGTAGCAGTTGCACTAGTTAATAATCCTCTCACATCATTAAATCAAGCCACTCAGCACATATTGTACTCTAACACTGCCACCTTCCTGTTCCTGCTCACTTGCCACCACTTCCATCTTTCCAATATTCGCCTATTCAATCTCATATTTTTACCTCTATATATTTCTTCTACTTCAGTCATGGGATGGGCAAACCCCATCCCATGGGACTTTCTGAATGGCATGTCTAACGAAAAACTACCTTGTATTGTTTTAGCAGTGCAGCCCACTTCTTCTCAAAAAAAAAAAAAAGGGTGCCCGTGCCTGTTCTACTTATTCATCACCTCTTTTAATCCACATACTCACTGTTATGAATGTTAGATTGTGCACATAGAATAATTCCCACATAACTTCCCTTCCCCCAATTGCATACCCTCAAATACAAATAGTCGGTAGGCCTGATAAAATCAATCTTCCATTCAAATACAATACTGGTCCCATCTTTCATCTTTATGACTGCATACTCACTTATGCATTCTTGTTGCTATTAAATAATTTTTCAACTCCAAATTCTCTTAAAGCCCATGTAGTCAATTCCTGTGGAATATGGATAAATATAGTGATTACAGAAGTTAACCAAGTAGTCAGATCAAAACAGATAATCAATACGCCAATTTTAAGGGTAAAGTGACGATAGCTCTGGCTTTGATTTCTGCAATACTTGAATTACTTCATTTATCATAGCTCTATGATTTACCTGTTGCCAGGTAAGCCAATCACTTGACTTTTAATGATTGGGATCATATAATATATTGAATTCTAGAGAAAATCAATGGGATACAAATTCTCTACAGGTCACATTTACAGGAGGAAAAGCTGAATTGAGAATTGCAAGCTAATGGCACACAAATTTTTTTTTAATGATACTGCTATTTACAGAGGCAAGTTATCACAGAACTTACACAGAGCTTGATGTACTGGTATATCATTGTCTTTACTGCCTAGGCCCTGTAATCTTTTAACTAAATAGCTAGTATGTGTATGCAAGATCTCTTTACATTGGTTGCTTGCAAAATTCCTGGACTGAAAATTTGTCCCAAGTTTAGCTTGATGCCAGGCATTATAAATACTCAAATGATTGTCTTTTCTAAACCTTAAAAAAATTATTTCAAATGCAAAACACATCCTATGCAAATTATGCAAAGTCTGATTTTGAAATTGAAGCTTCATATTTGCACTTTAAAGAATTCCAAAAGAGCCCAGACATCAACTAAGTTATGCATGAATACCATTTCATATTCTGTCTAAAGTTATATCAAATTCTTTTTTTGTAATATATCTATTTTCTTACTTTGCCTATGCAGACAAATTTTGAGGACTATTTCACATATAGTCATGTTATTTAACTTCTATTTCTAATTTCATGTGTTATATTTCTTAATTAAAGCACAATTTTTTTAGCAAATGAAAAAGCCTCAACCACCATTTTGACCTGCTAAAAATAAGTAAAACACTCTTCAAATGCTTACCATTTAAAGATGAAAAAGAAGGACACATCAATTAACGTAATCTTAAATTATAACAGGAAAAAGAAAAAACCTAGAATGGTCATAACTGGAAAGTCTTTGATCACAAGTCTGCTTGAAGAGGACTGACTTAGCCTTAAATTAACATTAAAAATTAGTGTGACGTATTTTCTTACTTTATTCATTGCAATAATCCCTTAATATAGACTAGAAATATATTGTTGTAATATGTTTCAATTATAAACGTTGACATGTCAATCACATACTTCCAATTAAAAACTCACCTTCATTTGCTCCTTTCCTTAACTGCTTGTAATTTGAGGCCTGTTGTACAAGATTCAAAATGCTATGAGTTAACTGTGGATCCGATAATGGATAGGCTTTAGGATTTACTTCTTCAGTCTAAAAATGAAAAATAACAAGTGAGAAAAATTATAATTTCATTACTTAATTTGTATATTAATTAAAATTTCAAAAGTCCTGTCATATAAAAACTCAATATACAGAAACTGATTCCCCTCTTCCTCCACTTTTAATACCCACCCATAGGCTGTGTAATAAGATGTTTGCTTCTCAATCATATGGTTTTGGGTTTAGCCCCGCTGTATAGCACCTAGAAAAAATGTCTTCTATAGCCACAGACTGACTGAAGCCTTGTGTGTGTGTGAGAGTGTAGAAGTGTGTCACTGTCTCCTTGCCTTCACTTCACCTGATAGTTGTAAACAAATGTCAATGTCATGAAAGCAGAGTCCTTCATTTCCAATCTTCCACAAAAAAATGTCTGGTCACAGGGAGTTACCTTGGTTGGAAATAGGTGAGAGCTGGTGACAAGAAGAGTATCTGGTTGTGTGTTGAGGCGGAAGGAAATTGGGTGAAGGGCACAGTTGCGCATATATATCTATACACACAGTACAGTCAGAACTTGGTTTTGTGTGGGTCTTTTTGAGAACTGCATATTGCCAGTCATCTCTTCCATGAGGCTTAACCATTTGACAATATTCTACTTGTTTTACGCTCAAATTGACCAAATCCAATATTTCTACTTACCCCAGGCTAAGAATAAAACAACACATCATTGAAATCTTGAAACTATGAGATAATGCATGATTAATTCAAAACAATGTGAATAAATAAGCATTATGCTTGTTAAAGTAATCATCATCATCATCATCATCGTTTAGCGTCCGTTTTCCATGCTAGCATGGGTTGGACGGTTCTACTGGGGTCTGTGAAGCCAGAAGGCTTCATCAGGCCCAGTCAAATCTGGCAGTGTTTCTACGGCTGGATGCCCTTCCTAACGCCAACCACTCCGTGAGTGTAGTGGGTGCTTTTTACGTGCCACCCGCACTGGTGCCAGACAGAGCTGGCAAACGGCCACGAATGGATGGTGCTTTTTATGTGCCACCGGCACGAGGGCCAGGCGAGGCTGGCAACGGACACGAAACAGGGCGGTGCTGGCAACGGTCGCGAAACGGAAAGTTCTCTTACATGCCACCGGCACTGGTAACACATCTGCAATTTCCATTGATCGATTTCCATTGATCGATTTCGATTCTGCTGAATGCTAATGGGTTAAGGTCCTGAGATCAGTCTTCACCATTCTATCACATCTTCCTGGATCTCTCTCTTCAACAAGTTCCACCAGCATCAAGTGATAGGCACTTCTTTATATCACTGTCCTCATCCACATGTCCATACCAATTCAGTCTTCTTTTTTGCACACTACATCAGTCCCTTCTAAATACTCAGTTTTTCTCTCACTAAGTCTTTCACGCACACATACACTGCACATCCAACGGAATATGCTTGCTTCATTTCTTTCCAGTCATCTCAGGTCTGGACAACAACACAAAGAACTGAACAGATTGCAACACTGTTCCCTTTAATATGATTCTGATTGCTATTGGTAACGAGAAGATAATCTGGATCTTTTCGCTTTGACTGGCAGATTTTAAAATAATTTCTTTGTAACTAAACACTTTTAAACTTCGTATACTGGTAGTGGGCTACATAAACATCTTTTTCTCTTGGCTTTCTTGAGAAAATTCTGCAGTTTGTAAGCTATTTGTTGTTTAATTTCTTGCCTTTTGGCAATTTCAACCAATCAATGACGTCTATTGACGTGAATACAATATCTGCCGTATTTTGTCAACATTTTCTGGTGGTGTCATATGAATTTGTCACTGTTATTTATGAGAAAAAAAGATACCCTGTGGCCATAAACTGAGGGGTCATTCGTAAACAGAGCTGGATAAAACCGTTCCCTCTTTAGTGTCCACCCATAATTATGACCCTAGTATCGATCTATTGCATTTCAATCTGTGTTAGGGTTAGGGATGGAGGGAAGGACATCTTTTTTTTTCTTCAGAAATGTAAATAAACCCAATCTGTTTCTTAAACGAATATATATGTAATGTGTGTATCTGTGCAACAGAGAGGGAAATTAAAACTGCATATGTTGTGAACTTAGAATATGTGTTTATTAATAAAAGTTTAATAACGATAATCTTTTATTCATACGAACGTAACTGATATGAAATGTCATAAATAACAGTGACAAATTCATATGACACCAGCAGAAAATGTTGACAAAATACGGCAGATATTCACCTCAATAGACGTCATTGATTGGTTGAAATTGCCGAAATGCAAGAAATTAAACAACAAATAGCTTACAAACTACAGAATTTTCTCAAGAAAGCCAAGAGAAAAAGATGTTTTATGTAACACACTACCAGTATACGAAGTTTAAAAGTGTTTAATTACAAAGAAATTATTATTAAAATCTGCCGGTCAAAGTGAAAAGATCCGATAATCTGTATCCAGAAGACACTAGAGAATCCGCTTCAATTATAAACTTTTGAAAGCCTTGCAGCAAACTTGACAACCAACAGCCTTTTACAGAAATGGGTTGAAATGCTCTACTCCTTACCTAGGAGGCATTACATGACGGTCCAGATGGAGGATATGTAAATGGAACCCTTCCCTCCTTGAATTTCTTTTGTTATGGAATCCCACGTTTTAGGCTATGGAGATTCCGATTCTGAAATTTTTTTTTTCAAAAATCGCAACTTCAAAATTTCAATCCCCCCTCCACATTTTTCACTTTTCCCGGAAATTTTTTTTGGCGAAAACAAAGGAATAATGGTGTTTTTGAAAACCAACGGCATTATTGCCACCAGTAAAACGTGTTTGCACACACGATATGACTTTTGGAGACGTCGGCCAGATCGGTGGATGGATTTGTGTGACGGTACGGAAACTGTAAGAAAAATATATCTATAAGGATAAAAAGACTTATGGAAAAGTCAAAGTTGTCCTTACAGAAAATAGTTCACACTGTCTTCCATTTCGTGTTTAAGGCACCTATATCTATTGCGGAGTAGATAACAAAACCGCGATCCAGTGGTAGGAGTTTTGTCGAGAAGTATGTTCGGGGAAGATGCTTCGAGACAAACTCCGCTCGGTCATGAGGTAGAAATAGATGAGAGCTTGCTCTTTCAAAGGAAGAGCCACGTAGGGAGAACAGGCCATCAAACGTGGGTTGTCGTCGGATGCTATGACACCACTGTGAAAAAAGGATTTCTACAGCGTGTACCCGACAGAAGCGCAGCAACACTAGAAGCTGTTATAATTGAAAATGTGTTACCCGGTACTATAATACATACAGACAAATGGGCCAGCATACAACAGCTGGGTTGCATTCACAGAACAGTTAACCCTTCAAAGAATTTCGTCGACCCTGAAATTGGCGCTTGCACGAACCACATGGGGGCCTATTGGTCTCGTATCAAAAGACGGCTAAAGTATGTAACTGGATCATCGGGCGACATGAAATGGTCCCGCATCGATGAATCAATGTAACGAGAAATGTATGAAATACTCATAGAGCCAACTTAACCGAAATCAAGCAGAAAGTTTTCCCTTGAAGATCAACCCATATTCTTTCAGGGAATATGTCAGGGACCATTATCATCCAATGTCTTTTAGGTTTTGAAAATTGTAATATGCGATTTGAGAGAAATTTGACAGTCATTTCTAGCAGATCAAGCGCCAACAATGGGACCTTTATTTATTTATTTTAATATGAAAAGGAAAACAAAGGTTTCAGAAGTTTCCTTTTGAAATATTACAACACGAGGTAATTAGCAGTTACTTCAAATTAATGCTTGCAATTGTTATTTTAACATAAAGAATAAAATTTCACTGCGATTTTCGTTTCACACTGAGCAAACAGAAGAATCAAATGATTTCCAGCTATTATTTACGATTAAATATTTTATCAAAAATATTCCAATTAATATGTTACTGAAATTAAGACTGTGGATTTGCTCGAATAAGCCTGACTTGGGTTTGAACAATCTACACCGCAGTAACTTCACTAGATCTTAAGAAATTAACAATAAAGCCCAATATGACAAGAGAAAATACAATCTGATTGAACAATACAAATAATTTTATTTGAAATCTACTTATATATATAATGTGTGAAATACACATACTTCTTAAACTGAAATATGGAGAGAAATGCAAAATTATTGAAAAGAAGCCATTTTACGAAGTCGAAAGTGATGGGAAATTCGTGAAAAGGGAGCGTAACTGAAGTAACACGTGGGTATCATGGTGGTTTATGAATGAGTTTTGAAAAGCAGTCATGTGCGTGTGCATATATATATATATATATATATAAACTGGATTGTCCTAGTTAGAAATTTCAATTTCCAAAAAAACTTATGATACCCGGTTTATTATATATGTGTAAACTTTTAAAAAAAACTATCATGTATTGTCTTCATTTATTAGATCTGGCATCACTAATCTACGCAACGTTTTTAATGCTTGGAATTTACAATTTATTTATGGCCTTCATCTACTAGATTCGAGATTAGTATATTACGTAATACTTTCCTAATAAATTTTTGAATGTCAGGATTTTAGACACCTTAAACGAAAAGTCCTAAAATTATTTCATAATTACCGAAAAAGAAATACTGTTTACATACAACAGTAATGGCATGACATATATTCAAATTGTGCGGTGAGTGGAGTTAAATATGATATACTATCACTATTTATAATGCCAACGTTTTTAGAGTGTTTGTCACGGGTACTTGTCTTGTCAACCAAGGCAGTGGGGGCTGAACTTGCTTTGCTTTTATTTATTACTGAGGTACAAGGTAATAAATACAGCATTTAAGCGGCCCGTTGTGACCATGCTGGTTATAAAATTTAATTTTATACTTATACTTGGAGATACTACAACAAATAAGGCGTGTGCGGTTTTTAATACATAAATTAATAAAATTATTGAAATGAAAAATACATAATGATTCTTACCATGATTGTTCCTCCCGAGAAACAACAGAATTCTATAAAGTACTGTACAAAACTTTCTTCCAATAAGTTCGGATAATTTCACGTTTTGACTTCCGTTTATAAACGTTGCCTTAAAAACTAAACACGTTGTGCCACCTATGATTTTCAAGGGAGATAAGCTTCTGGGTGACAGAGTTAAAGATACAGAAGTCCGGGAAACGTTTATTTATTATTTAGCCCCAGGGCATCCCTGATCAATCGGATCTGTGATCAAAAACATCCCAGACCTAACCATCATGATTTTTTTTTTTTTTTAGATATAATACATATAGGTTTACATTATCCAATGTAATCAGTAGGATATGGATATGAGGGAAACTTTTTGTTGGTCGAGCGCCTACAAACACGCTTCCTTCAACAAAAATGCTTCAGTAGGATTGAAAAAAGCATTTTTCTTTCTTTCGGACGAAGGCAGAGCTACAAAATGTTTGATTCATTTTCTCCCTATATACGAATTTGTCCAGACTCATGAATTTCATATCATAATTTTTACCGACGCAGACCGTCACAAGTCTCAGCAAATACTTTCTTGAATGAATTATAGGAGTAGATTGAGGAAACCGGTGGTACTCTGCATTGGTAAAAAATTATACAGTGAAATCTGTGAAATTGGTAAAGTTTATATGTTGTGGGGAAAATGGAATATGACGTGCTTCGATCCCTCTTCTCACAACATACATTTTCTATAGCCGGGAACTTCCCTGTATATACCTTGTAGACCTTTCCGTCGATTTCCGTAAAAAACTTCATTTTTTTTACATATGGGCTTGCGGGAACTTTTGAAGTAATGAGAGCGAAAGGGACTAAGAGAAAGCGATTGTCTGTCTCCCACACCCCATCAAACACACACATGTACATCAATGCTTTCCATGCACGGTAACTTCAAAAGAACTTCCCTCGTCATACAATCGCTTTCTCTTAGTCTCTTTCGCTCTCATTACTTCAAAAGTTCCCTCAAGACCATAAGTAAAAAAAAAGAAGTTTTTTACGGAAATCGACGGAAAGGTCTACTAGAGACGAAAGATCGCCACCTTGTGTTCTGAATAAATAAATATATGGAATTATATTCATATATATTTCGTCTTTGAAGCCTTGGAGTCTTTGTATCTTGAGATGAGAATTAAAGCAACTAGTTTTGTTGTCTTTACTTCTGACAGTAGGAAATATAAACATGAGCTGGAAGTTCCATGATAGTCCTTTAAAACACAAATAAGCCAATATTTTTACGTTTGCTTTATTTAGTGAAAGTATTGTATACTGTCAAGTGTCAAAACATTTCGTCGTGTATGTCCGACCCAATCGCTAACATTATACAACTGCAAATAGCTGTTGATATGTGGAATAATGTTAGTGGCCTAATGTGCTGATGTCCGACAACATCTTTCGAGATTTTGCAGTGCATAAAACTATCAAGAAATGTATAGCCCCAGTTAGTCTTTCATTACCAACCCGGCTCTGGCTCTGAGTACAAATGTCTTGTTTTCATAAGTTTTGAATTAAAATCTTCCACCAAACCTTAGTCACAATTTATGTTCCTAGCATTAGCTTAATGATAACTAAGCTATTTTACTAAATTCTTTGTTTTATTTAAAATTAATTGAAAGAAACACAGGGCATCACAAAATAAATACAGTAACAAAAGGGTTAACGGTCCCCAAGATCAGGCACATAACAAAATATAACGAAGTGCATTATACATATTTTAATTATTACATATATTATACATTTACTGTATAAGGTAGAAACACCTTGTGCGGCCTGGTACCAAATCATCTATAGCTAGGTACTGGTTTAGGGCCTGCTGACTGTGCACCCCTGCTGTAGGGACAATGACTGGGAGCGTTGAAGTTTGCTACAGTAACAATCTGCATACTTGCACATCCATATGGTCCTTAATTTCAGTACTTTTGTTTTGTTGTGAAAAAATTGTTTGAACAAAGGGGCTTTTGTCCAGATCCCATTTCTAACTATCCCTACTGACTAGTGATCACATCTAACCTAGATTTCATCTATTTAATTAATAAATAAATACTTTCCTCCTCCACGCTCCCAAAACCTTTACCCTGACCTCTCACCCTTTACAAAGAATAATACTGGCATCTTATCTCTATCTTCATTCTTTTTAGTTTTATTTCTTATTTTGGATTTTTCCCATTCCTATCTTTTCTCTTTCTCTCCTCTCTTCTATCCACTCACTCACAACCCACTCCTGTCTATCTTTCTCACTGCATATACTCATGATCCATTTACATACTAACTAACCACTTAATCCATTATTTTAACATGAATGCATCATTCAAAATACTGCCTGGATTTACCTGGGATTATACTTAAGGACCTATACCTTCACAGAAGTACAGACCAACCTCCATACCCTCTAGAAAAAGATGAAATATGAACTTTATTCTTCTGTCTACTTTTACTCTTTATTCTTCTATTTTATTTCTTATAAACCTTGAATTTTCCTGTCTAGAACTTTCATGCATACTCACCTTGTCTCTGATGATGGAATATCCAGTGTATGGACATGCTAGCCTCTCACTTGGTATATTCCAGAAACAGCTACCCTAATTAAATTATTATAAATGATTTGAAATACTCATCCTGTCTTGGTTTTTGTTATCCTTTTCCTCTAATATATACCTGTTAACACAGAAGTCTAATATGGATCCCTAGCTCCAGCCTCAGCTGTGAAATTGGAACCTAACAGATGACCAATTGTAGCACTTACTCGGCATACATATACGTTTAGATTACCAGTGAACTAAACCCCTCATATTCTATATATATATATATAAACTGTGTTACATTTTTGCCAGTGATTGATTAAATTTGTTGACCTATTGGGTTTAAGAGGCATCAGATGTAATATGCAAGAGAGAAGACTGCACTGGTATGGTCATGTGATACATATGGATGAGATCAGCTAGATAAAAATGTGCCAATCTCTAATTGAGGAGAGAACCTGTGGAAGAGATAGACCCAAGGTGTGGGACAAAGTGGTGAAAAATGATCTTCAGATATTGAAACTCAGAAACATGACAAGGGACCAAGACTTCTTACAATTTGCTGTGCTTAAGACACATCAAGCTAAATAAAATCATAGCCATACATAAAGACAATGTCCTTTATAGCCACGTCCCCTTCCATACACACTCAAGTTGTCCTTTGTCAAAATTCCCTTGCAACAATTCTTCCCAGCATCCCACTTCCCCCCCATCCATGATTACCACCTGTTGCAGGACCCTTGACGTTGCCTCAGATGCCTATCTGCACACTCTCTATACCCTCACATATCTACATAGTCTCTAATTTCTCTCACCATCAATTGCTACAATCACCTTTTTGCTATCTTTAAACATCTCTTGTCACACTCTTATGAAACATCCCCTGTCCCCTCTGTACCCCTTATGTTCCCTCTACCTTATGGATATGTCCTGATGCATCTCCAACACCATCTATTTCTCTCTCTTTCTCACTTTGTCTTGCTATTTTTCTCTCTGACTATCTCTCCTTTCTTTTCCTACTGGGATAGCTTAGTATCTCCTCTATAGTAAGACACCTCTCTTTATCCTCCCTCTGCCAGCTAAGGGGTCTTTGTCTTGCAAGTTACTTGGTGATGGGGCCACATAAAAAGCACCCAGTACACTCTGTTAAGTGGTTGGCATTAGGAAGGGCTCCAGTCTTAAAAACCATGCCATAACAGACAATGGAGCCTGGTGAAGTTCTCTGGCTTACCAGCTTCTGTCACACTGTCCAACCTATGCCAGCATGGGAAATGGATGTTAAACAATGATGATGATTTAACACCACCACTCATTTGGATCGGGTTCTAGTCTAGTTAAGTGAATTGCATATTATTATCATTATCACCTAAGTATCACCACAAGAATAGATAGGTTGCTGATTGTCTGTAATAATGTTAATAGAATGAAAGGTATGAAAAAAAGATGTGTATGATATTTGACATTATGAACATCAATGTGAGACAAATTCACATATCTTTCAATGGCAGAGTAACATAAACATTGTTTGAGTACTGTCAGTGAGTTCATTACTCTTTTTTCCTATCTCAGATTGATGCTATTAATGCTTGATATTATTTATATTAAAATTTTGATGGTTTGTTTAGAAAATACGTGTATATCAATGTACTGTGAGACATGGAAATTAACATTCCGCAAGCACTTTTTTTTTCTACATACCCATACATATACTAAAATATTTAGAACTTCCACTTTTCTGGATAGAGTAACACAAGGATCTGAGTTCTTTTCAATTTAAACTACATTATCTTTCACATCCTCAAAACTTACACACAACCTCACATACATAACATCACATTTACATCCCTACAAAATTCTTCAGCTACAACTGTGTGACTACTCTCTGCATGATGATGATAATGATGCATAGTCACTGTTTTATGTTCTTTGTAGTTTGCTGTGTGAAAATTGGGGTCCCAAACAGAGCTGGCTTAACCCATGACAGGTTCTCTCTGCAACAAGTAAAAATAAAAAAAAATTCTAGCATTGATATGTTTAATTAAAAATTCTTCAAGGTGGTGCCCCAGCATGGCCACAGTCTAATGACTGAAACAAGTAAAAGTGAAAAAAACCAAAAACAAAAACCGAAAGATATAATTGTGGGGCTTTTGTCCACTTTCACACTTTAACTATGGGGCTTTTGTCCTACACTCACTAAAAATAGATGCCTAGCTCAAGTGGGGTATATATAGGATAAAACTACAATTAACTGGATAAAGGATACAAATTAAAGAATTAAAAGTTAAAAATTAAATTAAGTAAAAAGTTAAATTAAAGTTCAAACAAAGTTAAAAGTTAAATTAAAACTAGCTAGCTTCTAAGATACTTATGTTGATAGGCATATATATATACACACAAGTGAATGGATAATATATCAATATATATACATACACATGAATGGACATTTGATAGGAGCTATATACATTTTTCAATAACAGTTTGACTTAACCCCATATGACTTAAAGTTCTGTGGCATGTCCTATGCACCCATCTCCTCCAAAAACCCATGGAACTCTATATGGAACTGAGCCAAACTGTTATTAAAATATAAATATATAGCTCTGATGTAGTTTTGGCCTTCTGATGATGAAAATTGCATTCATTATTTTTTTTCCCTCTCTTTTGTCAGAGTGAGTCCCTCGCAGATTCTTATCTCTCCAATGCTTTGTTGACCTTTATCATCAGAGAACTCTGATGCTTGGTCAATGTCAGTCTCTCTCCTGAGTCCTGTGACCAGGGTGATTTGCCCAAATGGTTTGGGTCTTTAGGTCTGTATAAGTGCTCATCTCTGTCTCTTCCCTGTTTTCTTTCTTCACTCCATGCTTGCTCTCCTTTGGTAAGCAACATCTCCTTTACAACAGGGAGATGGATGAGCTCTGCTACAATAGAGGGAGCTGGGTTTGTCAGCTCCTGATACAGATGAGGTTAAATGGAAGCAGTGAGTATGGGCTAATCTATGTTCAACAGATACCTTCAACTCTCTCTTTGATCAATCTGATCAATTTTCAAGGTTAATCTGCTTTCTATAAGTGAAATTCTAGGAGGACTGGATTGATGTCCTGCCTGTGGCAAACATTGGTGGTCTACTCAGTTTGGATAAGTTCTGCATCTCCATTGCATTCACAGTGGGAGCCGACGTCTGTGGGGGACTGAGGTGTTGCTGTGGTAGGCACCTTGACTCCACAGGCCTTTATGGTTTGTCTTGCCACCTAAATACTGGTTGTTTCACTCATCACACAAAGCTAAGCCTGATGATTAAGCAGACCCTGGCTCAGGTAAATATACCCTCAGTTCTAGGGCCTGTGAGGTTATCCAGAAGTGATAAGAGACCAGATGGCCTTATCCTTTGTCCCAGGGTAAGAAGTAGGTTCCTCATCTCGGGTTCCACACTCAGTGACTCCTTTGCTCCCTTTCACATCCAGAATGCTGTGGTAAATAGGAAGATCACTATTTCTGTTGCTGAACAGAAGAAAATCATAAAATATTGGGACTTGTCAGTGAACCATTTCTTCCAGCCTGTGACATTTGAGATGTGTAGCATATCAGGTAAGCTATTTTTATTATCATTTTGTAGCATAGTGGTGCTATGGCAAACTCCAGCCAATCAGGGCTGGGTGAATATTAATACTAAAAGCAGTTCTCTGCCCAAGAAGAGAAGTAGGCGTTTTAACCAGTTAGCAGAAAGACAGCACACTAGCAACACTGGAACAGCCTCTTCATTTTTCACACCACTAACTCTGATCACATCATGAACAGCCTATTTCATTCATGCCAACTTTGCTCCTTGAACTTCTGAATGCCATTAGCACACAACTTTGCCTTATTATGAACAGTATATTTTCATTTACATTAGCTCAGTTTTCTGTTAGCTTATAATGACTTCCAACTGAATCCATATTTCAAATGTAAGATATAAAACTTTCTCTGGCTCATGTACATACAACAGCCACGCTCATATGACTTGTTATCTTTTAATAAATTAAAACGTTTTGTATAAAAATGCCTTCTGATATTCCTTTACACATGCTTCTCAAAACCTCATTCACAGGATCTCGCTATGAACACCTCTACTAAAGTGGGTAACCTTTTGCCAACACATACACCCCTATAGATGTTTGGAGGATTTGGGCTGCTGATTGCAACGTTCTTGTCATCGTTAGCAGCAGGTTTTACAAAGGGGTCAAGTGATGTCTGTGAGGGTGCTTGGCTATTCCAACGCTTTAGCCTCGCCATCGCCCTCAGTAATGCGGTGAGCTTGTTGGCTTGCTTCAATAAGCTTATAGTATGCGACCAGATAATGCACTTATTGAATTGATGTTTTTTCACCCCCCCCCTTTTTTTGCTCATGATTATATTTTCTTCGATTTTGGATTTATGTTTTAATGTGGAATATTTATGGTGTAACAAAAACATAGTAAAACGAATTTAGTTTTTAAATTTAAATACTTTTAAAGAAAAATAGAAAAACTTAAAGTGGTTGGAAGAAATTTAACAACATCCATTTATTCTTTATGTAATGACAGTTCGAATGAAGTGTTACCACCAAAAGATATACTTCGTCCCCGTTGGCGGGATGCGAACCAATAGTAAGTGATCATTTTACAAGATTTTCTAACGAATCCCACAAAACTTTCAAAATGCATTAACGGAGAGCGCCCTCTATATATGTTTATCATTATGTCGAAAGAGCGATAACTTCGTAAGTTTATACTTTCAAAGTAGCAGACGATCACGATTTGGAGGGAAAAACAAAAGCAGTCGCTGAGTGAATAACAATTCAATAACATTCTCGAAAACGTTCGTATTTAAAATTTTCAAATTTATTATTGATTTATTTCTTTTGAACTACTCATTGACATATGATGACTTTTTTTCCTTTAAATACTAACATAAACAATCTGCAATTTAACAGACAACTTTAAATTATGTCGTCTGTTTTTAGTCAATTGGTATTTTGCAAGATTAATTATTTTTCTTTCTGTCAAGGTTTCTTTATTATGGATGCACACAAATACACACATACATACATGTGCTATACTTTTTGCATCATAGCTAGTATTTTTCTGTCCACAAAAATAAGGCATGTAATCACGATGTTTACATGTGTCTATCACACAGTGTTGGCTAAAAACCGATAGATATATTTTGGAATAAGGCATGCTAGCAAACCAAAACTCTGTTAATGTGCCAGTAATTTACACATACACTCATACATTCACATATGCATAAAGTCTTACACATATACTTATAATACATATATATAAGTTCACGCGCGCGTGTACTGCAGAATCATAATCTATGACACTTTAAACACATACATCCGAAGAAATTGCAATTTTGGTGCATGAAGTAATTTTTTTCTCCAGCTTATAGGAATGCTATGAGTGTGTTAATTTAAGTGAAATAAGCTGGGATGACTCGTCATGCTTTTGTTCAATGAGTCAACCATACACATCAATGGGTTGGAAAGGAATGGAATGATTCTAGTAATCAGTGTAGATCATTAGTCATCATCGGTCTTGCATTAAAGGAGGGATGGCCAAACAAATGTAGTGCCTCCAACAAAAGTGCCTCGTGTTATTTATGCCGAGATTGACTTGAATTTTGATCTCTTACAAGATAGGCTGTGCACCAGTTGGCGTTTATACTGGGGCACATTACAACCCCATAGCCCAACTGACTAAGAAGTAAAAACGGTACGAGATGCAAAAGTTGGAAGGACAGTTAAGAGAAATGGTCGAGATTGTGTGGTGTTCGTGCTTATGTAAAAGATAAAAGGGATGTTACGGTAAAATAGAATAGTTACAACCGGTAATTGAAACTTGGTAGTAAATTCGCTTAGATGGTTTGAAATACAATATAATATGCAATAAACAATAAGCAGACGGTCTACTTACTGTCAGGACAGAGCAGAAAAAGTTTTTGAGGACGGCTTATGTTTCAACCTTCTATACATACATACATACATACATACATACATACATACATGTATGTATGTATATGTGTGTATATATATATATATATATAAATATATATATATATATATACATACATACATACATACATACATACATACATACATATATATATATATATATATAATATATATATATATATATATATATATATATACATACATATATATATATATTACCAGGTGGTGCTATTAAGTTAGACATGGCCTGGGCCAATAATGGCCGAAACCTATCAAAGTATCAAAGTATCAAAGTATATATATATATATATATATATATATATATATATATACCGGAGTAAACACATAAATGTGAAACAAGGTGGAAAAAAGAGTACTCAAATACCAGTGGTATATACATACTAGTAGTATCGCCCGGCGTTACTCGGGTTTGTTTCGACCCTTTAGAATGGGAATTTTTGAAAAGTAAAAATTTTGCATTATGTAGCTTGTTATTCTCTTTAAGTGAACATTTTTCTGGTTGAAATACACCGAAAAATGGTGACACAGCAGTCAAAAAATCGTAAAAAGTAGAGATTTTCATAGAAAAAAAGCACCTTTTTGATGTAAATAATGTTTGGTGTTAACATGGTCCGATTTGAGTTTTTTCTTCTACGGAAGGAAGGGCAAGCCTTCTTCTATCATACTCTCAATTTTGGTCAACTTGCGCTGCAGGGTTTCAGAGGAGATAGTGCTAGTTGAAGGCTACCAAACCTGCCATACACAGACAACTTCAGCTTTATACATAGAGAGATATATATGCTAGCGCAGCTAATGGATGGGGACGGCAAGGGCCCCCGGGCAGCACACACTCTAGCTATGTTAACGTTTATTGAAAAAGCCATAACTACAGTTTAATGCTCCACCGACTTTGTTGCCACTTAACTTCCAGGAAAACGGATACTTTTTAACGAAACTTTCACCAAATAATCGCTTATACCCTTTAGATTAAATGTATGTAAAGATTTGTTGGAAAAAGTTTACTGAGGGGTTGGAGAAAGGAGTTTCGGAAAGTTCACAGGACCCAACATTTTACCCGTCATAACTTTCTGGAAAATAGGTATTGTTTAATGAAATTTTATACAAATACCTTTGAAACGGTGTAGATTACGATTACAAAGAGATTTGTAGGCAAAATGTTTGGAAGGGAGCGTTGGGGAGGAGTTTCTAGAAAAAAGGAATTTCAGATCAGACGGCCCACAGAAATTGGAATTTCTCCGTTTTGACGGGGAAATTTTTCCAATGTTTTTCACCAAAGTCTTCAGAATGATGGGAAGCATCTTTTCACAAAAAAAAAAAGGTGAAAATTAAAAAAAAAAAATGTTTTCACTCTCACTACCTCAGTCCTAAACGATTTTGACCATTTCTTTTCACTACGCACGAAAAACTGTGAGAGAAATATTTTCGGTTTAAAAAAAAATTGTTAATAATTTCAGAGGAAAATGTGTGATTTAAGGGAAATCTGGCTGTTGTTTCTAGCACATCCCCAAACCACCCTCCTCGTTTCTTTCTCATTCACACATTTATTAATATTTTTCAATATTTTTCTCCCGATAAACAAATTTTATGGAATGATGATGTCAAAGTAACACACGTGTAGTCCCAAATGAACGAGGCTGTTATGTGTATGTAAGTAAAAAAAACCACCTAAAATCATCTTTAGTGTTCATATTAATCTGTCAGATATGATACAAGTTATTTTGTCAAATATGATACAAGTTATTTTGAATTATTCAGGTTCAAAAGTGGTGTCCACAATATTTGCTTGTAACTTTGCAAATTTTTTACATACAGATTTGAAATTTTGTCAGTGGGTGCTTTAAATACCACTGGTTTATTGTTATGTAATTTTAGCTGATCTTGCTGAGTAAATTTGACTTTTATGAGCAGGTAAATTTAATTAATAGGTGTAAAAACAATAACATTATGGAGAAATACTAAAATTGAAATTCTTAATGCATCTTACCTGTTTGATTTGTTTACTAAAATTATCCCAGAGGGCAACCGGCAAAAATTTTGTCACTTTTCAAAGTGAGGTACATTAATTTGAATTAATTAGAACGCAGGTATAATCGGTACAAGATTTTATTCTTTTGGTAAATATTTCATACCTTGGCATAGAATAATTTTTTCCACAGTTTTGTTTTGGGTGCATTCAACATATTTCACCTCCAAACCTGCCACAAGCCACTTTTTTCCAGAAATGAAGGGTGGGAGGGGTAGTGGGGACCTCAAAGGTTTCCACCAAGTAAGTTTTGTTTCACGGATCTTTTTTTTTTCCAGGTTATTTTGCATGCTTTCAACAAATGTGATATAGAAATCACACATAAATGGCTCCTTTTCCTAGAAAAAGAAAGATTTGTATGTTATTTCTAGTATGCCCTGCTACCATATAACAGCTATTTGCATTCACACCGAAATATTTACCAACTTTTTTCCTTCAATTTATTTTTTCCACTTTATGGAAGTCAATATTTTCTCTGTTGCCATCCACCTCAGTTAATTTTGTCTTTTTCCCAGTTCTGTGCTTTCTGGAAGAAAAGCCCTTGCATTATCTCAAAGCTACGAGAATTCACTGTGGTTTGTTTATTTTTTTAAAAGATTTCATAGAGGAATTAGATACAATGGGTTTTGGCTGGTTTAAACTCTAAAGGGTTAAAAAGTGCCAAAACTATAAAATCAGCATTTTGGGCTTTTTTGAGGGCTTTAGAACCCCAAAACTATAGTCTTTTTTTTTTGCTTAGAGTTAAAAAATGCTGATTTTATAGTTTAAAAAAAGTTTTATAGTTTAAAAAAAAGGCTGATTTCATAGTTTTGGCCCTTTTTTTAGGTTTTTAAAGGCTTTTAGATTCAGAAAAGGGTAAAACTAACTTAAATGAAACACAATATTAGTATTAAACTAAAAGAAGTTTATTGATAAAGTGGCTGTAAAAAGATTTTTTTTTTAAAATTCAAAACACAATATGTTCATAATTTAATTTTTCCTCTTCTTCTCCATTTTGTTGATGTGATTCATGTTGCCTTCCATGGAAATTAACATAATAAAATTTTCATCAGACATGGACGATCTCTTGGCACTTAAGATGTCCTTGCCCATGGAAAATAAATGTTCAGCTGCAGCACTGGAGGGGATGGCTATGTTGAACTTGATGAACAAGTCCACCAACACTTGCTCACTCAAGAAGGTAGCATCTTCAGTGACCCATGGCTTCTGCTCTCTTTTTGTTGGGTAACACCACTGAAGAAGTCATCCTCCACCTCTTTGTTGTTGCTGCTCATTTCCTCAGACTGTTGCCTCATGGCCCCCTTGACCCTATCCTCCATGCTTCTCCTCACCTTGGTGAACTTGGTGCTATCATACCTATCCAACCAGATGAGACAAAACCTAGAGTGAAAGGCAGCAGCCAGTTGGCATTCCCCATCATCCAGGAGGGTCACAAATCTTTTGTTGATGCCTGCCAAAACTGCATTGACCAAGGGGCCAAAACTGCATTGACTAAGGGGCTGCAGTAGATGAGTTTTGGGTTAATGGACTTGAGTAAATAGAAGTTAAATGTAATGGAAGTTAATTAGTCTAATAAAGATTTCAAAGTTAACTCAAAAGTTAAATTGTTAATGAAAATGTTGACTTCGTTAATTAATGATTAACGGACTTACACTTAACTCTGTATGTGTGTGTATATATATATATATATATATATATATATATACATACATACATATATATATACATACATACATATATATATATATATATATATACATACATATATATATATATATATTATATATATATATATACATACATATATATATATATAATATATATATATATTATATATATATATATATATATATATATATATATATATATGACGTGACCATGTACCAAGAAGCTTGCTTCTTAACCATATGGTACCTGATTCAGCCTCACAATGTGGCACCTTGAACAAGTGTTTTCTACTATAGCCTTGGACTGACCAAAGGTTTATGAATGGATTTAGTTGACAGAAACTGAAAGAAGACCATCATATATATGTGTGTGTGTGTGTTTATCCTCCAACCACCACTAGACAACCAGTGTTTGTGTGTTTATGTCGCCATAACTTAGTTCAGCAAAAAGAGATCAATAAAATAAGGACCAGGCTTAAAAAAGTACTGGAGTCAATTTATTCAGCTAAGCAAATAAAAATTCTTCAAAGTGGTTCCCCAGCATGGCCACAGTCTAATGATGAAAACTTGTAAAAGATAAAAGATATATATATAGTCAATTCAAATAAGTGAATGACAAAATTAACAGACAAGAGGACATGCACAAGGCATGCATTAATTTGATTCTTGGTAAAAAGAGAGAGTTTCTGACATTTTGGGTATAGCACTTCTTCTGAAAGGAGAAAGGGAAAAGAATTGGATATGTAAAAGCATCAGATGGAGAAAATCGTGCAGACAGCATAATCAACCAAATATGCCAAGCAAAATGCTTAGTGGCATTTCATCTGTTCTGAGTTCAAATGCTGCCAAGGTCAACTTTGCTTTTCATCCTTTTGGGGTTGATGAAATAAGTACCAGTTAAGCATTGTGGTTGATGTAATTGACTTACCCACTTCCCTGAGATTGTTGGCTGTGTACCAAAATTTGAAACCAATATAATCAACCAATACCCTTGAAGTCATTTTGCAGCATGGTAGTAGTTCAGTGGCTGAAATCAGTAGAAGAGTAAAAGAATTATTTCATAAAACATAGAACTGTTTTGCAAAGTATTCAGAGATTTTATTCAGAATTCTATGTTTTTTTTTAATATATATATTTAATAGATTGGTCTGGAAGAAGAGATTGTAATTATTCACTTCACAGACCTTCCATGACTGGTGAGGTCAATATGCTTGATGCTCTTCTTGATGTGCTGAAAGTTTTTACTCTTTTCAGTCAAGACTGATGTGAACCAGACCTTTTAATGGCTTGGCTTCTAATACCTGATAAATGAATACTACTGGTAGCAGGGTGTGGGCTAGGATGTTTGTATGTGTAGAAGCAACACTGTCTCAGCTGTGAGAGCAGTATTCCATTGTGGCTCTTACTTGTGAACATGCCAGAAGAGAAATGCTGATGCTTAGTATATTAATGATAGTTGTGATGAAATTAATAGCTCCAAGAATTGATGCTAGATGGAGTGAAAAAATAGCTAAGTCCACAAAGGACCTAAGCTTAATATTCTCAGCTTATTAGTTTAATAATAAAAATTATATGTACTCATTCTATCCCATTTAAAATAATCTATTATTTTCAGTAAAAGCGTCTAATGACATCAGTTGTTACCTTTCTCATCAATGAGCAAATTCAAAGTCTTCACCCTGATTTTCTGCTTCATAACAGTGTAGTTCACTTCCAAGAAACAATAGAAGGCATGAATTGATGCCTCAACATGAAGATTGTCACAAATACTAAAAATAGATGATTCAATATCTGGCAGTTTACCTTCACCAGGATTAATAATGATTGTCATAGACTTTAGACATTCTTTGGTTTGATATGTTAAACATTACTGTTGACCAGCCTTTCTTATTCAAGCAGGCTCTTCTTACATATATTTTTTAAAATCTTTTCGTTTTGGTCACTTTAACACAATCATTTGACACTTAAGTGTCATGAACAGAATCCACCGTCATAAACATTCAAATCAAACTTCTGGTTTAAGAATCCTTCCTCTTATCAGTCTCTGAGTTTTGTAAAGAGATATAAGCACTGTCTTTCACTTGTGGCTAAATGATTAGAAACAAAAACTGATGACTGTAGGAAGAAAATGGTTATAGAGGGACTTCCAGAGAGTTTATATTCTGGTGAAGAAGGCTGGGCATTGTGGTTAAAGCAGGGCATAGGTAATGGGGTACACAATATGTCTAATGAAAAGAATATAGGTAAATGAGTTGAAAGTACTCTCCCTGGGCAATAGAGCAGTTGTGGTAAAAAAGCCAAAGTGAGGAGATATAACTTCTATGGGCCAGAAAACAGAGTGTAGGGCAGGATGTTGGTATGTGTAGTAGTGACACTGTCTCAGCTGTGGGAGCAGGGTGTGGGCTAGGATGTTTGTATGTGTAGAAGCAACACTGTTTCAGCTGTGAGAGCAGTATTCCATTGTGACTTTTACTTGTGAACATGCCAGAAGAGTAATGCTGATGCTTAGTATTTTCACCAACATTGACATTCTTGTGTTTTAGTGGCATGTTGTTCATGTTTTGCTGAGGAGAAGGCAAAATGTTGTTTTCTTGATATGTATATTGATGTATGAGCAGTGTTTAATTGGTTACATTTTAATCTTAAACTATAATATTTCCATTATAGGTTATGGCTGCTGAGCAAGTTGTTGCTCCTGATTTGGAGTCTGAAGAAGAAGAGGTATGTGTCAAGACTGTCACAAGTAGCATCTTGTGTGTTTTTACATTTGAATATCTTACAGTTATCACACGCATGCATGCACGCGCACACACACACACACCACCTTGGCAGAATTCGAACTCAGAAGAATGTAAAGACAGATAAAATGCTTCTAAGCATTTAGTTCAGGGTGCTAATGATTCTGTCTGCTCTCTGTCTTAATAATAGAAAAATAATAATAATAATAAAAAAACAATATAAGATTGGTGGATATAAAAATAGATTATGTAGCTTCATTCTGATAAAAAATTTTTATATCAAAGTCTACAAATTGCCCCGCTTCTTTTCACTTTAATTGAAGACAAAAAAAATAATATTTTTAGAATATTATTTTATACTAGTTTTCAAAGTTAACCGTTGGGTCGTAGGTTGAAGAAAATTGTTATTTTGCTTTATATTTATTTGTATTTATTTATATGGTTTAAGTCAAAGGACAAGAAATACCATGCGTAAGTTTTTGTAGGGATCTTTGAGACTGGTGGAAGAAGTGACCTCCTTAGATTGAATAATGTATTATTCTAAGTCACTATAGAGAAGAAAAAAATCCCTGTGTCTAACAATTTTACATTTAGATATTTATAATTATTATTTGGCTTTCAGCTCTTAAATAGTACAGGATGGCCAGCCATCACTCATGAATGAATATGACTTGGTAACATACACTATGCTTTCACTAATTGTTTTAGGTGCTTATATAGCTGCAAACAGATACTGACAGCCTCTTGCTCCCTCACCCTTGACCCAACAAAACATACAAGATGTAATAGTTGAAGGAAGAATGGGCTGGTATTCATTACAAGTGAGAAGCAACTTGAAATGAAGACACTTGCTTGAATAAACTATGTATTTCCTGGTTCAGGAATTGAAACCACAGTCTGACCCAAACACTCTAATCACTGGGCCCTGCACTTCCCATTCCTAAATATTTTTTTTTTATTAATTACAATTTATTGTTAATTGGAGAGTAATTTTGTATTTTCAGGATCCATTTTTTCAAGATATTGAACAATTACAGAATCACGGAATTGTGAGTATATACTTAATAGTGGTCTTGTGTTTTTAAATTTTAAATGAAATATATTTTTGACATTAAATAACAAAGACAATGAAAATATTAAAGAGGAATCTGAAATATTTTATTTTAATAAACTTTTTACATACACCTCGAATTTCAGTAGTGATATTGATATGCTTTACTATGTGGCAACCTAGAGAGGGACTGGTTAGATTTAGTTCAGAAGGATGGCAGGTAAAAACAATTGCGATGGGATTTGAATTCTAAATAATGAGATTTCAAACTAGATGCATTAAAGCATTCTATCAGTGAACTCTTTCTGTTGACATTTAGTTCTGAATATTGATATTTTACAGAAACAAATGTTTGTTTTTGGTGATAGGGAAAATAGAGTAATGTGTTGTCCATATCTTTCCTAATATCAATGTAAATGAAATGATTTGACATCAATTACAGATCAAAATTATGTCACAAATTTGGATTTAGAAGTGACATTTGTATTGTTTGGTACTCACCTTCTTGCAATAAATATTGATTTCTAACATAGATACATAACCATAAAGAGAGGAGAATGGTTGATTACATATTACACCAGTTGTCTGATCCTATTTTACCAAATTTGAAAAAATGGAAGGGTATATCAACTTTGGCTAGATTTGAACTCAAAAAGTAATAGGATATAACTAAATAATGAGACAAAGCATGTTATTCATTGTCCTAGTAACTGAGCCAAACTTAGAATTTTATGCATATACATAATATGATATAATGTTATTTATTAAATATGGTAATATTAGCAATAGATGTCTCTTGAAATCTACTGCTAACATTCCTTTCCATAATTAGCAGTTCTATTAATAACAGAATCTTTTGTTAATTTTTTATTAATTTGAATTGTGCCCTTGCAACTTTTACAGAATGCAGCTGATATTAAGAAGTTAAAACAATCAGGAATATGCACCATCAGGGTAAGCAGAAAACTCAATAATTAGCTTATTCTTAATAAATTCATTAACATGCAAAATTACTCACAAAGCAATGAGGGAATTGTTCAACCTGCTCGAAATAGCAGTCATATCTCCATCAGATCATACTGTACTATCCTGAAATAAAGAGCAACACATTGATTAACATAGTCATATGCCTAAAAAATGAGATACTCACAACTTGAATGTTTTTGGTAACAGATCTGCTGATTCATGGTTGGTACAGGTAATACAACATCAGTTTTATTGTAGGAAGAGAAGAAAGAGGAAGAGGTTGCTTGAATGTCTACAAGGTGATATCTGCAAGAAAACCATGAATGGAGAATGAATTTGTGAGGATTAATATCTGGAAAGAAAGGATTGGTAATAATGGTTAGTGAGAGCAATGAGTTACCGGATTGACAATAGTAGTTGGGAGTGGAGCAGAGACAGTTGTGTTAGATGGATCTGGATGAAAGTAATGTTCAACCAGCTAATTCCTAGGGATAGGAATAGGAGCCTTTACAAAAGCAATGAAAAAAGACAAGCTTTTGTGGACCAGAATGCAGTATGTATGCACATATCAGGATATTTGATAATCGTCTCCTGAAAATGGTCTTCTTTGGAGAGCTATCAACCAGTGTTTACCTGTATGAGGGACCCAAGAAGAGGTTCAGCAACCATCTTAAGCTTGTCCTCATCTCCTGCATCATTCAACAAGCACAACTTGAATACTTTGCTGAGAACTGGCAAAGCTGGTGTTCCCTCTACGGCAAAGGAGCTACACACTTTGAACTAATCTGATGTTGGAAACTTGAGGATAAGAGATGTCAATGTCATCTCAGACTCACCAACAACATAATGGGCAACTTCCCTTGTCATCTGTGTTCAAGGACATGCCATTCCAGGATCAGACTGTTTTCACATCTATCAACTCATAAAATGTAAGATAAGACTCCTAGAGGACAATGTCATTGTCAACATTGATGGACAGCTGTAATACACACACACACACACACACAATTCTGTTGATTCATTAAGAAGTGATAAATTACAGAACTCAATATGCACATGTAGAGTATTCTTTAACGTTTAACTGAATAACTCTAAAATACCAGCTCTTAGAGTTTCATGCTTTCATTCCTTCTGCTGAAATACATCTGTGTGTGTGTGTGTGTGTTGAACAGAATTAACCATACAGCATTCAGATTACTCTGTCAAATGTAATGCTTATTGATTCACATTGTTTTGAGTTAATCATGCATTATCTCATAGACTTGAGAATCTGGTGATGCGATTGTTTATTTTTAGAATGACACCGTAAGATAAGTATGAGATGCTGGATCTGGCTTGTTTGAATATAAAATAGAGAGAATGTTTTGGATGGATATGGCCAGTTTAAATGCTAAAAGGTTGAAGCTTAGCAATTTACATACATCTATGTATACACACACATGCATGAAGAAATCTGTGTGAATTATTAACCTCTAACCTATTATGTTCTTCATTTGATTCTTTGGTTGTCTCTCAATTTTTTCCTTTCTACTTATCTTTATTTCAATCCCTCTATGGGAATTCATGCAGTGTATAAATTCTAAACATTTGATTATATATCATTTTAAATATTGTTTAGGGTATACATATGACAACCAGAAAGAAGATGTGTACAATAAAAGGTATATCTGAAGCAAAAATGGAAAAAATCAAAGAAGCTTCTCTGAAAATTTGTGTAAGTAATTCATACATGAATTCGAAAATATTAAATTTTGTCACATATTCTTTTTTCGTGTTTCTCTTTGAATTATGCCTTCTTGAGTTTGTTTAATCCTTTTAATGTCAAGCTGCCTGAGAATGCTCATATTAAAGTGTTCATGTTTAAAATTTAAAAAAGATCTCAGTCAAAAACTCATTACATGAATGATACAAGATTTCAGTTGGGTAACAGCTGTATGATATAAAGCAATATACAAAGTTATAGATTTATTAATACTCCCCTTGGTGTGTGTATGTGTGTGTGCATGTGTGTGTGTGCATGCATGCACATGTAATTTTGTAATTTTGTAATTTTAAAGAAACCAAAATAAAAATTGGATGTTACACCTCATCACCAAAAAAAAAACATTGTGCAAAACAAATTAGAGGATGACGCACTAGTATTGTTCAAGCAAGTGGCTGTGTGGTAAGTAGCTTGCTTACCAACCGCATGATTCTGGGTTCAGTCCCACTGCATGGCACCTCAGATAAGTGTCTTCTGCTATAGCCTCAGGTCGATCAAAGCCTTGTGAGTGGATTTGGTAGACAGAAACTGAAAGAAGTTTGTTGTATATATATATATATATATACATATCCTAATGAAGGCAGATGAGGGGGATGCCATGCAAGCTGGCTATAAAGGTGGACTACGACAAACTGGAGTTCCAGCAGCTTGCCGCAAGAAGCCTGCAAACAGGACCAGATGGGCTGGTCCCAAGGCAGAGAATAGGATCTTATCCAGCAGCTCGTTGCAGCAGAAGACAAGAGTCAATCGTCTTGAGACTCCTCTTGCCATTTAACCTCCCTCGCCTTCTGTCGAATGCGTGCAGCTGAGAACTGTGCATCCTCTCCAGCACCTTAAACTTTTCACAGCGCAGGCTTCGCCTTTCATCCTTCATTCTCTTTCATCCTCTCTGCAAGTCCTGTGGTGATGGGATCATCTGGTGATAGGGGCAGATTAGGATGTAGTTAGAAGCCTCTAGTTGGAGTCTTGCACATAGGTGGCATAAGTAAGATGGTTGTTGTTGGATCGACTCATGTACAGACATCCACCTCGGTCTTGCTTGTGCATCCAGGCAACCCTTTTTAGGGATAGCACTGCCTGCCCCACATGAGAAAAGGCCTAGAAAATGTGACCCAGAAAAAGCTTGTCCTCACTTGCTCGACTGGGTAACTGCTCACAGTGAGTTATCTCCAAACATGCGGTCAAAACCAAGCATCAAAATTGAAAAAGTAAAAGAAACCCTCGAACCTCATCCTTGCATGTTGGAATGTTTGCCCCCTCCTTGATGACATTTCAGATGATGTGTCGGACACTCGATGACCTCTGTGATGCACTGCTATTGTAGCCACCGAACTCAAGGGCTACAACATCAGCATTGCTGTACTCAGTGAGGGAACCCTCATCGGAAGGTTTCTTCAATGACAGTTCCCTCACTGAAGAAGCTGGTGGATACACCTTCCTCTGGAAAGGACATCCCTCTGGGATGCCCTGTTTGCATGGAGTTGGTTTTGCAATCAAGAACAGCCTATTGCAGAAAATTCCTGTATTAGTGAATGCCTGATGATAATCAAAATCCCACTTTTGAACAAACGTTTTCTGACAATTCTCAGCATTTATGGACCAACTCTTGACTCTGATGAAGAGATAAAAGATGCCTTCTATGATTCTCTGCATACTGCGTTTCGGAATATCTCCTGATTGGACAAGATAGTACTCATAGGTGACTTCAACTCCTGTGTTGGGTGTGACAATACTGCTTGGCAAGGGATCCTCAGCACAGGGAAAATGAATGCTCATGGACCGAGACTACTCACCTTCTGCTCTGAGTATGACCTGTGCATCACTAACACCCTCTTTCAACAGCAGGATATTTACAAGACGTCAAAGATGCACCTGTGTTCCAAAAAGTGGCATCTCCTAGATTACATCATTGTCTGTCGGCAAGACATGGGCGATGTCCTCTATACTCGCACAATGCATGGAGCAGATTGCTGGATGGACCTCAACCTTATCTGCTCCAAGCTTAGAATCAACATTTGACCCCCTAGCTGAAAGTCAACAGCATCAAAATGACTGAACACCACTGCAGTATGCACATAAATGTAAACAGATTTTCCATATTTTATTGTTTTTCTTTCAGATGACTTTCACCAGTAATTAGTGTCAGTGGTATATCTTTAAATATGCTAATTTTTTATATCTACTCCTATAAAATATTGTACAAGTATTTAATAATTCCATCATCACTATTTCTGCAAATATGGTTAAGTCTATTCCTTACTGAAGTGATCTATTAAAGTTGAAACATACTCAAAGTTGCCTCACATACTTATCAAACTGATTAAAATATATTAGTAATTGAGCTAATTTCTTTTCCTCACTTCATGAGAATTTCTAATTTGATTTTTAATATTTGTTGTATTATCTTAAAATGATGTACATATATGTGTATGTTCTGAAGTATATGTGTATTGTATGTATGAGTGTGTATTTGATTAAAAATGTGCTGAGAATTTATCAAAGGTAGACTGATAAATACTTATTATTGTAATCAATGTCTTCTTCCAGGAAAATGGTTTCTTTACTGCTCTGCAGTATGCACATAAACGTAAACAGATTTTCCATATTTCTACGGGCAGTGCGGAGCTTGAGTATGTAAACACACCTTTTTTTTGTATATTAACTATGATTAATTATGCATTTTAATATCATGTCTCAATGATGATTTTTTTAGCTGTGTTACCAGCAATTAGACCTCTGTTGAGTTTAGCAGCCAATTCTTCAAATCATACCATAACATCTTAAAAAGAAAAAAAAATGATATATTGAACACTATAATCATTGATATTATATTGTATTTAGTTTTTCATACTAGAATAGATAAGATACTGTTTGCAAATTTGAAAATTTTATTGTTATTGGAGCAATTTCTATTAAATTTACCCTGAATTGTAAAGACATTTGTTTATCACTTTCTCCATCTACTACTATAAACATGACTGCACTACCTTCCAAATACAATTTAACAAGTAAACAAAGTTATTAATTTTTTCATTTTCCAAAACTGTGAAGGTATGTAGCCTAATGGTCAGAGTGTTTGCTTCATGACTATAAGGGTGTGAGTTGAATTCCTGGACAAAGCAGCATGTTCTGTCCTTGAAAAAAGCACTTCATTTCATCATATTCCAATCTAGTCAGCAGTTAATGAATACAAGCTAGGTACTAGTGCAGCTTGTTCTTCCTCCAGCTATCACATCCTGGGTACATTGGAGAGTCAAGAATGAGAAAACCAGGAGGGTTTCTAATACCTGCTCATCACTACATAAACACCTAATAGTAGCAAAAGCATGGCACATGTTACCAAGCCATAATCACTCACAAGTAATAACAGGCTGTACTTTTTTTGTACATTTTTCCCAAAGATGTTTTCACAAAATAATTTTTATGTAATGGATTTTTTTGTATTGTATCTTTTTAGTAAACTTCTAGGTGGTGGGATTGAAAGTATGTCTATCACAGAAGCTTTTGGAGAGTTTCGAACTGGGAAAACACAGTTGTCTCACACCTTGTGTGGTAAGTTGTTGTTTTAACTCAAGTCAGCTCTGACCAAATAGATCTATGAGTAAAGTATTCCACTAATGACCATCCCAATTTATTTTCAGGCAATGTACACAGGACTATGCTATCCAATGTAGCGATCTTTTTTTAAGATGATAGGGGTTGGTTTGAGAAAAATTTAGTTGCTATTTCTAGTAGATTGAGTAACGACTTGAGGCACCCTCAGTCTTAATATGTGATTTGATTTACTCATTTCCACCTTTAGCACCAAAGACATTTGGGATTGTTTGAAATCTTGTTCATAAATTTATTTTAAGTAGCTTTATATTTTAAATGAATAGGTCAGTTGTAGGGTCATGTGCCATTATAGCACATTACTGCACTCACCATTTGTTGGTACATTCTTGGTTTCTCCCAAGAAACCCATTGAGCAGAGTCCCAGTCAGGATGCCATGTTGGAGAGGACTTGTCCTCATCATATAAACGTGGAAAATCAGATATAAAAATGATGCTTTTTGTAAGTTGTAAATTTTATATTTTAGATAAGTGCTATCATTAATTATGTTGAAAGGCTGCTAAGATACCAATCAAAATTCTGCTGCTTCTTATACCTTTATTTGTGTTGTACTGTGCTGTGACTTGAGCAAAAGCACTAAACTAAGTTCACTTTGTTGTAAATAGGTGCTTTTTGTTGTATAAGTCCCGAGAGATAGTCAAGCTGTGACTATCTCTTCTATTTTTAAGGTATATCATCTTTTCATTTTCTAAGAGGGTAGGGTGGGGTGTGATTTGAGGGAGACTTTGCTGCTGTTTCTTACAGATCAAGCAGCTGCATAGAAGTTCTCTCATTACCTGAATGCTGTAAAGGTAAAGTTCCCTTCTGTAAATTGTATAATTATACACTTGTTAATTATAATTAACAAGTGTTCTCTTAGCTTGCACCTCTTCTCCACTAGTCTTAAGGAAAGTAGTGAGAAACATACCTTGTCACTAAATCAAAATGAAATCTTCAATGGTGTTCTTAAAGGATGCTGCTGCTGCTACTGCTTCTACTACTACTACTACTACTACTACTACTACTACTACTACTACTACTACTACTACTACTACTACTACTACTATACTACTACTACTACTACTACTTCTACTACTACTATGAGAATGGCCAGTTAGAGGATTCTCGAAGGAGAGTGTTAAAGGAAAATATTGAGAGTAGTGGTTAATGTGAGGGTATTGGTGGTGATAGACACAATATGTGCGATAAAAGAAAGAAAAGAAAAGAAGAGGCTACAGTATTTAAAGGTAGAAGAGTCAGAGTAACAAGATAGCATGTTTGTAAGTCAGGGGCTGGAGTGTGTTAGTGAGTTACTTCAACCAGCCAAGAGGCATTTGTTTGGAAGTTGTTTTGGATGTCTCTGTACGTAGTCATAGCAATGTTCCAAATGTGGAAGCAGTATTTCATTGTGAGTCTTAATTGAGCTTTATACAGGTTTAGTAATTACTGGAACCTGAACTATTTTATAACTCTAAAGAGGGATATTGCCAAAGAGATCGTTAGTGATAATGGGGTCTAGCAATTGTTGTGATTTTGGGAGGGTGGTTCTAAGTTGCTTGTCGTTTAGTTTGGACTTGGTAGGGTATAAAATTTTCTTATTTTTTATATCATAATTTATAAATAATAACATCATTCATTACAGGTTCTCAATAGGTCAATCACTGGTTCATTGCATTTCTGATGATGAGAGCCAAAGTTGTTTATTATTCTGCAGAAAGCAGATATTATGAAAGACTTAATTCAAAGAATGGTTTTTTTTCTTTCTTTCATTTTGGTTTCTTCTATAACATTTACAACTTTCTTCAATATACAACAGCTTAAGATATACACATACAGACAGACACACACACACACACACACACACACACACACATATATATGTGTGTGTGTATACCTCCCCCACCATATATATGTGTGTGTGTGTGTATGTGTATGAAACTTCCTCTTAGTTTCCATCGACTAATTTTCACTTAATCCAAAGCTATACAAGAAGATACTTGGCAAAGATGATGTACAGTTGGATCAAACCCCAAATCATGTGGATGTGAAACAAACTTCTTAACCATACTGCTGTCTATAATGTGCAATTTCTTGAAATGTGTATTAAATTGTAATTTAATCTTTAATTTCTAGTTACTGCACAGCTACCTGGGACAAATGGTTACACTGGAGGTAAAGTGGTATTTGTTGACACAGAAAATACATTGTATCCTTGGATTAAATTTGGTAGAAATACTTTACACTATAAAATATGTAATTATGTAAAAAACAAAGGAACAGAACTGAATAAAATTATCACCTGATTGGCACCTGTGCTGGCGGCACATAAAAAGCACCATTTGAGCGTGGTCGATGCCAGTGCCACCTGACTGGTCCCATGCCAGTGGCATGTAAAAAGCAACATTCGAGCATGATCATTGCCAGTGCTGCCTGACTGGCTCCCATGCTGGTGACCACCCCAGTGGCACAAAAAAAAGCACCATTCAAGTGTGGTTGCTTCCAGTGCTGCCTGACTGGCTCCCATGCCAGTGGCACATAAAAAGCACCATTCAAGCATGCTCGATGCCAGTACCACCTGACTGGCCCTCGTGCTGGTGGCACGTAAAAAGCACCCACTACACTCTCAGAGTGGTTGGTGTTAGGAAGGGCATCCAGCTGTAGAAACATTGCCAGATTGGATTGGAATCTGGTGCAGCCTTCTGGCTTGCCAGCCCTCAGTCAAACAGTCCAACCCATACCAGCATGGAAAGTGGACATTAAATGACAACAACAATGATGATTCAACAACTTGATAACTTGGAATATAGAAAGAAGAAGAATTGTGCTGATTATATATTCATAAATATGTGCTGAGAAAGAGAGAGAGAGAGTTTCTTGTATACATCCATGCCTACTCTAAATAAATTTGTCTTTAACATGATTAAGTCGTCCTGATCGCTTGAGAGACATTGCAGATCGTTTTAATCTAGACCAAGAAGCAGTTTTGGATAATGTATTATATGCCAGAGCATATACCAGTAAGTATTATTCAATTTATGCCATATCATTTCATTATATACAAATAGATTAATGAAAATTATTTTATCAACAATAAAAGTTAGTGTTAACATATTTAGTACTAGGAGCATTAAAAAGTTAATTGGACATAATTATGTGGTGAGGAAAAATATTATTAACCAGCAATTGATATTTGATGCAGTATCAGATAAATTTAGATAAGATTTGGTGTTATCATGATCAAATTAATGAAGCAATGGCTTCATTGTACACTTTTGTCTTTTTAATACTTAGTGAAGGCCTCTGAGACTGGCAGATGGGTGGGAGAGAGAAAGGTATATTCAAATTAGAGACCTAGCCTGAATGCTTACAATAGAGTAGAATCCTCTGCTAAAGACACCCAAACAAAGGATTCCACTTTATTGGAAGCATTAAGATAGGTCTCTGGTTTGAGGATACTACTTTAAATATATATAGACAAAATTTCCTCTTCATAATTAATGGATTATCATGAAGTTATAGTATTTCTGTAACCAATGAAATAAAATTCCTGTCAAATACTGGGGTCAATTCCTATAATGTACCCTAGATGCAAATGGAATTATAATAGAAGATATACACATACATGCTTGCATGCATACATACATACATACATACATACATACATACATACATACAAGCACACACACATGCACACACACACGGTATGTGTTTTGCTAGTTGCTAGTAGCCTATATATATATATATATTATATATATATATATATATATATATATATATATATTATATATATATATAATATAAATATATATACCACCACCATCATTTAATGTCCATCTTCTATGCTGGCATGTGTTGGATGGTTTGACAGGAGCCAGCCAAGCAAAAGACTACACAGGGCTTCTGTGTCTGTTTTGGTATGGTTTTTACGGCTGGATGGTCTGCAACCCCACAGAGTAGACTGAGTGGAGACACCAAGAATGCAAGAACGCAGGAGAGAAATGGTGGTGAAGTGCCAGGCTATACTCACATGAATAGGGATCAGAGCATTATAAAATAATCTGATGGTGATATTAAGCAAAACTTTGAAAAGTTTTAATTTTAATTAAAATTTTAAAAATTAAACCAAAAATCTACTATTGTTGTAGTTTAGCCCTGATCAACCAAATCAAGTAAGCATATGACCAAAGTTATTTTAGAATCTTGTCTCTTTTGGAATCTTTAGAATTACATTAGCTAATGTGAACCCTTTTTAAGATGATGCAGTACAATTTATGGGTGATTTTTGTGTTTTCCTAGTTGGTCGAATGACCACATAAAGATTATCCCAATGGTTTATTAAATTTAGTGTTCTTAAATATTCTAAAGGTCCATAAGAGAATGATTAAATTACTTTTAGACTCAAAACAATATGCATTTTCCTTCAGAAACTATCTTATTTACTTACTGTTGCAGGTGAACACCAATATGAACTTTTGGATTTTGTGGCAGCCAAGTTTTATGAGGAACCTGGAATATTTAAACTGATGGTAAAATTGTCTTTTATCAACATTCAAACAATATAAATTTAAGTACTTTGTGATGATACCATAAAATGTAAAGAGGTTTATGTTTTATTTTAAATTGTTGCAAGAGATATCAACCTATAAAGTCAAGTCATTAAAAGTAGGAAGAGCATCAAGCTGCAAAAACATTTTTCTCTAACAAAGAGACAGGAAAAATAGATGTAAGAGTACCCTGCAAACACATGCACATACAACATTATTACAATTGCTGAATAATTATGTTGTGAGCTCCTCTACAAGAACCAGCTTGCCTCTCCCTCCTTCCCTCCTCCTGTACTCTATATCCTCATTTCTTCATATATATATGCTGCCACCTTCACCTGGGGTTTTGTAGTCTCATGAACTGCATGGTGACCTTACTAGTGCTGGTATATGAAAAAAGTACTCTGTACATGGTGCGAAGTGGTTGGTGTTAAGGAAGGTATCCAGCTGTGGAGACCATACCAAAGCAGATACAGGAGCATGATGTGGCCCTTGGACCCATTAGATCCTGTCAAACCATCCAGCCCATGCCAGCATGGAACATGGACATTAAATGATGACGATGGTGTATTGTGAAAACAATGAATTACTGCTCAATATGTATTAATAGCAATGGCTTTTGACTGAGATGTGATTGACTTTCGAAGCTAAAGGCATAAATATCACAGAAGAACAAATGTTTTTCTTTATCATTTAGTCAGGAGTGAAGGGCAGTGCTCATGGTCCTTTACATGACACCTGTGAGTGGCAAGAGGGAAGGAGAAAGACATTTTCATATTGGCGACCTGGCCAGAATGTAGCAACGAAGTGGATTCTGCTAAAAGACACTCATAATTGAATTAAGTCTACCACCCATGTAAGCAATATCTGGTTTCAAACTCAGAAATCATAAAATTGGAACTACAAGGCATAGCCTTCCATACTCTAAGGTTTTCATTAGCTCATCATCCTTGACTGGTTCTGTATTTATTGATCCCAGAAGGATGAAAGGCAAAACTGACCGAGGCAAAATTTGAATTCAAGATGTAGTTGTCTCAATATTCGAATTTATCTGTCCAGCTGGACATCCAAGGCCTTATAGGTATAACATTCTGGTATCTTGGAGATGATGGTGGAGACATCTTATTACGTCTCTTTAGGATTAATCCTAAAGAGACATAATAAGATCAACACTTGTGGGACTCAAAGTTAGATACGTGTAACTTGTCATTAATTTTAGTGTCATAACTTCAATAATATTCTACAGCAAGAATCAATATGCTTGAAACATAAATACAATAATCTAGAGTTGTCTCCCTTGCCTTTCTTAACCGGAATTAGTCATTTAGATAATAATTTTCTTCTCAATAAGAGTATAATTTTAATGAATTAAAATGTTTTGACTCACTGCTTCAAGTATGTTTGCATTAGGGGTATATTAATGTTTTATGCGGCAGGCATTGCCAGTTATTTTCTCTTAGACATTCTTTGAGAAATATACTCAGATATACTAGAAACAACCTCAAATCTAGAGTAGATTTGAAAAAAAGAGGGATGGAGGACAAGTGTAAAAATAGAGATAAGGAAATGTCACTTTTTTTGTTTTTTTTCTCAAGGTTGTTGATTCTGTTATGGCTTTATTTCGTGTTGATTTCTGTGGACGAGGAGAACTGGCTGACAGACAGCAGAAACTTGGTCAACTTCTATCACGACTTCAAAAAATAGCAGAAGGTAAATTCAAAGTTCCTGCCTAAATATTCTGTTAACTGATTATATTTTGATTCATATATTCTGCTCACTTGCTTTGTGGTAATGTGTGTGTGTGTGTGTGTGTGTGTGTGTGTGTGCATGTGCATGCATGTGTATATCAGCATCATCATCATTATCACTTAACATCTGTCTTCCATGCTGTCATGGTTTGTATGGTTTGACAAGATCCAATGAGCTGGTGAATCTTTGTAGTATGAACATACTCTATTATGATATTATAAATCTTATTAAGGTGGCGAGCTGGTAGAAATGTTAGCATGCCGGGTGAAATGCTCAGTGGTATTTCGTCTGTCTTTACGTTCTGAGTTCAAATTCCACTGAGGTCGACTTTGTCTTTTATCCTTTTGGAGTTGATAAATTAAGTACCAGTTGCATACTGTGGTCAACCTGATCGACTGGTCCCCTCCACAAAAATTTCGGGCCTTGTACCTAGAGTAGAAAAGAATATTATAAATCTTATTTATTCCTTTATGTATTTCTGTTCAAATATTTTTATGTATTGTACTGAGTATATTTAGAAATGTTATTTTCATGCATAAGTGTGGATATGTTACCTTTTTTTTTGTCTTGGAAAAAATCAGGATACATTCTCTCTCTTTATCATATGAAAATCATTAAGAAAAATTAATTTTGCATAATGGAAGTTCCTGTCAGATTTCCTGGAATGTATCACTTTCATAATGTGGAGAACTCTAATTTGTGAATATGCATTAGTATATTTTATTAATACTTCTGTTGTATTATTGAAGACTAGGTCTTCAGAGTCATTTGTGCATACTCCTAAAAAAGAAAAGACTGGTAATTCCCATCCAGGTCATCCCTTGATTGCATTTTTAAACTTCAAAGGATAAAATCGTTTTATTTATTAAAAAATCTCCTGCCAGAATATGTCTCAGTCTATCAGCATTAGTGCAGGGCAGATGTTCTCAACAGGGGTGGTACCATCCTAAAGGAGCACTGGGCATGTCGAAGGGGGCATTAGACTTTAGGGGACTGTGAAGTAACATAATTAACATATTAAATTTTACCTATGGTAATAATTATATGATACATGACAAAACTAGTAATAGTTATTAAAATAAAATGAGATTTATAATTAGGCATGGGGAAGTCATTAACTCGCTTTGTATAAAGTAAATTTACAACTTTTGTCTTTCTTCATTTTCTTATCATTTCACTGTTAAAAGCTTATACAATCCATTTTTAGAATAAAATTTATATCCATATTAAATTAGTTTAGTTATGATATCTCACTCACCACTTAGTGGGGTGCTAGGAATAACAAATACTTAAAGATGTTGGGCAGTGGGAATTTGAAAAAATGACAAAGAGCCACTGGTGTAGGTAAATGGGAAAATTAAATTGAATCTGCCATTACTGTTGATATTCCATGTTTTAGCTATTATTTGTTTCTTTCTCTCAACCAGAATATAATGTTGCTATGTTCATTACTAATCAGATGACAGCTGATCCAGGAGCAAACATGATGTAAGTAATACTACTAAGAATATTCTTGGGTATCTTTAAACCAAAATAACTCTCTAAATGTGGCTACTTTTTGTTTTCCTTTCTTTCTTGAGGCATTCATTCTTTCCAACTACCCTGTCCAACTTTAGCTTCTCCTTTTGTTTACTACCCAGCCTGGACATATGAGCCTCTCATACCACCTCTCCTAGTTTCCTTCCTCCACTTCAATTTCTTCATTTACTTTTCTGCCACAATCCATCAATTACATATGTCTTAATGATTTCCAATGCAGGCGCAAGTTTACAATTTTGACTGGTACTATTTTACGAACCTGAGAAGATTGAAAGACTAGGTTGATCTTGGTGGGATTTCAATTAAAAATGTAAACAACATAATAAAAACTCTGCAAAGATAAATTAATTTTGTATACAGATTCTGTTAGCCCCAGCTTCTCACCTTTTATGATAATAAGACCCTTTATTGGTTCATTAGTTCTATGAACTTCAGTGGAAGTTGTATTGTCTGTTTGTGTGTGCAGATCAAGTTTATATGATCAATATTGAACAACCAACTATTTTTTCTTTTTTTTTTTTGTTTAGTCAGGAGGGAAGGTATTGCTCATGATCTTACATGGCCTTTGAGAGCAGTCTCAACTGGTGGAAGAAAGTTATCCTCAAACCAGTAACCTGGTCTGAATGTTTGCAAAAGAGTAGACTCTAATGTAGGCACCTAAAGTTCCAGGTGGTGATGGTAAGCCAATTGATGGGTTAATTCTACTGGCTGACAGAAGTTAAATCCTTATATTTCTTTCATTGATCTTTCTCTTCAGAAAACCTCTATTGTTTTATTTCAAAGCAGTAATTTAGTTAGAAGACACGACATTTCCTTGCCAACTTTAACTTCCTCTTTTTCAGGTTCAATAAAATAATTACCAGTATACTGAGATTAATTACACTCTCATTATCTATATTCCTCCAGATTTTGTTGTCTTAGTTGTGCAAATATTAGAAATCATTTTTTTCAGGTACATTTGTTATTGTCGTCATTGTTGTTCAGTCCCAGGTCAGCCCCAATGAAGCAGACCTCCAATTAAAGGCATCCTAAACATGACCATCCCACCATCTTTCTATGCACAATAACTACTCTAATGTTCTACAGTTTGTTTTAGCAATGCCAGAGAATTGTTTTCATGTATATAAAATTGAAAATAGAAACCAGAGTGTTGTTGAAATTAGTTGTGGTGATTTACATCTGAATAAACGATTTACTAAAGTTTGTATACTGTGGTTAGTCAAGATTACTGACATTTAGTAAAGCTCTTTGTGGGAGAGAGAAATATTTCCAAATGTTTATAGTAGCACTGAGATCAATTTGAAGAATGTGCCGGTGTAGATAGGGGATAACTAGGTAAAAAGGGTTTTTAAAAATGTATTTAGTGGTCAGAATGAAGGATGGAGAGAGGACAGTAAGGTGTTAGAGGCTGACTACAAACACTGTCCAACCTGCAACTATTTTTATATTGTTTAACTTAAATGTTGTCCCTTCCCTACTTCATTACTCTGGCTTATATGTTTTTTTCTTTACCTGGGTACTCCCTCCCTCACTACATGTTCACAGTAATATTATAAAAAAAAATTTTTAATGTTTTTTTTTAATGAAGGGGCTATGCTCAAAAATGTTTAGTTTCCCAATGCCTTACAAATTCTACACACTTATTCTCAGTGTATATGAACACAAATTGCAATAGCATTCTTACAACTTGACCTCATAACAGTTACCAATCAATGCTCTTTCTTTCATCAATGATATCTGTGTAATAAAATAGTCACAAATAAAAATAAAACCAAAGTTACAGACTTGACCATATCAAGAGAAAACTAAAGAAAAAAATTTAATCTTAGAAATTAGTATGACTTGAATTATTATCTTTTAAGAGATTGAGAATATTTGTTCTTCATTTAGGTTTCAAGGGGACCCAAAGAAACCCATTGGTGGACACATTCTAGCACATGCATCCACCATTAGGATTTACCTTCGTAAAGGAAGAGGAGATACAAGAATTGCAAAGATCTATGACAGGTTTGTATATATGTTTGTATACTGTTTGTATATATGTGTGTGTGTATGTGTCTAGTGTTCATTCTTCTACGAAAACTAGTGTTGTTCATGTTGTGTCACCTCATATCTTGCATTTAGTTGCTCAACAATTAGAGACTGATAAAATAAGTGCTAAGAAGCAATCAGTACTGGAGTCAGTATGACTACTTGTTGCTAGTGATATAACATGGCTACAGTTCAGTTACAGATATAAGAATTAAAGAACTATACAAAGTTTTAAATGGACACGGCTACATTGCAGATAATTTCAAAGACAAGTGTGAAAATAGAAATAGTCTTTCAATATTTTTCACAATGTGCACATGATTCTTATGTCAAAGTAGAAAAATCATTATCCATCACTGAATTTAGTCAAATATGGAAATCAATAATATAATTTCAAACAGTTTTCAATCTGCAACTTATAAAAGATTTTGGCCCTGTATTCTATTGTATTATCGGAAAACTACTGTTTAGAAATATATATATATATATATATATAGATGGTTGGTTTCACTATTTCTTCGTACAATGCATCTTAGGATTTCAACTCAGCATTGTAATTTAACAAGAAAAGAAGTGCCAGTTAAACATCAGGAAAGTCCACATCATAGTATTTACTGTGCTGTGTACTTTGCCATGTGCACAGTGACATGCTGATGTCGGGATTCAAACCAGTAATGATTCAGGCACTTTTTAGACTAAAACATGATTTTTATGTTGATGTTGTTTAGCTGCAAGTAAGTTTTGATTGAGCAGACTTATGATCATAGAAATCCCAGTCATGGGCATCTCACCTTTGTGTGCGTGTGTGGGTCATTGTTCAATGTATTCTCTTTTGTTTCTAAGGTATTGCCAATAGTCTCCCTTTCTAACAATAACATGTTTAATAAAGCCGTACAACAAAAAGAAAAATAAGACTAGATTAACCCTTTCGTTACCAAACCGCCTGAAAAAAATTTTGGTTAATGTGACCAAACCGCCCAAATTTACCTATTCATATTTAAATGAGAATATCAGAGCAAATCTCTTTAGTACATTCGTGAAAACATGTATTATACTTCATAAACAGTTCATCTACAGTTTTGTACAACAATCGAAGTGTAATTTTAATTCTGTGAATTTTGGGAGATTTTTTCCTATTGTGTTTTCAAAATTTGTAATTCTGACAAAAAATGGATACGAATTTCATTATATCAAGCAGCAAGTCAGAATTCGAAGGATTTTCTACAGAAGACCTTCATAAATCTAACTCTATGACTGAAAAAAAAAAGCACGTGGTATTTGATAATGAATCTGATGTTTCATTTTCCGAAAGTGAAAACAGTGAATCCGAGAGCTCCGACAGCGATAAAGAAATTGAATTGGCACCTGAATGGAGTGAAAATTTAGAAACTGTTTCTTTCAGTGATTTTTCTGAAGAAACTGGACTAAGCCACAGACTTTCCCAGGAGAGTAAAGCCTTAGACTATTTCTTTTTACTTTTTCGAATGAGCCTATTTGAAATCATTACGGCGGAAACGAACCGTTACGCTAAATGTAAACAAAGCGAAAGAAAGGATAGTTAGTGGTTTCCCACAACCTTAAATGAAATTAAGACTATTTTGCCATAAATATTATTATGGGTATCAGAAAGTTACCCAGAATAACAAATTCTATAGTAAAATTTTGTTGTATACCCAATTGAATATTAGCTAATAACCCATTTTCTATAGCGATGTTTGAACAAAATTTTAATAATTTTATATTTTGTTGAATTTACCTGTATCTACCTGCAATTAGAGTCACTTTGTGACAAAAATTATAGTATAGAATTGGTTGAGAACATTTCATTAAATTATCTTCCAAAAATCAGATAATATATTGATAAATAAAAAAGTTATAGTTGTTTAATGAAACGAGACTAAATTTATGATATGTTAGAAATTAATTGAAACACATAAGGGGTGTATTTTGGTTAGAAATATAGTAACGAAAGGGTTCATTTAGATAGGTTGAAGTCATTAAAACATAACATTACAGTCAAGTCAATAAGACACTGGACAACCAGCTAAGAGATCTGGCCACAGGAAAGTAAGTTCATGACCAACTTTCAAATGACCCAGTCTATCACAAGTAGTAGTGACTTGTTACTAAGTAGCAGTAAATTAAAACTAAGAGACTAGTCTTATTCAAGAAGCTCTGACTCTCAACCATTTAACATCATAGAAAATGGAGATAAACAGTCTCATTCAACCACTAAAGTCTGTGGAAGACAATATTAGCCAACCTTGAACTACAGTAGAGAAGGATACAGGGTTTCTTAACTTTACACTATCTTTATTGGTTGTTAGCAGTCAGAACATTGCATCCTTCAAAAATTCCATGCTTACTGAAATGTGCCAGCACTACTGATGTGTCTGTGCACATCCATAGTAGTGTTGGCACTTTCCTTAATGTTCACTTCTTTATGTTTTTGCATTATATTGTGTGTACTGTGCATGTACTTTAGCTTTTGTTGCTGTCTTTCTTTACTTATGTCTGCTTTCAATTAACCCCTTAACCTTTACTGCTGAGTTACAATGCATCTGAGCACTATGAAATAAGCAAAATACCTAGAAGTATTTTCTCTATCTTTACGATTGGAGTTCAAATTCTGCTGAGATTGACTTTGAATTTCATCCTTTCAAGATCAATAGAATAAGTACTATTGGGGTTGAGTAGCTTCTTACCCCCAAATTTCAGGCCTTGTGTCAATAGCAGAAAGCCTTATCATTAAGTTTAAATTCTAATCTAAATTCACAAAGCCTTTTTATTTATTTTGACATAAAAATTATGTACCAATAATACACCAGAGAATAAAAAAATCCTGTAACACAAGATACACCATAAGTCAAGGTGATAAAAGAGAGAGAAAGACATAGAACTACAGATAGGATACTGGACCACTAGCTGTGTGGGAAAGTGGTTTATATGCCATTACTGGTATTGCACAATGTCAATAGTCAAGACATTTACTATTGTTGACCTAGTCTATCTGAGCATAGATAGGTACAATAGAACTGAGACAAAAATATTGTATAATCAGCTAGTGTTTTGTCAAATCCTCTAATGAACTTAGAGGAGTCCTTATAGTATATCCTCCCCTGGAAATACTGTAAATGCTTCAGAGTTACCTGCTGTCTGTGACACGATGGTTATATAACAAAAAACCAACCTGGTTGCAAAGAAAACCCAATTTAGATGAAGTAAGTTCTTACCAGTAAAATACTTACAAATTTAAATAATTTTGTTGTATTTCATGTTTTACAGCCCAGATCTACCAGAAAGTGAAGCAACATTTTCCATCACACAAGGAGGAATCAATGATGCAAAAGAATAGAAGTCATATCAATGTTGATAAACCAGGCCAAACTGTAGCTTTTATTGTCTTAAACAAAATATGTATTTTATTAAAAGCACTTCAACATTCTGAAATTCAAATATTGGGTAAAAATAATAAAACAAAACTATTGCTCTCTTCACAGTTTATCTAGGTGTTGAAGCACTTACTTTAATTCATTATATCTGATATTTGTAGAAATAAAGGCATTAGACTGGCAGAATTATCATCATGCAGGATAAAATGTTGCTAAGTAGTTCTATCTCTTCACATTCTGTGTTCAAATGCCACTGAGGTTGACTGCTTTTCATCCTTTCAGGATCAATAAAATAAGTACCAAATTGAGCACTGGGGTTGATGTAATCAACTTCCCCTCCCCTCAACATTGCTGGCCCTTGTGCCAAAATTAGGAAGGATATTATATGAATAGGAAACTCATTCCAGCATAGACAGAACTTTTACACAATTATAAATGGTTACAAACAAATGAAAAAAAAACAAGAAAAGAATATTAATATCAAAATATTTTATTAAGGCATTTCCTCTACATATGAAGTGAATGAATGAAATGAATGTAATGAAATGTATCTCTATGAAATGAAGTTGCTGCCTTCTGTAACTATATTTTTCAGAAAAATGAATGTAAGTAGCAAGATGCCAACAATAAGATTTACTAACTTGGTTGACAAAACAGTATTTCAGAAAAAAGTGATGGTTGAACAAAAATAAAATTGCATAAATAATTTCAGTTCAGAAAGTTTTCAGTTAAAAAAAAAAAAAAAAAGTAATGGTAATTTTTTTTTGTTTGTATTTTATGAGTAAACATTTTCACTGGATTTTATAGCAAAACAAAGTTGACAGATTACAAATTACAAATCATTTTGTTAAGTTACCTATTGTAGAATTTTCAAAATGAAATAAAAAAAAAAGCATAATTATAATAATGTTCAATGTTTTAAATGGCATTTTATATATATATATATGTGTGTGTGTGTGTGTATGTGTGTGTGTTTGTTTCAATAGCCACATCTTCAATCCAAACAGTATTTATTACAATTAGCATTTATGTTCACAATGAATAATTAGAATACAAGACAGTGAGTAAACTCATGATGAATAGTTAGTAAGCTGGTATTAATGGTTTCTTGCAGAGCTGGAGAGAGAGAGGGGTGGGGGACAGAAAGAGAGAGGACAAAGACAAACCCGAAACCCTATTATATAATGGTCTGGAATGGTTAGTTTTGGAACTAACACGAAAGATATGTGAAAAAAAAAACATATGATACTTCTTTTCATCTCATTTCAAGACAAATCAAAGATGGAGAGAGAGAGAGAGAGATAAGTGATCAGTCTCTCTCCCCATTCTTCATTTGCTAATGACTTAAACCATTGTCGAACATTGTTTACAGAAAATTGTTAAACACTAACATTTCACTGTTAACCAATGTTAACATTGCACTATTAACCAATGTCAACATAGCACTATTAGATAACAACTATAAACATTAACAACAAAATTAACCATTGTTAATCATTATTAACAGGGCAATGTTAACCATTGTTAAAATGCTCTTTTGACAGAGGCAGAAGAGACAATTTCATAGGGAAGGGAAAATGAAATATGATATGAGATTCCTATCTTTTTCAAGGACATTAGTGAGACAGATGTAGTGAACTATAATTAATGTATTGAGAGTTGATTGTCGAGAATAGATCACAGACATAATTTGCTGGGAGCTTAACTTTTACTCAACTCTATGGCGCTTGTACCAGTTAGGATATCAAAAATTCATGTGTAGGGGAAATTGAATGAAGCTGATAATAATGAATGGATTGAAGAATCAGTGTGAGTTAAAAAAGACACAACCATGAAGCAAATATATTACAATGGTTTAGAAATATTAATTCAATTAAACAAGATGGAGGGAAAACAATTGATATTTCTTTTCCCTCCGGTAAAGTGTAAACTGTAAACTGATTGTCAACATGTGGAACTGATACCATTACAAGAAGTAAAGGTTCATCCTTGAAGGTTGACCTCAAATTTAGCAGTGTACTATATATATATCTATATATATGAGACTTGTGTGGAGTTAGCGACCTGTATTACTGTACAAAGTGTACTGTAATACTAATGACTGACTATATGATACAAAAACGAACAAAGACGTCCAGAAGAGACAAAGACAAAGCTAATAATTATGAAAGAAAGATTAATTAACAAGAAAAACAAATTGGCAAAGAAAATAACATGTTTACTACAAGCTGGACAAATGCTATATAAAATAAATAAACTTTTTAAAAGACAAATATTTAAAAATCATAATGAGGACAGTTAAAATACTTCAAGACAAAATGACAGTAGTCAGACATTAAACGAGAAACACAATTAAAAAAACACAAAATACATTAGAACCTTATCCCACCCTCCCTCCTACTTTTAAGCTTTAAAAATAGAATATAAATATTGCTAATTTTCTGGGACTCCATGGATTCGGAATCGGTAAAGACAGGTAAATTCCAAGTTCCCATAGTTACTGTTTATTCGTACTTCTACTAATTGAGTTGGGGCTGCATCCTGTGTCTGAAATGGGATAGAGAAAACAAAACATTTAGCTTAAATTTAAAAATTAAGATTGTAATACAAATAATTTCTTTACTTCAGAAAAGTAAACAATTGAAAGTGTGTAATTGACGACAAATACAATATATCAATTATACTTTTTTTTTTTTTTAACACCATAGCAAAATAAATATATACCCTGGTGGGATTTGAAATTCAGAATACCCAAATCTTAAAATGCAGCTATATACACAATTGTATTGAATATATATACATAAGTGAGGAGGGATATATTATCAGAGGGGATACCATATTAGCTCTCAGTTAAGTATATATATATATATATATATATATAGTTAATTTAAACCAGTCTTGTAGCCTGTTACTCAAGTGGTTTTCATTGCATGCAGCTGCTTCTTCAAAATCAACCTAAATAAACTACCGCACTATACGTTTGTATCCTGTTTTCTCTGGATTGTTACTTAACAGCACAAATGTATTTACTAACAAAGAATATCAGAACTCGATGACCTCAGAAAGGTAGTAATCGTAGCGATAGAATGCTTGCACATGGTCTCTATACAGCTTGTACATTGCACTAATAAGAAACATAAATAATTAATAAAGCTTGCCTAAAACAAGACATTACTGTTCATGTAGGAGACGAAACAAACAAAATGAAGATAATAGACTTACTGATAGATATTAGTTTCACTAATAAGTTACTCGTTTGAGCATTTAGAAACAACATAGGTGCAGGTAGGAACGTGTCATTAAAAAGTTTGTTTCACAACTATGTGGTTTATAGGTTTCGTCACACTGCATAACACCATGAGCAAGTGTCTTCAATTGTAGCTTTGGGCTGACCAATGCTATGTGAATAAATTTGCTAAATGAAAACTGCATGGAGTCCATTGTATGTGTGGGTGAATGTTTATACTTTGTACTTGAATAAAAAATTTTGAGCTACAAGTGAAGTTTGTTGTCATTACGTGTCAACAAATTGTCCACTATTCTCTGTGCTTGCCAAGAAATGTGGAATAAAAAATTCTTTCCTTGAAAACAGGCACAGATTAGCAATAGACAGGTATCCACATGTAAAACAATGCCTCAATAATGTTTTTGTATAACTCATGCTATCATAGAAAAATGGGCATAAAAATGAATAAATACATGCATTCAATTTACATTCCATAGAACAAAAATTTACTTTCAATTCATTTTCTGAACTTGTTTGAGAAGACACATGAAGCTAATTAAAATTGTGTTTGAGAAGACACGTCAAGCTAAGTAAAATTGTGGTTGTCTTTGCATAGAGGATGTACCTTGCATACCTCTCCAGCTGACCATTCCTAATTTTGCAGGCTTGTGGGTGCCACATAAAAAGTACCCATACCGGTGCTGTGTAAAAGAATCTAGCTGTAGAGACCATACCAAAACAAACACGAAGCTCCTGTTGAACTATGCCAGCGTGGGAAATGGACATTAAATGATGGTGATAAATTTTACACTCATTAGAAAGTTGAAAATCCGATAAATTGGTGTGTGTGTGTGAGACAGAGAGAGTCTGAAGGAAGAGAGGAATGAATTATATAAAGTAGTTAGTTACTTACTTGGACAGGAAATTGTTGCAGTGGTTTTCCATCCTCTATGTAGGTATAATTTCCAAGATTTATGCCTTCCTGGTCATTAATGTCATTCAGGCTCTTAAAAAAAGGGAAATAAAAAGGAAACAAAATAAATTTAATCTGGAATACTTTATTGGGAATAGTTGGTTAATGTTAGTGTCAGAAAGTTAGTTAATAACAAAATTTAATTATTTTAAGGAAAAAAAAACCTTCCACACAAGTGCAAAAAATAGAGTCAGTTATTTGAACTCCAATGATCAGAAGTATCAATCAATAGCTACTAAGCTCTATTGAATTCAGGTGGTGGCAGAGTGGTAGTTATGAAGAAGATAATTGTAATGTTTATGCTTTTCTTCATGGCAAAAACTTTCTTTTTAGATAAAAGGTGAAGATGGAGTCAAGCAGGAAACTAGACACTTGATTTCTCCTTCCCCATATTTTTCCAGCAGACATTGATCTATAGATGTTTGGCCAGTGAATCAGCCAGCCATACCTACCTGGGCGAGCTCTGCAGGCCTTGGGAAGGTACCTTTGTAAGCTTCCCCCAGACTAGTGTGACTGATACCCAGAGTGAATATCTATCAATGTCTACAGGAAAAAAAAGTATGACAAAGAGACTAGAGGTTTGACTCAATGATTACAACAGAGTGAACTCTACTAAAGCACTGAAGGATGTAATGATCTTAAACTAGACCTGTCAGGCTAACCACCCAAGGACTAGGTAATCATGTTAAACAAAGTTGTGCATCTACACACTGTACCACAATAACTACATAGGTTAAACCTGTGTCAGTCTTAGAAAGTGTTGTGCACATATAGATGGTAAACTCCCAGCAATCTAGCATAGTTACATTGACAGAATAAGTTCACAAAGAGAATCTATTGTATACTTAATATATTACGGGTATGCTTGTGTGTTCTGGGTTAAAGTCACACCAAGATTGATGGTGTCCTCTGTGGAATAAGTTCAAGAAATATTTACTGGAATCAACATAACTATTTTCTCCCCCAAGAATCAGCATCATTTAACGTCTGTTGTTCATACTGGCATGGGTTGGATGGTTTGACCAGGGCTGGCAAGCTGGAAGGCTGTACCACACTCTAGTCTGATTTGGCATGGTTTTTATGGCTTGATGCCTTCCTAACACCAACCACTCAGAGAGTGTAATGGGTGAGCATTCTGAACATTAGCAATAACAATACATGGGATACTTACATACACGGAGAAATCCTTTGGAGCACTGTCAATCTGACCATAAGGTGCAATAGATTTTGGAATGTGTTCAATGCTAAAGGCAGTAATTCGTATTAAACGGGAAAGTTGAATAACCAAAACTCCCATACTTCCTTTGAAGGCCCAACATTCACCAGGATTAACATCAGGCTGAAATATTTGGAGATAAATAAAAATATACAAGTTATACATGCAAATGTAAATACATAAGATTTAATTTTTTTTAATAAACAATATAATAGGTATTTGTCGTAATCAATTACCCAACAGGGCTATTACAAGGAGTTTACAATGAGTTCAATCCCAAACTGATCTGTATAAAGGGATGCTGTGCCACAAGCATCACACAATGTTGGATAAATTCTTTGCCCTTCAAGTAGATGCTGGTGATATTGCAATTTTAATTTATTTAATGTTTTTCTCTTCAAATATTTTCTCTTTCTCTCTCTCTCATATATATAGAGATAGATAGACAGAAATGGTAAGACAACAAAAGAATGAAAGAGACCTCAATATTATGTAAATAGAGGAATTTATCTGTAAATATATGTGACAATTATTCGGTAGCTATGATAAAACTCCGAGTTTGGATGTTGGGGCGGAAACCCACACCGGCATTTCTTCAGTTATTGGGCCATCGATGGCCTGATAACTGAAGAGATGCCGGCATGGGTTTCCACTCCGACATCCAAAACTTGGAGTTTTATCATGGCTACCAAATAATTGTCACACACACACACACACATATATATATATATATATAATAATGTTCGTCCTTCGGTTCGAAGATGACCAACTGACATCATCTGATGGAACTGCCGCCATGTGACCTGAGGTGGCTGGTGAGGCCAATCCGGGCAAGGAAGCCCCTCCCACAGGTGGGGCAGAAGTGGGTAGGGGCCGTGCTACTGGTGCAGGCGGCTCTGGCTTTACGCATCTGACGTTTCTGCTCCGCTGACCGAATCCGTCCCTCCTCGGCTGTCCCTGCTCCCACGGTGATTGCGCTGCGCCAGGATGAGCGGTTGGCAGCAAGTGTCTCCCAGGTCTCTGTTCCGATGGAGAAGTCTTTGAGAGAGACCTTGAGACTATCCTTGTAGCGCTTCTTCTGCCCTCCGACTTTGCGCCTGCCCTGGCCGAGTTCACCGTAGAAGAGCTGTTTTGGGATGCGAGTGTCGGACATGCGGGAGACGTGGCCCGCCCATCTCAGCTGGGCCTTGCGCATGATTGTGATGGTGCTAGGGAGATCTGCCTGCTTCAGAACTTCCGTGTATGTTTAGAAATTATTGTTGTGCATATAAGTGGTTGTGTTGTTTGTTATTGTTTTTCAAAATAATCCACTGGAACACGTTCCTTCTTTAATGAAGATCAATGGAAAATTTAACTTTCTGTTATAGTCAGATTTTCAAGAACACAATACTTCCATAATGCAGGGGATTCTTGTGCATGTAAATACATGTATGTGGATAATATTGAGATCAGATATCAAAATGATGAACCCTGTTGATGAGATAATGCAAAACCAAGAGAAGTAGCAATCTGCAGTTCTGCGCATCCATCCTGTACATATTGGCATGAAAAAGCATCACACATTGAGGCAGCCATTAAAATGAAATTGTGAATTACTTTTTGTTATTTAATTTCATACACTGTTAAAAAAAAAGTTATGTTCCAGCAATTGAGAATCCCTTGCATTAGATGGTGATGAGTTCTAAGGACATCAAAATAAACTTCATGAAGTGTGTCAGGGCCAAAGAACTGGGCAAAACCCAACTTACTCCTTGGTACATTCATGCAGGAATTTGGACTGGTTTGCATATTTAAAAAACAAGAGAATATTGACTCAAACTGTTCTGCTGAATAGTAACTGTTTATAACCCCCCCACACACATACACACATGCCAGTGACAGTATAGAAACCATGGAGCAGCTAGCTTGCAGTTTATTACCATTGCATTATTAGTAAAAGCATGTAGAAGTTCTTGGAAGAAAATCAAATTTTATTCTTCAAAGGCATTTGTACTGCCTTTGTTAATTGGTTGCTAAAACAACATACCTGGATGGCCGTCCTGGGAGAATTAGACTTATAGAAGAGAGGAATTCCAAACATGCTAACAAGTGCTGTTTTCTTGGCATAAGTTTCTGAACATCTGGTGCTTATCACACTGCCACCTGAATAAAATAAAATTTACATAAGATATAGTGATCAGATGGATGGATATTGCTTCAAAAAAATGATTCTTTTCCTAATTTATGCTAGTAATTTCTTTCAGGTTTCCTGTATTTAACTGTGTAACATCATAGTTAGAGAAATGATCGATTCCTACAGTTGGATAGTTTCTTTTAGACAATAAAACTCAGCAACTTATTAAACAGTCATAAAAATGTTAACAGGCAAACTATATTGTATACATTGTTACACAGTGTTAAGTACCTTGAACAAAAATACCCAACACAATGCTTTGGACACAGATGTCTAGCATAGTGTCTCAGATATAATGCCCTGTACAATGTTACAGACAGAAAAACCTGATTCAGTGTTTCAGACACAAATGCCATATGCAGAGTGCTTCTTGTGCAATGCCTCTGACCATAATGCCCAGTACGATAATCCAGACACACAATAAACATTATAACTCAGATTACAAAATTAATGAAGCAAACTTACCTCCTGATTCTAAGGCATAGTCAGCCAAACCAGTTTTATCAGCGCTAAATTTCACCAGTGCTTCATCAACCAATGACCGAACAAACTGAAAAAGACAAAATAAAACAATTTTTCCTTTAGAAAGCCAGAAATGGACCCCCTAAGAAAAAAAAAAAAGTAGATTAAATTTTCTTTGATGTGATACAGGAAGGTCCAGTTTGTGGATTAACTTAACTGGCCCCAGTTAACTAAACTCCTACTCACCGATGCAGTAATTCCAGAAGTGACTCCACCAAGATATAATGTTTTATTCACTTGCTCTTTGGCCAACATATCATTCAGTTTTGCAGTCAAGCTTTCAGTAAGACTACTAAGCTGACTTTCAAGTTCAGATCGACTGATGTAGTTATTGTGCAGCCAAGATAGGATTTGGTAGTTAGATGATCCAGACTGGGCTCCATCTTCATCTCCATCAATGCCAAGAGTCTTTATAGAATGAATGGGTAAAAAGAAAAAAAAATGAATATGAATATTTAATAAGTGGATATATTGATAGTGAATAATAATAATTAATTCTAATTTAGGCATGAGGCCAGTAACTTCAACAAGATAGGGCTAGTTGTATTAATTAACAGGACAAGTGTGATAAACTTCAAATAAACTTGTCAGCAGTTTATCTTTATACTCAATGACTTACACTACTTAAAAAATACCAATAATATCAACAAAGCAGAAGACAGGTATGAAGTTAATAAAGGGTAACACAGTAATAATATAGGGATTCCATTCAAAACCACTCAAATCTCATAGAGGGTGGTGGTGGTAATGAAAACAACCAAAGAACTTAGAAATGGGGGGGAAATATAAATATTTATCAGTTACAAGGGATTAACAATAAAACAATTGTTTATAAACATAAATGTTGCATATTTATTGAGTTGAAAGTATTATGTATTCAGTATATTCTATTATAGTTATAGATTAAATAATGTCTTGTGAGTGAGTGTAGTAGATGGAAATATTGTGGAAGTCTTTTGTACAAACACACAGACGGAACCATATATGCATGTACACAAATGTGCATCAATGTTGATATCCTACAACTTTGCTTAAGCAAAACTGAATGGTATTTACATTCCTTGTTAACATCAAGATTAGTTGCTCTGCACTTTCAATGAACTAGGGAGTAAAATATACCCTCACTTGAACAACAGCTAAAGAAGAGCATCTAGCTGTAGAATCCTTGATCAAACACATTCCTGTCAAAATTTTTGCTAGCATGGAAAAACGAATATTAAACAAATAAATAAAAAGGTAAATATTTTATTACTTTCATATAATCACCAACATTATTTGTACTTTGAAATAAATTCATCCTTGAGCTATTTTGAAAATAATTCACAGACATGTAATTGTTAGATAATTGACTTAAAAAAAAATTACTAGTTTCCTTATTGAGTTACAGTTTGTAATTTGGATTGTTTTTATTTACCTCTTATTACGACAGAACTGAAACGACTATGTCAAAAAGATGACAATAAGGATAAGGGAACTTATAACTAAGAACACAGTAAGTGTAAGACACATAAAAAAGTATATCAAAAATCTTTGATTTACCTTCACTAGGGCTGCATAAACCTCTTCTCTGACTGCAGACTGGAAAGCAGTGGCATTTTTACAACAATTTTTGAATAGATTCAAATAGGTGGACTGGAAGTCTTTTAACTGACCTAGTTCTAACATTACATTGTTAAGGACAGTATTGAGTTTGGTAAGTTTAAGTTTGCTTTCGTCATTGCTTGCATCATTACTAAAATAAAAATAAAATAATAATAAAGGTTCTATGATAGTCACATAGTTAGATTTGGGAGAGGGTTTTGTTGATTAAATCAAACCCAGTAATTGATTAGTACATTATTTTATTAACTTCCAGAAAGATGAGGTAAAGTTGACCTAAATAAGATTCGAAAACCATTACATTAATGTGTCATGAGTGACATCATCCAGTTAGTATTGTTTGTGCTAAGAGTTATGATCCAGTCAAGGAAAGATATTAAAACTCAAGACATTAAACTGGATCTGGTGGTGAAGCTCCAGTTTTGGAGGTCAGGAGTTTTAGGAGTAATGAGTTACTCCTCAGAGCTCATTATGCCCAAGTCTGTTCTGGTTCAGAATGGTAGTACTTATCAAAAGCCTCAGTTATGGGCCTAACAGAAGATGGCCCTGTGGCTCAAGCAGACAAGACTCAGAGGAGGTTTGGCTACTAGACATAGGTCACACAGGTATACCGGAGTCTGGACATCACATGAAGCAATCTCACTGCTTAAGAGTTAAATAAATCTTGTACCTCAAGAGTAAACTTGGGAGAGCAAGCAATAAGAGTAAATTGTAAAATGGCAGAAGGCAACAGGGAACCTCTGCCATATCTTTCTCAAGAAAAATTTCTGGAATGATTCTGTACACACTATAATCAAGTGTTCTGTTGTTTAGCTCCAGGCCAGCCCTGACGAAGCAAGAAAAGTAATTAAACTAATGTTCAATCCAACTTCATTTTTTTTCAAACAATGTATTTATACATTATCCACTGTACTTCCTTTTAGAAAACAGTAGAGTGTGATTAAAGAGAGATTTCACTGCTATTTCTCACAGGTTGAGTGTGGTCACAAGATTTCCCTAGCTGGCTCATGTATTTTGCTTTGTAGAATACAGAGTAACAGTCAAAGCATGTGACAGCTAATTAGTTATCCAATCTAATGCTGAAAAGCTGATGTTAGCCACAACTAAAATGGCTTGGAGGAATTCAGCTGGCAAAGGAACTTATACATCATAGTCATTTAAAATATAAGAAGCAGCACAAAAAATAACCTCCTCCTATACTCCACAAAATTTGATAAGTCTTCAGTGAAGATATTATAATCAAGTAAACAGGAAATACCAACAAGGTTATAGTAATTTTGATTTCTATGGATTAGGGAAAATGCCTGTCTGTGTGTGTGTATGAGAGAGAGAGAGGAAGGAAAGAAAAGGTTGAATTGACTTCAGTATATCACCAGTTCTATTCATCTTTTAGAAGAAAGAATTAGTGTGACTTCTAAAGGTCTCTCTGAAAAATGAGCCTGTTTGAGCAACAAACAAGAACAAGAGCAGCATACATGCCCACAGAAACATTCCATATTTGTTTCTATTGTTATTCCATGCCCTAGAGAAAAAATCAGAGCAACATAGATATCGATTGATGGGAGATTATCTCCACAGATAATGATTTATAAAAATAAAAAAAAAAAAGTATAGATAAAAGTTTTGAAAATGTTTCTTACCTTTCTAGGCCTGACTTCAGTGCTTCTAACTCTAAGCCTAATGACTGAAATAAAGAAAAAAAAGTCAGCTATAGCAGAAAATCTGTTTAGATAAAACAGATGCTTTAACACAAATACTTGATATTTTTCCAGTTAATATTTGTTATATAACACATGTTTGACATATTCCTTGTTAAAAAATAATTAACTTCCAGAAAAGGCTGTGAAATGAAATCTTTACTAGAGGTGCACAAAATTTTAAGCAATTTATCCTTTCAAAGAGGGCTTTGCATCAAAATTTCACTTTTAAAGATTGATAATAAAATTCTTTTATTTGTTTCAGTCATGCAGGAGCACCGCCTTTAGTCGAGCAAATCGAACCCAGGACTTATTCTTTGTAAGCCCAGTACTTATTCTATCGGTCTCTCTTGCCAAACCGCTAAGTGACGGAGACATAAACACACCAGCATCGGTTGTCAAGCGATGTTGGGGGAACAAACAGACACACAAACACATACATATATTTTCCTTGTTAATTGTTAACAAGGGAAAAATACACACATCTATTTATATGATGATATATATATATATATATATATACACACACACAATGGGCTTCTTTCAGTTTCCGCCTACCAAATCCACTCACAAGTCTTTAGGTGGCCTGAGGCTATACTAGAAGACACTTGCCTAAGGTGTCATGCAGTAGGACTGAACCCGGAACCATGTGGTTAGTAAGCAAGCTACTTACCACACAGCCATGAGCATTTTACTTTTGAAATTGCTAGGTTGCTGAAAGAAAGTCAATTTCTCCAAAAGCTAACAATATTAAGAAAAAAAAAACAACTAAGAACATTAGGTTTCAACACCAATTGAAAATTTGTTTTGCATTTCCCTCTCAAATGAAGAGATGGTGTTAAAACATCAAATTCTTCATCCCTCCATGGGAGTCTTGGAAATATATTTTTACTTCTTATATCTTTAGAATTATGCAAGCAACAATCTGGAGTATAAATGAAAATCAACTTGTAAAATTTGTACTTGTGGTATGGAGTTGGTTAGGTAAAGCATATCATCAGGACCTTTTCAGCTTATTAGTTCTGTGCATATTTTATCCATCTTGGATTCATGTTTATAAAATTTCCAATAAAATTAATTTTAAAGTTTATAACAAAAAAAAAAAATCTTACCATTTTCCTTTATCATGGGCTACTAATATTTTAAGAAAATATCCATAATACCAATGAAAGCAAAATAAGATGCTGTGGGATCTTAAGCAAGCAAATTAAGAAGAAATTGTGAACACTTAAAATTTAGAAGACATGCATGGATGGTTCACTAGATATATATAAAATAAAATTCTGTTAGGTGACAATTTTGGAGGTGGTGTTAGTGATAGCATGGTGGTTTAGAAAACTGCTTCCCAGTTTTTTTCAGTATGAAAATGAATTATTATTCATTGTATGAAAAGACAAATACAATATGTATACAGGAAATACGTAGCAGCATAACTGTGAAAACATAGATATTAACCCTTTAACATTCAGATTACTCTGTCAAATGTAATGCTTACTCATTCACATAATTTTGAATTAATCATGCATTATCGTGTTGCTTCGAGAATTTGATAATGTGATTGTTTATTTTTGCAATGACATTGTATGGTAGGTGTGAGAGGCTGGATCTGGCCAGTTAGAACTTAAAACAGGTAGAATATTTTGAGCTGATAGGGCCAGTTTAAATGCTAAAGGGTTAAAGTTAGTGAGCCTTAACAATTTTAGAGAAATGAACAAGGTCTACTGAGCAGTGCATTATGAGACATGTTTAACTTTTTGTGGCTATATTTCTCAAGTGCAAAAAACTCCCAAAAAAACAAAAACAAAATAACCCACTGTTCATTATTTTTTTAATATATATAATTTTGAAAATATAAACAACTAGCATTTTAAGCTGCTGTGCCGCTTAAAACCTAACAAAAGATTCTTAAATAAAATTATGATGGAAGATTAAAATTTTTTAATTTAAGTTTGAACATTTTGAAAAAGGACAGTTTTGTATCACAGAAGCAGGACAAGCTTGAAATGAGTTGGTATCAAAAGGGTTTAAACAAGCATTGAAGATACAAAGGAGAAAAAAAGCAACTAAATATTAAAAGCAATAGTTGATGTAGGCAAGATGCAAATACATGAAACATGTTGGTAGTAGAAGGGTGAATAAAGTAAATACTAAGGAAAAATTTGATGTGGTTGCTAGCTTAGATCTTAGGACAAAACTACTCCCTTAATATATCATCATTTTTATACTCACTTTTCCCATACTAATATGGGTTAGACAAGATGTTTTGAAACAGTGGTATTCAGCCAGATAACTTCCCTGTTCCCAACTCTTACTCGTCTTTCAAGTAGAGTACTTTTTAATCCACTGATCTTCACATGTCAACATCACTGAGACCACGACCACCGAATTATAGGATGTATTGTTAGACATTAAGATAACTAACACCCAAATGTTGCTAATGCAAAAACATAGAAATAAACACTCATGCATGCACTTATGATGGGCTTCCAGACCATTTCCATCAACCAATTTTAGCCACAAGGCTACAACAGAAGGCACTTGCTGAAGCTGCTATGCATTGGGATGGAACCTGACGCTATGTGGTTACAAAACAAACTTTGCAACCACACAGCCATATCTGTGTCTGTAGCTGACCTGCTATCAGGCATGGACAGCTTTTTATCTATTTAGCTAGCAAGCTGTCTGTGTGTATATATATATATATATATATATATACACACACACGTGTGAGAGAAAGGAGTGAAGTGAGGAGGAGAAAAGGCAAAGGAGAATGAAAAGTTGAGGAAGGTGATGGAAAACAAAAGCAGTCTCGGGAATAGTAGAAACATCTGCAGGTAAGCTCAGGAGTTTATGGCCTTAAAAGCATGTAAAATAATATAAAACATTCTAATACCTTAGCTTCAGCAATAAGAGGTGCAATTCTTTCATCCATAGTCTGAGCTTGGTTGAGTTTTAATTGTTCCTGGAAATTAACACGGATAACGAAATGTGTAAAAAAAAAAAAAAAAAATCATAAAGGCAAATTGATTTTTGCACTTTAGTTTTGCCTTTATTTGTTATTATCCAGAAAGAAATCTTGATAAAGCTGTGTTAAATCAAGGTAACTGTTGAAAAGGTTAAATTAAAAGTTAATCCTTTCATTTTTATCATTACTAATTATTCAACTGGTAAAAGTTCATTACACCATTTATGAAGGTGGGATCAAGCAAAACTACAAGTTGCAAATTAATTAATAAAAAACAAATAACATTTTTAATTTTAAAAGATATATCCTTTAATGTTTGAAAAAAAAATTATCACCATTTCAGCAGTTGTTTTCAATTTCTGTTCGTGAAGATCACCGGATAAGCCTGCTAATTTGCCTGAAAGGAGTTCTTTGACTATCAGTTCAACATCAGCACGAGTTAGTTGACTTTTTTGCTTATCCTGTGTAGCTTGCAGCTGTACCATCAATTCACTGATCCGTCGTTCAAGGGACAGGTTTGTTGTACTAACTGGTAATGGAGCTATAGTTTGCTGCTAAAGAAGAAAATGTCAAATGATAACTTCAGTTAGTGACACAATAAATAAGGGTAAGATTACATTTTGCAGGTTGAAGATAACATCTGATGACCTCATAGATAAAGTAATTTTCTATTGCTTGTCTCTCAATCACTCTCTATTCTTTTTAGTCTCACTATACTATGCCACTAGCATAACTAAGAATGACAGGAGATCTGCCCTTCTCTCATCCTTATCACACTTACTATCACTTGTCTTGAGGCATGTATTTATCGGACCTCATCAGATAAACATATACCCCCCACATACTCTACTTACACTCTCTCTCTCCCTGGTCATTTAACAGCAACATTTATCATTTACCCTCAACATGTATCCACTTTCTTGCTATCCATCATGCTCTCTCTCCTCTCAAATGCTGATGCCATGATAAAATGCATCTAAGTATACCCTATTGAGTACGGAATTGAGGTCCCTTTAATCTTGCTGAAGATACGACCTGGGCTGATACAGCTGGGTGCCAGTATTGTCAGAATACAAAGATCCAGAACAAATACCACAAAACCCTTCACTTAACTCTGTAACAGATCTGTTAAATCAATACACTGAATTGGTACTTTCTAACTCAAAAAGAATGTAAAGTAAATATGACCATGGCAGGATTTGAATTCAAGGCACAGTGAGTTAGAAAAAAATATTACAAAATTCTGATGATTTGCAGCCTATGGCTTACTAGAATATTTAAAATATAGTAGGCGCGGGCATGGCTGTGTGGTTAGGGAGCTTGCTTCCTAGCTATATGGTTTCGGGTTCAGTCCCACTGCGTAGCACTTTGGGTAGGTGTCTTCTGCTATAGCCACGAGCCGACCGAAGCTTTGTGATTGAATTCGGCAGGCGGAAGTTACTGCCATGTGTGTATATGTGCGTGTAGGTGCTTGTGCCTCTCCGAAAGAGAGAGAGAGGGAGTTATTAGATAATATTCCTTGTATGAAGATACTAAAAGATTTAATAATCTGAGATTTCTATAATATTTTGAATATATTATAGTAATATAATATATTAAATTGTTTTATGGTAGCATTTCTGCTACCATATCACTCTCTGTACTGGTTAATATAGCAATGTCTAAGTATTTTTACAATGGTAGAGTTTATAGGTCAGTAAAACCAATTTCAATACATATCCAGTATTTTGTTTTTTGACCAATGCAGTGAAATAAAAATTTATTGCTGTAATGTTGCAGCCCTTAATAAATGAAATGTACAAAAACATAAATACTGCCCAACCCATGCCAGCATGGAAAATGGACATTAAATGATGATATATAAATGAAAAAAAAATAAGGAAATACAAATTCAAAAGAGATCAATTTTCCTTACTTCTGATTTATTATTGAAAAGTGGCAGGATGAAGAAGCGATTGATGAAGTAGGTGGAATTTTTTTCAGCAACTCCAGCTGAAAGAAGAAAATGCGAAAAAAAAAAAAGGGAATTGAGGTACAAGGTACATTTTAGGAAGAACAAGAGGGGAGAGAGAGAGAATAAAATTGCATGGTGTTCATGACTTTATTTTCAAGGGTATAAGCAATGCACTTGAAGCATATTGACTGCAATTTGAAATTGAAACTTAGCCCATAAACTTGGTTTGGCTTGAGCGTATTTTGTATATTAATAATAATATTCATTACTTTTTGTTAGCCATGAGACCAATTTCTTGGATGTGAAGAAATATGTAGTCAATAGGATTTTACTCCAGTTTATTAACTAGTATTTACTTTATTAATTCTCAAGGAGTGAAAGATGAAGTCGATGCTGATAGAATTCTATCTGTGGGGCAAACCTACATGTAGTGAATGTAGTTTAGTATTACATAATTCCCTAAGTCTATTACTTAAAACTAATATTCTTAATGTTAATCTGCTTGACAGACAATTACAACAACAAGTTAGCAGTAAATAATGATTTCCTTTGTTTTGTCAGGAGGATTTACAGTAACTTAAATTAGTCCCATGTAGCATAAATGAATGACACAGCATGTATATATGTAGCCTTAGAAAGAAACATGAATTTGATGCAAATACTGTGATGTTGTATCAATAAAACACAAGTCAAGAAACAACCTGAAGTTTAGTATCATCTGTGATCCACAGAAAATACTAGATGAGGCTAGATCAGAATATGATTTCCACTATTAACTCTTTTGATACCAATCTGCTTGAGACCACCGTCATCCTAACACAAAAAAACCCTTTATTTTGAAAGGTTTGGATATTAATTTAAGCCCTTGATTATAATTTTATGTATGAACCATTTTTGCTAAACACCATTCAGATTTAAAGGAAGTTATTTTAATGAATCCCACCAACGTTCTTGATTATTTTAAAAATTAAGTGAAACATAAAGGAGTGTCTATTCTTAGAAATACAGGTGTAAAAAGTAAGCTAGAGGAAATTAACAGATAAACAGAGTATTATCATTGTCATTAGAATATATATACCTACACTCAAGGATAGGAATTACATGAGTAGTCTGATTATGCATTTCAAGGCATAGGTGTCACTAGATTTAAGGTCTTTAATTGTATAATTTATTTTGTAGGACGACTGTATCAGCATGTAGTCAACATTAATGTCAACAGAAAATATTAATATGGAATTAAACTTATTCTAAAACGTAACGTATACTAACCAACTGGCCACAATGCTGCCAGGAGAAGAGGTAAAAGGAACAGCAACAACAGTGGTAGACAGCAGCAACAAAGCCAACGCCGACTTCTGCTGAAAGTAAAAAAACAAGTGGTTAAAATAGATACTGATATTGATGTTATATATCTATCTGTGTGTGTGTGTGTATAAATTCATCATCATTTAATGTCCTTTTAGCATGATGGCAAGCTAGAGAACAGCACCAGGCTCCAGTTATCTGTTTTGGTATGGTTTCTACAGTTCGATGTCCTTCCAAACGTCAACCACTTTACAGAATGTACTGGGTGTTTTCTTGCATAATACCAGCATGGAAAATATGTGTGTGTGTCAACATATGTATTTATTCATTTGTACATGTACACACACATATATACATACATGAGTGAATAAATACATATGTTGATACACACAGAAACATACATGTATATATTATCTCTCTATTTTCTACATTTAGCGAATATGCTTTATATTTAATGTGTACAAAGCAAACTCTTCTGGGTTGGTGCCACAATGAAATGCACCTGGTGCACCCTTAAAGTGATTGGTAAGCAACTGGAGATATAACTTAAGGTTGAGGGATTCTTTTAGTTCTGTCTCACCTGAGATCTGTGTAAAGAAAATATAGAGTCAACAGATGCCTTTGGTTCTATCTTACCAGAGAATTTGACAACTTCTCAAATGCTCATGCTATGATTTTATGCACCCAGCACACACTGTAAAGTGGCTGGTGATAGGAAAACCACCCACTGTAGAAACCAAGCAAAAATGAGACATACAAACACAATGAATGAAGTAGCTCTAAATAAAAACTGACTCAAATTGCAAAGACCAGCTCAATGCATGCCAGCATGAGAAACATATGCAAAAATGATTACATATTTTATGCACATTTTTGGAATTGTTGAATTTCCCACAAAAGATTTTATAATAGACTGACATTTATTTTGTCAGTTTCTAAACATATATACCAATGTAACATTTTTACAAGCCAGGTAACATGCAAGGATTACACACACACACACACACACACACATTTAAATAAACGGGAAAATATACAAATTTGTTTACCTTTGTGATTCTGCAGATGTTTCATAAGGAACAAACCATTCTACAACTGATGTAACACATTTAGTGACAAAACTTTGATTACCTGAGAATAAAATTATTTAAAAGAATTGGAAATTAAAACTGCATGAGAAAAGACGTAATTTTAGATAATGTTATAAAAAAATGGTGAGAAGGTAATAGTGAAAGTTTAGATTTCTTTAATCATAAGATCAATGTTCCAAAAATTTCTTGCATTTACCTATTTAATTCTTTCATTACTAACCCAGCTCTGGCTTTGAGTTTTCATGAGTTTTGAATTAAAATCTTCCACCAAACCTTAGTCACAATTTATGTTCCTAACACTAGCTGAATGATAACTAAGTTATTTTACTTAATTCTTTGTTACATTTAATGTAATTGAAAGAAACACAGAGTATCTCAAAATAAATACAGTAACAAAAGGATTAATTAATATACATCATCATCATCTGGAAAATATCTATTGGATCATCCCATAAATAATGCAGTTTTTTTCAACTGCATGAACTAAAAGTTTGAGGAGGATAGGATAAACTACCTGCATCAACTTGCTATAAAAGCTGGTAGTAACTTTAACTTGACCTAATTCTTAGTGCAAGTTTTGAAGAGTGCAGTTCAATTTTAACAGTTATATTTTCAAAGCTATAATGGAAATGACAAAGGAGCATATTCAGCATATTTTGCTTTTTTAATTCAAAGAAGGCAACAACACAACAGTAAGTGCAAGGAATATTACTGCAGTATATGAGGATTGGACAATAGGCATAAGCCAGTGTCAACGGTGGTTCCAGAAATTCCGAGCTGGAAACTACAGCCTAGAAGATGAGCCTCATCCTGGAAGATCTATAGAGCTTGATGACGACATCCCATTATAACTGTTGAGGAACTAGTAGAGAAGCTTGGATTTGGTCATTCAACCATTCATTGACACCTGAGTGCCATTGGAAAAGTCAGTAAATTGGGTCAATAGGTTCCTCACAAACTTTCCAAGTCTACTCGGTGCAAGAAAGTGGATATGTGCTCTTCTTTGCTGTCCCATTTCACGAATGAACCTTTTTTGGACTGAATAGTGACTGGTAATGAGAAATGGGTTCCCTATAAAAATGTCAAGCACTGAAGACAGGGAGTAGGGAAAGGAGAAACACTGGCACCCCAGGTTAAAGAAGGTTTTCACCCACGTAAGGTGTCATCTGTTTTGTGGGATATGAAAGGTTTAGTCCACTTTGAACTTTTAAACCCAAACCAAATTATAACAAAGGAGATCTGCTGCAAGTAGCTTAAGTCAGTGCTAGAAGAAAAATGACTGACTTTGGTTTCAAGACGAAAGGTGTTCTTCCATCAGGATAATGCTCGGCCACATACAGTAAAGATGACATTCTAAAGGCTAGAGCAGTCTGAATGGGAAAAGATGGCCCATATTCACCAGTTGTATTATTTTTTCCTGCTTTATGTACTGAATTACATACATGATAATCTTAGGACTATCACCAGATCACTGCTTCCAAGAATACAACGATCCATCCTACAAGGAAGCCTCTACATGCTAAAAACAGCAGCTAAAATTTCCCTCAAATCATACCTTTTCTTAAAAAAAGGTATTACAACAATAATATAGTCATAAATACATACAAATTGACAGGATGGTCCTGGTTGGAATGCACTTGATTATAGATCTATTCAATTAGGATTAACACAAGACAAAGAACCAATCCAAGCCATTATCAAAGAAGATGACAAGGTAAAAAAACTAATAAAATATAACAATAGTAAAAAAAATCTCCCTCACTCTTTTGATTATCCTTGATAAGCGCAGTGTCCTGATATCTTCTCCTGTTCTTAGGTCTCGTGTAATGGAAATCATGGGATTTTTCAATGTATCTGTCAGTGTCATTGTTATAATCTGGAAGAAAAGATATGAAAATCAAATGACAGAACAGAAGAATCAAAAAAGCAATAATTGCAATGAAATAGTCCAAAAAGCTAAAAGGAATTGGCTATCCCAATAAAAAATATCAACAATTCGGAGACATTAAGGGATATAAAATTAGACCAAAGAAAATTGAATGACAAATACAATAGCCTCTGGTAAATTGAATCGCATCATGAGCAGTAATTTGCCCAAATGTCTAAAAAGAAAGGTCTTCAACCAGTGTGTGCTGCTAACCATTATGTATGCATCAGAAACATGGACTACTAACAAGAGCATTGGAAAGAAATTAAGAGCAACACAAAGGGCCATGGAAAAGAGAAAGCTGAAGATTAACAAAATGGATAAGTGGTGAAACAACAAGATAAGAATGGCAACAGATTTAATCTATATTATCTGGAAAATTAATCTCCAAAATGGTCTTTGTGATATGTTTAGAAGAAAGGACAAAAGATGGAATATCAAATTGAAAGAGTGGACAACAGGTCCAGAAAAACAGAAGGGAAGACCATGCAGGTGTTGGAATGGGGACATTGTTAAATTCTTCAGCACCCAGACAGGACATGGATGAGGAAAACATCAGACTGCGGTTGGTGGAGAGAACATACTGAGGCATTTGTCTAGCAGTGGGCTGAATATATGCAAGGATGATGCAGAGAGAAACATCCCTGAATTCATTTAAATTAGTAAATCTTCATGCTAACACATGCCTCAATTGAAAACAGTGGATTTCTTTATACAAGCTCAATGCCTTCAATCAATAGGTAAAAAGAAATGAAAATACATAATGTTCATGTCATTAAAAAAAAAAATTAAAGATATACCTAAAACTGAGAACTGAAACCATGTTGCATATTTGGGTCACTTGTACATGCCTCATTAAGCAAACAACACAATGTGTTTTTCTCTTTTTCCATTGTTTCCTTTTGTTTTTAATATTTAAATTACAATTATTTAGAAGTTAAATTAATTTATAAAAATAGTAAAGGCAGTGAGCAGACAGAATCATTAGCATGCTGGAAAAAATACTTTGCAATATTTTTTTTTTCCAGTTTTACATTTTAGGTTCAAATTCCACTATGGTCAACTTTGCTTTTCAGAATCCTTTTGAAGTTGATAGAATATAGTACCAATCAGTACTGAAGTTGATGTAATCAACTAACCTCCATCCTCAGATTTTAAGCCAAATGTTATGGTTGAAATACATCAGCATCATCATTTAACATCCATTTTTCATGCTAGCATGTCAGTTTTCATGATGATTTCACAGGAACTGTCCAGGCCCCAATTGCTTTGGCATAGTTTCTATGGCTGGATGCCCTTCATAATGCCAACCACTTTACAGTGTGCAGGGTATGTTTATGTAGCACCAGTACGAGTGCATTTTATGCGGTACTGGCACTTTGCAAGACAAAGACCTCTCAGCTGAGAGAGGGACTGAGGACATGGTTATGAAAGACATGCCTGTATTTATGGATTTTACATGGCTTGATGTGTCTTCTCAAGTACAGCAAATCACCAGTCCTGGTCCCTTGTCATCTCAGTGAGGTCCAGCAGCTGCAAATTCTTTCTCACCACTGCTTCCCATGATAAAAGGCACAAGACCATTAAAAATATGAGGAGTATACATTTTTTTTTTCAAATAGAAAAACAAAAAAAATGTAGAATGAAAATAAATACAGTACCTAGCTCAGAATCTGAATCAAGACCTAAAGAGAGAGAGAAGAAAAAATTTATGTTAAAATTTGATAGATTAAGAGTATTAGTAAGAGTTAAAATCCACTAAACTAAGAATCAGTTTTTATACATATTGACAAACTTTTACATGACTATTCATTCAAATATAACAAATACCATCCTAATGATATCAAGTGCTTTTATCTGTTGCAGTCACAAGACTGTGACTATGCTAGGGCACTGCCTTGAAGGGTTTAGGTCAGTCATGGGCAACCCGTGGCCTATGACTGACCTAAACAAAAACCTATCTTAAAATTTTTTAGCAGCTGGACCTACTAGATGATGAGCCATGTCTCAGTCAGCCTGCTTCTTGAAAAAGGTTGACCAGGTTTTTGTTTAAGCGAACAGATTGACTACAGTACTCTTAAAAGTCTGATACTTATTCTAATCAATCTCTTTTGCTAAACTGCCGTTATGAAGACAAACTGACACTGGTTGTCAAGCAATGGAGAGATGACAAACATAAAGACACACACACACAATGGGCTTCCACAGTTTCCACCTAACAATTTCACTCATAAGGCATTGGTCAGCCTGAAAGTATAATAAAAGACACTTGGTCAAGTGTTGCACAATGGAACTGAACTCAAAACCACATGATTGCAAAGTGAGCTTCTTAACCACACAATCATGCCTGTGCCTAAGCACACTCAATTATCCATTTCTTATATTCTTACAGGAAACTAGACAAAATTTTCTGATATTCATGACTTTTTTAATTCAAAGACATTAGAAATGTAAATGAATTGAAATGACTAAGTGAGAATGAAAACTAAACCATGAACTTCTTTTGCAAGAAGCTTGCTTCTGTTCTATAAAAACTTGCTATTTTAAAGCTAACTATAAAAAATTCTTCAAAATGAAAGCCAATCTTTGTAATTCACTTTGTAAAAAGCCTTCAAAATGATCTTATATATTTTGCCCTTTACCATTCAAACCAGTCAAATCTTACCTCTTCTAACAAATATATTAAATCACATCACAGGTCTCATCTTCTACTCACACATTTCTTTTTAAAACACCTAAGCACACAACTATAATGAGTGCTAAGATGCATCTTTTTTCCCCCAAAAAAAGTTTCTTTGTGCATTATAGTTCATATTATTAGGATACCGGACACTGCCCAGAAAATAAGCATGCAGTTTGTGACTAATTATTAATTCAGCTGTTGAAGAATTATAAAAGTTAAACAATAAGTCTATTTACTCACCATACATATGCCTGACATTTGTTGTCTCTTCCTTTCTAAAGATTCCTCCAATTTTGCTCATTCCACCTGCAACTGCTGCTGCAGCAGCTGAGCATTTTGTAGTTAAATAGTTAGATGAAGAAGTCACCATATTCCAGAGACTGTAATGGTTCTGGGGCCTGTCAGAAGAGTTAGCATGCATCTCACTGTAGTAGCTTGTTTTAGTCAGGGTACTGGAATCTTTGTTTTTATCACTCAAGTAACCACTACTCCTACTGCCAATTGAAAAATCCTCAGAATCGACATAGTCATACATATTGGTTGTCACTTGTTTAGTACGGCTCTCTTTCACAAAGTCACCTGATGCATATGTTGCTTCTTCTCTCTGAGAACCTTTACTCAGATTTGCTTCTTGAATTCCCTTTTCTGTATATTTATCAGATTCATCATCATATATCTCTGTAACAGTGTTTTTCACTGTCAAAATAGTTTTGGTGTTATTGTGAGATTTCATTGGAGATTCTTTGCTTAATGATTCCATATTAAATAAGTAACTTTTCCGTAATTCTTCATCTTGTTTCTGCTGCTCTTCAATTCTCCGCTGCTCTTCAAGTCTCCGCTGCTCTTCAAGTTTCCGCTGCTCTTCAAATCTCCGTTGCTCTTCAAGTCTTCGCTGCTCTTCAAGTCTCCGCCGGTCTTCCAGTTCTTGATTCCACTGTTCATCTTTTCTCCATTGCTCTTGTTGCGGACTTTGATTTGTGATGTCAAGATCACTATCAAATAGTCCAGTACGGAAAGTCTCTGAATAACAAATAAAACCAACACCATTTGAATAAAATACGTCAGAGAAGCAGCCAAATGTTAACAAATTGCTATTTTATAAGAGAGGGTCTATATTTGTACGGAGATAGATCTACTTAGCACAGCACAGTGTAGTATCTCATGCTTTTGCTAATTGTTTTGGGTGCATATATAGTCACAAGCAGACACACAAACTCTGGGTCCCCTCATCCTTGATCCAGTAGAATATTCAGGATATAAGAGAGTGAGAGTGTTTGTTGCACTAGTAACCTGCTCGTACTTGTTACAACTGAATAGACTTGAGTAACATGAAATGAAGTGCTTTGCTAAGGGATACAATGTGTCACCCAGACCCAGAATTGAACCCATAATCTTATGATTAAGACCATAACCACTAGCACATGTCAGTACTGTTATGAATGAGAGTCTTATTAACCATAGAGTCTATTGGTGTAAGTTTAATTAAACGTTATACAATTAGGATAATATTGATAGTAGAAAAGCATTTTTTTTTTCTGACACTTCTTGTACTCGAGAACATCCTGTGTATCCTGGTTTTCAGAATAGGAGGATTGTGCCTCTGCATGTTATAAGAGATTATAAAAGCATCCAGCCATAAAACAGTAGATCTCTCCAACCCATGCCATCATGGTAACGCCAATATAAAATGATTATGATAATTTTTAAGCAGTTTTGTTGATTGCTCAATATCAACAGATCCCATCTTTTCATGCCATCAAAGAAAAATACTAATGTCCTAACAAACTATCTCATTATTTTGAGTGTACTTGCTAAAAAATACATCAAGCAAGCTTATTTCTGATAGTATGTAAATATTGTTAATCCAGAATAATTGTACTGTTGCTGTTAGAAGACTTTCCCTTCTTTACTTTTACTTTGTAGCTAACAAGCTTTATTTCATATAAACATTAAAATGTACCAGTTTATATATGCGCATTGAAATATACAAACAAGAGAAAAAGGTACTCAGTGTATGTATCAAAGTTTACATGACTTAAACATATGATTAATTTTTCAATTGAAAAACTGCATAAGTAACAGAATGTTTAACGAACTTGAAAGTAAAGAGTTTGTGTGCATGCAAGCATGCATGTGTATACATACATGTACACACTTATGGAAACTACTTACAATAATCAATTATCATCAGAATTAGTATCCTACTTAGGATATTGCTATGTATTCTGCTTAATGTTATCTAAGACACTGTCCCAAAGTAATCATCATCAGATTTCACTATATACATATGAAAATTTTTTTTCAAAAGCTTACTTATGATTGACTTAAATTCTAACTTCTTGTCAAACGAGAGAGAGAGAGAGAGAATAATGAAAATATTATTGTAACTTTAAAAAAATGCATACTCTAACAAGAGATGAAGAATATTGATACCACATTCAAATTGACCAGAACTTAGCAAGTGAATAAAAAAAAAATATATAAAAAGAACTAAGCACTTTTTTGTACCGACCTGAACGGTAACTGGAAAATGTGATGCTAGATTCCTCACTAGGAGAAGTATTTGAATATATTTCACGAGACCTTAACCAATGAGTACAAGAAGGGGTTTGCCCAGGTGATTCCCTATACCCCGAGAGATCGTTTCGATGAAGGTTTCGACGTGACATATTTGGGCTTCTGCAGCTTGAATCACATTTCACAGTATAACTCTTACTGAAAACAAATAAAAAGAAAAAAAAAACAATTATTCACATGGAAACAGAATTTAACTAACACATTTAGGAAATTGGTAACGATGATAATAGATACAGAGATGCTTCCTTTTCATCATTTTTGTTTTTACTAATTTAAATGTTAATGTAGATGAAGTAGATTTTCAAATCTTAATATATGTATATTGAAGTATTGGATTTAATATATTGATGGCCAGCTAAATATTTATGACTGAATAGGAAATAGAGCCCCTGTTTTGTAAGACAGACTGAAGCAAGTAAAATTCATGTACTTTTAGAATGAACACTAGCTGTCGCAAGGGTTGAATTCTAGTAGTTTATTCTTTTTTCATATTTTAACTTCTCAATAGAAAGCTATCTCCCTTACTACATTACTCCTACTCAGTTGAGGAGGTTCTTTTGTCTAGTGAGTTTCACAGTAACCACAATAGTGCTGGTGCCATAAAAACAAAGCACACAGTACACTCTGGTGAATTGGCTGGTGTCAGGAAAAGTATTCAGCTGTAGAAACTATTCCAAAGTAGACACTGATGCATGACTCACCAGATCCTATCGAACCATCTAATCCATGCCGGCAAGGAAGACACATTAAATCATGATTACATTCTGTTTGATATATATTTATATATGAGACTTATATACATTACTAAACTAGTTTAGTACCCTAAAAAATGATGAGGTTTATTGGTCTTCCTCCAGTAATTCTTGTTACTCCAAACATTACTTCATTTTCTTCTGCTTCATTTTGTCTTGTTTCAGTTATTCTTTTAACCCAAGACCCTGCTTCTATTTCTTCTTGGTGTCTTGTCATTTTGCAGCAGCTCCCAATTCACCATCAAGCACTAACAATTTGTGATAATTTTCATATATTTTCTACAATTATAAGTAAAGCAATTTCTCTTTGACTGAAAATTTCTTCATTGAAAAGTTGTCTAATTCCTTGCTCTTGTATTCTGACTCCCTTACATTCCTTCATTACTTTTGCTAACTTATTTCCTCACAGCTTCCCTTCTCCCTAAATACATAATAGGTCCCTATATTTTTCACAGAATCAACAGTTTGATATTGCACATTAATTCCTCTCTCTCTTTCATTTACTCACTCACTATATTACTGTTGTAGAGTTTTTACTTCAGTCCATCTTGCTTCTCTTGCCTTTCACTTTTTCACCGACTGATTTCTGAATTGCCTGTTTACCTCTCTGGGTAACTGGACATTTCTCTCTCCCCACCCCATTTATTTATTTACCTAACCAATCCACCTCTCTAAATACTTTGTTTTTTCTCTGCTACCTTTCTCAGTATAGCCACTGCATTCTCCTTCCACATCCCTGCACTATTACAATCATAATAAAATATTTTATTACATGTTAAAGATCAAATTATCTTTAAAATAAAGAGGAAAAAAACTTACCTCTCAGAGTAAGTGTAATCAGTTTTAGGTTCCCTGTAAATAAATTCAATTACTAGTTTAAATAGTTTTTAATTCAACATTAAATATTACATGTATATAATTTCATGAAACAATAAAAAAAAAAACCTTTCAAATATATTGCTGACAATCTTTAACAAAACACTCAATTCTTTAGGAACTTCCTGATAGTTAAAAATCAATATAGTTACAGTGAGAAAGGAAAAGGATTCCTTTCTTCAAAGTAATTACATTTTTTTGTTTTTAAATTATCACTTTCTCACATTCCTACTCCAATTCTAGAGTTCAGCTCAATCCATTAGCATTCCTTAAGGTTATTAGACATGTGTGTGTGTGTGTGTGTGTGTATTGGGTCATCCCATAAACTACATGGTTTTTTCAACTGCATGAGATGGGATAAACTACCTGCATAAACTTGGGTCAATAGGTTCCTCACAAACTTTCCAAGTCTATTCGTGTGCAAGAGAGTGAATATGTGCTCTTCTTTGCTGTCACATCTCATGAATGAACCTTTTTTGGACTGAATAGCGACTGGTAATGAGAAATGGGTTCTCTATAAAAATGTCAAGTGCTAAAGACAGTGAGTAGGGAAAGGAGAAACACTGGCACCCCAGACTAAAGAACATCTTTACCCATGTAAGGTGTTATCTGTTTGGTGGGATATGAAATGTTTAGTCCAGTTTGAACTTTTAAACCCAACCCAAACCAAACGATAAAGGAGATCTACTGCGAGCAGCTTGAGTGGCTTAAGTCAGTGCTAGAAGAAAAATGAACATCTTTAGTTTCAAGATGAAAGATGTTCTTCCATCAGGGAATGGGAAATGATAGTCCATCCATCTGATTATCATTTATTCTGCAGTCTTCAAAATCATTTGGATGGAAAAAATATGAATTCTGTAGACAAGGTCAGAACAGTACTGGAGAAGTATTTTATCATAACAGACAAGTGAATTTTGGAAGGAGGTCCTTGCAAATTTATCAGATAGATGGAAGAGCATAGTAGAAAATGAAGGTTATATTTTAGATTAAAAAAGAACTTTGAAAAATAAATCTATAAAAAAAACCCCACATTATTTATAGGATGACCCTATATATATATATATATATATATATATATAACTTAGAAATTTGAGATGTGTTTCTTACTACCAAAATAGTTATAAATCTATACTAGTGTCTTAAAGGTGAACAGATTTGGCTAGTTTAAATGAAAAATGGTCAAGGAGACATTGGTCATTCATCAAGGTAGAAGCACAGACAGATACATGCTCAGATACATATAAATATTAAAACCCAGAGAGGCATCTTCTTTCCTTTGACTTACTAATCAAGAGTTCAGCATAACCAGAAACCAACTCTTGGAACTCAATAGTCTATGATTAGCTAATTATTAGGATTAAGGTAAATTTGTAAATAACAGTTCTTAATTTCATTTGAGACAAAAATCTGCTCAGCACATCTTCAGTTCAGAGCAAAGTGGAGAAATCACTTCTTCAGTGAATTTTTTGTCTAACAAACATGTGCTCTTTTTCATATTATTGTTTCCAAAATCAGAAGGGCCTGTAGTAAGGTTTGTACTGCACTCCACTTTCCATGATATTTAACAGATAAAAGATGAATTTCCCTCTGGATAAGATGTTAACCACACCAAATGACCTCATACTTATTCCTTTATAGCTGAAGAAAATTAATTGATACTATGTAAAATTTAATATACTGTCTCTCCATAAATGCAACAAGTTAGCAGCATTTGAACTTTTGACTTATGAGGCAGCAAACCAATATCTTATCTGCTTGACTATTTTCCCATTCTAGTTCAACACTTAGTTTTGTGTAGGACCACTCAATATGTTTCAGCAGAATATTATATTTATTTAATCTTTACAAGTTTCAATATAAGAATATATTTTATTATTTGATGCAATACTAGGAAATATACATTTCTCTTCTACAAAATCATACACAGACACACTGCATGCAATAAATATTCTTAAAACTACAACAAAAAAGGGAAAATGAAAACAAATTTACAAATAATTAAGTCATTATTCAAAGTGTGTGTGTGTGTGGGGGGGATGTGGAAAGCTTCAAGCTAAAACAGAAACACTGATTTATTGAATTCATTGTGATATACCACTTGATCATGTTAGAGATAGAGAGAGCAATCAGCAGGATGAAAGAAGATTGACAGGTATGTAAACAGAAATGGGAAAAAAAATGTCAACAGTATCAAATCTACACACAAAAAAAAAAAAATTAGTGAATGGGAGGGGGACCAGTAAAATAGGTGCTCTAATTTTTTAACATATGTTTATAAATAATTACGTAAAAAATATTATAAACTGTTTAAATTCACATATCACATAAAATGATATTAAACGCCATTTTTAAAAATTCTTTTCATTGAGATGCTATTTTGCTGAGGTTGACTTTGCTCTTCAACAAACTGGAGGTTACGAAATAAATAGAAGCAATTTATTTCAGTAAACAAACAAAAAGAAAAAATCTAAATTTTATCTATCATATATATTAAGATGTGAGAAAAAAGTGATTTTTAACAAAATGTTATAATAGGCATAGGAGTGGCTGTGTGGTAAGTAGCTTGCTTACCAACCACATGGTTCCAAGTTCATTCCCACTGTGTGGCACATTGGGTAAGAGTTTTCTCAGGATAACCAAAGTCTTGTGAGTGGATTTGGTAGACAGAAATTGAAAGAAGCCCGTCATATATATGTATGTATATATATATGTATGTGTGTATGTCCCCCCAACATCGCTTGACAACCGATGGTGGTGTGTTTGCGCCTCCGTAACTTAGCAGTTTGGCAAAATTGACCGATAGAATAAGTATTAGGCTTACAAAGAATAAGTCCTGGGGTTGATTTGCTCGACTAAAGGCGCTGCTCCAGCATGGCCGCAGTCAAGTGACTGAAACAAGTAAAAGAGTAATTAAAAACTAGTTCAAAACTTAATTCAGTCCTTTAGCACTCAAAGCAGCTAAGCCTGACCATCACAATACCAAAATTTGCACTAACTTGCCCTACTTGTCAAGTCTGTTGAGCTACCTTTAGTAAGAGGAAAACTTCAACTAACTTGTATGACAAGTCAATGTTTGTATTTCAGTCCCATGATTTCATTTAATATATGTATGCCTTTACGTGTATACATACATACCCACACACAGAGCCAATGAAGAGGACCTAAATGGTTGCTCAACCTGCAGGAAATAAGAGACCAAATCTTTAAATTGCACTCTAGAAATGAAAGCTATATTCAAAGCAGTCCAAGGTGTACTAACTAAAAGACAAGATGGTCATAGTTGGAATGTCTTTGATAATAGGCCTGCTAGATCAGAACTGATGTGGAGCTAAAGAACAACACCACATGAAAATACATATATATGCATTGTTTTATATATATATATATATATATATTATTTATATTGTTTTATATATATATATATATATATATATATATTATTTATATTGTTTTATATATATATATATATAACAATATAAATAATATATAAATATATGCATATATACATACATATATGTACATACCTACATATATATGTATATATACATGCATATATGGGTACAGGACATCAAAAAAACGTTGAACACAAAAGAAACGAAAACATAGGAATGAACTTTTTTTTGAACAACGAAAAAACAAACAAACAGAAAAATGAGACATACAACATAAAGAATATTCTCCTTCTTCAGTTGTCCCTGTTTCAACTACTCCACCTTTCGAAGGCAATGTTGATATATATATATATATATATCTCAACATTTGTTATCATGACAGCACATCTTTCATGGCAGCTATTCAAATAAAAACCACTGGCACTGTCAGTTTGGGTGATAAGGGTTCTAATCGTTCAGATCAACGGAACAGCCTGCTTGTGGAATTAACAAGCAAGTGGCTGAGCACTCCACAAACATACATACCCATAATGTTAAGTTCCCAGGGAGATTCAGTGTGACACAGAATGTGACATAGCTTGCCCTTTGAAATACAAGTACTATTCATTTTTGTCAGCTGAGTGGACTGGAGCAACTTGAAATGAAGTGTCTTGCTCAAGGACACCACATGCCAACAGGAATTGAACTCCTGACCATATGATAATGAGCTGAATACCCAGACCACTTTGTCATGTGCCTTCACTAAAATAGAAGCATGTTCATACAAAGTATCTTGCTCCAAAGATACAAACATAAAGACATTACAAGATTTACTATCAGGTTCTTATCAGTAAAATCTCTCTCTCTCTCTCTCTCTTCTCTTTCATAGACACTATTCCCCAAAAGCTCATCATCATCGTCATATAACATCCGTCTTCCATGCTAGCATAGGTGGGATGGTACCACAAGAGCCAGTCAGGCTGAAGCCTGCACCAGACTTCTGTGACTGCAGTGGAAGGATTTTTACAGCTGGATACTCTTCCCAACACCAACCACTTAGTGCTTAGTGCTTTTTATGTGGCACAAGCACAAGTGAGGTCAGTTTTGGCAAGGTTTTTTACAGCTGGATGCCCTTCCAAACACCAACCACATTACAGTGTGGACTGGGTGTTTTTAAGTGGCGCCTGCACTGACAGGGTCACAATGTACTTGCAAGGCATATAAAAAAAAAGAACTTTTAAGAGGAGGCAATGGGGGAGGTGATGATGAAAAAGTTATAATGAAACAGATACAGGTGTCTTGCTGTAGAGGAAGTACAAGGTTACCCTGCTGGAGAGAGAAAGATCCAGAAAGCAGATGTGCTACTGCAAAGAAAATACATGGTTGCCCAACCTGAGGGTAGTGTAGGAGAAGGAGAGAGAGTGGGAGACAGCAGCAGGATAGAGATGGTGGGAAAATGCTGGGCATACTCATAAGGAACAGGAATCATAATATAAATGAGATGGTTGAGTAAAGGAAGAGAGAGATATAGATGGTGGTAAGTGCCAGGGCATTCTCAAAAAGTTAAGCATGATAAATGGGACGACAGGAATAAATTGAATTTTAGAAAATACCCAATGATGATCATAATAAGGATTGGTAGTGGTGGATGCAGTTAAAAGTGTTGCCTCAAAATATATGTATATTAAAATGTAGAGATTATATAATTAGATCTTGAATTTGCAGATGATCCTGTAGATTAAATAGTCTTGAAAATTTCAATAGAAAATAAATGTTTTTCAAACCTCTTTTCTAGGCACTTAGGGGTCTTGAACTCAATATTATAAGCTAAGGAACAACTCCTGAATTATAAATGGTTCCTGTTGCATATAGCAGTCACTCGCACTATCGCATATCCTTTCATCGCTAGGTGGACTAGGTCAGTGAAAGTTTATGCATGATGTATACTTCATGCCACTCTGCATGCCCTCAACAAAACAGTTGGCAATGATAACCAATGAAAACAGTAAACCATAGTCATCACACTAAACTATTAGTAAAATATTAACCTGTAAAATTTGTGTTATAAAAACAAATAATTAAGTTGTTTGGCTTCAGATTGGTCCTGATCAAGAAGACATCACCAAAGGTATTCCAGCCATGACATTCCTGACTTTTTCCAAGGCCCACTGCATAAAGGACTACACTATTCAATGTATCCATCTTTCATGTGTCACATGGCAAGGATGTGATTTAAGGGAGATTTGGCAGCTATTTCTAGCAGATGAAGTGACCACATAAGAGCTCCCGTGTTAGCTAGTAAATAATGAACTAAATTGGTATGTTATAATGAAAAATCTCTAATATTTTAGTCAATTTAAGATTTCCATAAACCTATCAGTTAATAATAGTAGCCTAACTGAATTTGAAAACAAATACACAAACCTAAAAATAACATAAAACAGTAAAAACGTGACAATTGTCTATGGGTGGTTCCCATCTGCAATGATTCAACTTTCATTTATAGAAAGCACAAAATTTTGAAGTTCATATTACAATGACAACTGACACAGCTTCCACCAGCTTATACTGAAATACTCAGAATGAAGTAGATCTTTGAAAGGAAACAATCTTGTTAAGTAGGAATTTATAATTTTGCGCAGATGTGTCTGTTTGCATGTATTTGAAAAGTGTATGTCTATGTAGAAACTGTGATACAAAACATGATTTTTCCTTTCTTTTTCATTATTATTAAAAGCCATTGAAAATATGTAGATCAAGAGGGTTTTAAAAATAGAAATGTAGATTAACTCTTTTGGTACAAACCCATTTGAAGCCACCTCCCAGTTCTTTGGTACAAAATAGTCCTTTCTATGGTGTTCAAATTAAAATAAAAATGTCATTACAGTTTTATCTAAGAATCAATTGTTATCTTCCAAACAATAGCTTGATGAAAAAAGGGTTGGATATTTAACTAAACCTCTGGAGCTTTGTGAGTGTATTTGGTAGATGGAAACTTGAAGTCCTTGTGTTTGTATGTGTACGTATATTTCTTTCTCCTTGTCTTGACGTCATGTGGTTGTTGTAAATGAATATCATTCATTTCTAATATTCTGCAAAAACCTATCTGACTGTAGAGAAATATTACTTTGTGTAGAGACAGGTAAGAGTTGGTGACAGGAAGAACATCTGGGCATATAAAAGCTACCCTAATAAACTGTCTAACCCATACAAGTACAAGATACACACACCACACACATAAATATATAGTACAGGCTTCTGCACAGTTTCCATCTATCAAATTACATCCACAAAGTATTGGTCAATGTGAAGTAATGGAAGAATAAACTTGAATAACATAACACTGAACCTAGAATCACATGGTTGTGGAGTAAATTTCCTGATCAGCACAGCCAGCTCCTAAACCACTGTTTTTGTCATGAGTTGACATTGATCCACAATGTTAACTAATGTTTTTTTTAATACTTTTCTTTTTTAAATCAAATACCACTGAAGTGAACTGGATGGGTCAACTCACATTTCATTCCTCCAGGTTCAGTAAAATAAGAACAGATTCAATAAACTGGAGGGTGAACTGGCATGTTCTTCAAATCATACTCTGGCATCTTGGAAAGGGACAAAACATTGTATAGTGTTGTGTCATTCCAGATAAGGCATTGTTGAAGACACAGATGAGGTGGTCATGGTGACAATAGGTCATATGAATCAGGACTGACCAATGCTAAACAACAACAATCATTGTTAACATAAGCATTACACCATAAATTGTAAAAGAACGATACAGTTGATTCACTTGTCTTCAGCACTTCACTGATGGATAATGAAAATATTGATAATGAAAAGTATGGCTTGAACATGAAAACATTAAGGGACATAACTAAATATTGTAAACATTTAGCCCAAGTAGTTGAACATCTCTGCTACAACAATACCTAAATAATATTAGTTTCTAATTTCAGCCTAAGGCCAGCAATTCTGAGGAGAGAAGCTAGTCAATTTTGACTCCAGTACTTGGTTAGCATTTTATCATATCAACCCTGGAGGAATGAAAAGCAAAGTTGACCCTGTCAGGATTTGAACTCAAAATATAAAGAGCCAGAACAAATATCACAAGGCATTTTATCCCAAAGCTCTGAGTGTGCCAATCCACTGTGCTAATAAAAAGCAAAATAGAACATTAAGGTGTACATTAAAACATGACCTTAATAGAATGAAGAAAAACAGTAGAATGAAGTTGCAATATTAGAAACTTGATACAATTTAATCTGGTTATTACTAAAGTCCTGTAACACCTTTGATAGGGAAGTTAAAGGGAGAGTATATTTTGCATTACAAACACATCAACACACAATTTTCATGAAAACAATGCTTCTGTAATATGGGATCTGCAAGGTTCTAAGTATGTGAACTTTACAGCATAACTTGTGCATGTTTAATATATATAACATAGTATGTGTTTATATACATATAAATTCAGTATATATGTGCGGTTGTGAGAATTGCATATCTGCTAATTAGTGACACAATTATTTCCTAGATAAAAATATGCAAGGAAAAAAAATATATAAATCATTAAAAAAATTGGCAAAAAGACAAAAAAATGAATAAAAAGAACAAAAGATAAACAAACTCGAAATAATATAACAAGCAACATCACAAATAGCGATAATAATAATAATAATAATAATAATAATGGTTCCAAATTTTGGCACAAGACCAGCACTATCAGGAGTGAGGTAAGTCGATTACATTACCCCCAGTGGTACTTATGTTATCCACTCTAAAAGAATGAAAGGCAAAGTCAACCTTAGTGGAATTTGAACTCATTGTGCTTGGTGTACTGACAGTTCAGCCAGTTCACCCATCTTAGAGATAATGATAAAATTAAAGAAAACAGTAATATTAAATTTTCTTACTCAGTTAGTTGAGAACAATATAAGAAAATAGGAGAAATATCTTTTCGAATGTAACTTTTAAAACCTATTAAAAAAAGGAAAAAAAAAAAGGTGAAAACTATTTTAGCTGCTACCATTACCTACCATGAAGGTTGTTTATATTGATTAAAGAATATTTTTGGAATCAAACATCTTAGATGATACATTTCTCATAGTAATAAATTTTCTCTGAGGGAAAAGGAGTTTATTTGAATGAAGGAGTTTTACTGTGGCTACTTTCTTCCACCACCAAAAATAGACTTCCTGCTGACCCAAACTACCATCTTAAGCAGCAATACAACATCCTACACCAACCCACAACTTTTGAACTTTTCAAATGAAGCCAAAGTTGTGATGTACTTAAGTAACAAGGGAAGGGCGTAAATAAACAAAATTGAGAGGGAAAATATAAATGGGCAGTTGAAATTGTTTTTGTTTATATTTTGCAGGATTTGGCCTTATTTTATTGTGTCTGGGGAGAGTCATTTTCTTATTTTCTGGAAGAAAGGAAAAACAAGTCCAGAGGTATTATCATAGTACCAAAGATCAAGGTCATTGAGCTCACTGTCCACACTGTATACCTATGTAATTTTTGGTTTTAATATTTAACTGAAATTCTGATGTACTTTCCCTTGTCCCTTTTGATATAAATGTTCATTAACTTTAATGACTTTTCTCATTTACAACTATAGTTTCAATTGATTAAAAGTTATGTTCCACTCACTATGTGAAATATGTTAGACTACACCTAAATAAATGGCCAAGTTAACCTCAACAGTAACATACAATACTAATTAGAATAAAGCCTCCAATCAAATGGGACAGTATGATGATAATAACAACAAAAATAATTTCTAACAATGGTACATGGCCATAGTCAACCCCAAATACTTGACAGGGACAATTCTATTCTATTAACTAGAATGTTGAAAGCAAAGTCATTTCTGATTCAGAACATTAAGGGTGTAAATAATTAAGGCAAGGTATTTTGTCTGGTGCTCTACTACTTAAGCTGTTCATATAGGCAAAATGACTCGTACCAGACAGTAAATGGGCAGTTGATATTTATCATTTTCTTTAATCATGCAAGTGAAAAAATGAAAACAAATGCTTTTTTTTTTTAAATGTCTTTTTTCTAAGAACTACACCACTGTACTACAACACCTAATACAATAATTATGGTTTCTTTTAACCGGCAATAAAAAGCAGTTTTGACACCAGAGATTAAATCATTGTACTAAAGTCAGTATATTTGTTGAGCAGTGGATGGATGAAAAGCTAAATTGAACCTGACCTGAGATTGATGAAACTAAAATTTGGTAAACAGCATTTACTTTAGACCTGTATCCTTTCAGCCTTTTCCCCATCTTACTTCAGACAATGCATTGTTAGGATAATTTTTAAACATTAGTATTTTTCAAGTAGCTTTTGGAAAGCACTGTTAGCTTAAAGATGGTATTCTTTCATTAGTTAACATTAGATCAAATAGCAAAAAGCATGGGATAGATTTAAAAAGAGTCACTTTAAGTTTGACGCAATGAAAACAAGAACATAAAATATATTGACTTTGTATCAAAGTTCTTGTTAGTGTAATTCAATCTTGAAACTTAAAAACTGAAAAGCCTTCAACTCAGAATAAGTAGTGAAATGAATACTGAAACACCTGTTAATCATAATTTTTCTTTTCCTGCACACATCACAGGTCACTTTAGTTGGCAAATAAAAATGAAAAACAACAAAAACATATAAAACCAGTGGGTTGAGCATTCCTTATACATGGTATCTGGAAAGTCATTCAAAGGTTTAATATTCTGTATATATCAAGAGAGCACAAAGAGAAATTGATCAATTAGTATACGGTTCCTGTTTTAAATCTTAAATTTCCCTCTGTCCAGTGGTTTAATGACAACTATCTATAGACAAAACATTACAAGAATACTAGTTCAAAGGGAGTTTAAAATTTTTATTTTAAACCTGAACACTCAAATGAGAAATTCATTAAATATTATATTTCATAATTACACTAGAGATTTATTTTTTAAAAATTTTAACATTTTATGAACTATAATTCAGTTGACTACAAGTTTCCAACATCAAAGACTCACTGCATTTCTGATGGCAAAACTGATAAGAGATTGTACAACTTGTGTAAAACAAATATCACAATAGATTTTCATTCAAATACATATAAATATATTCTGCCAAAATATATATAACAGGCTTCTGCACTCTTTCTGTCTACCAAATTCCATTGACAAGGCTATAATAAAAGACACATGACCAAAGTGCCATGCAGTGGCATTGCATATGGAAGTTGCTTGTTTCTTCTTTAATAGAATCTTATTAACTAGCAGAGTTGAGAGGGTCATGGCCTACAAATTCAAAGATCAACAGTTCATATCCTGCTTTCGTTGTGGCATTGTATCCTTGGCAACACTTAACATTCTTGATTGCTTAATTCATCAAGCTTTCACTAATAGCACACATAAGCAAGAGCTGGAGAAAATTAAAATTTGTATAAATGAACTGTTGATAATAGGATAAAAGTTATTGCATGAGGAATCAATGCTTTGAAATTATATATGAGGAAAGAAATGGAAAGCAAATAAGAACGATTTCTGGATGAAGTGCTGACATAAATGATCAGGGAAATGATCAAAAAGTAAAGGAAATTCTCCTCTTGATACAAAAATATGTACTAAATAATGACTTGGGAGTAGATTAGTAAGGCTCACGCCCCAAATTAATGTGAAAAGCAAATGCAGCTATAAAATATCTCAATACATTCATACATATAGTATACTAGAAATGCCTGTTCATGTGTGAACTTAAACACAGGAGGGAGGGAGTGGAAAAAACCTGTGAAACTATTTCTGGTAGAACTATATGAAGCTACAGAAAGATATTAGGGTTAATTTAATCTTTTAGTAACCTTTCATCCAATCAACTTTTATAGCTATTATTATTATCATGTACTTTTTTTTTTTTAGCCAGCAAGACAGAGATACTATAAGAATAAAAGGCAGAAACCAAGGAAGTATAAGTGAAGGGGAAAAGGTTTAAAAAACAACTGAAATGTGCAGGAAAATAGCATCCAATAGTGTGAAAATGTTACCTGGGTGCTGTAAGCACTGTGTTTTCTTCAAATATCTTCATTGTTCCATCAAATGAAAAACACTAATAGAACAACTGTATACTAAATAACTAAGATTCGTAGTCCAGGTTTATTCTAGAATTAGATGAAAAAACTTATTCTAAGCACATGCATTATAGTAACTGCTTATATATATACGTGCGTATGCCAGTTATGTATACATGTCTCTGTGTGTACATTTAGGCATTTATCTGTGTTTATGTCATGTTTTTAGAACTCATGTTTATGTTCAGAGTGAAATTCCTTATTGAGAAAACCGTAGGGCTCTTGAAAAAGTAGATAAAGAACCATGTAAGGCTTTAGTGTTATGTATAAAAGGAAACCCACTCCTAAACAAAACCCTAAACCATCTGGAAGTTAAAAGTAACAGAAACAATATAACAAGGCAATATTTACTGGGATTACCTGTTATGTGATCTGGTAACAAAATTCCTAGAAGAAAAATTCTATACAGTAATCCAAATTCACAAAGAAAAAGAAAGGATAACAATGTAAGGACTTATCTAAATTAAAATTTGAACATTTCACTAAGTTTGAATGTAAATGTGCATTCAATGCTCAGTCTTCAGTTAACCAATAACAAATTTAATTTTTAAGAAAAATTACAAATTATTGCTGAAATTAAATATGAAATTAAGTTCTAAGTGAAACATTTCAAGAAATTAATGATTACTGTATTACATCTACAACTATCAGAATGCATACCAACCACCACTGGAATTCAGTGTCCTACAACAATGTCTAACAGAGTGAAGAATCTCCACAGATCCCCATCCAAAATTTGCAAAATCCTGTATTGTGTGTATGTGTGCACATGTTTATACATATGTATGCCCACATACAAATTTTGAAATTAATGCAAAAGGTGGCATAACTTTTTTATTAACTAACACAGTTTGTTCAAATAGCATATGTTGGCACAGTAACCCTTTTCTTCATCATAGGCTATATTTTAACAATCGCAACACTAACACTGACACACACACACATACATACATACATATATATATATATATATTATATATATATATATATATATAATATATATATATATATATAAAGTTATTCTAAACCCCTAAGAGACATTCAGTGACAATTCTCTAAAGTATACTCTAGAGTACTGTATGTATGTATATATATATATATCAAAAGTAAGGGTGAAAAAATTGGATATTAATTTAATAATACCATCAATTTAACACCAAGTGGTTTTATACATATATATAAATACATATGTATGTATGTATGTATTATATATATATATACACACACACATACATACTGTTTCTCAACTATGTGGTTTGAGGTTGTCTCAATGCTAAACTCTTGAGCAAGTGTGTTTTTGTGTAGCCCAGGAAGACAAACAATGCCTTGTGAATGAATTTGATTGATAGAAACTGTATAAACATCATTATATATATGTATGTGTGTAGGTTGGTATGAGTGTGCACACATGTGTCTGAATGCTTACAATCTGCACTTTATAAACAACAAACAATGACGTTTGCGATCATTCTCTTTCAAGAAATCATTCACTAGTTCTATGCATTTGAAAACATGGAATAAAAAAAATCCCTGACTTAAACAAGTAAGGGTTAGCAACAAGAAGAACATCTGGCTGTAAAACAATGCCTCAATAATATTTGTTGCTGGTATAGAAAATGGGCATAAAATGAATGAATGATATAGATACAGCACATAACTTAGCAACCATAAAATTATTGGTTTTGAGGCTTTCTTAATTTTTTTAAGTAGCTAGTTTTATTTCTAATGTTACCAGCATGGTATTTTAACCTTTCAAATTCATTTTGTTTACTTAACTAAATTATCTTTAACAATTATTTTTGTGTGTAATGCTTCTGTAATTTATTTTTCTTGGTTATCAAACTATATAAATATACAAAATAACAGCTAAATATAATAGAAGACATTGCAACGGATGATACAGACATCAATAAAAACTCCCATCGGACTAAACTAAATCCATAATTTGCTTTGAGAAGTTACAGTATTGAAAATAACCCTCAAATGGTCCAGAAACATGTGACTTTTATTGTTAACTGGATAACTTATGAATTGTAACAGATTTTGTTTAATCATTCTAACAATAAACTTCCAAGTCAGTCCATATATTTTTGCTGAACAAATTAAAGCCAGCTATTTTAGCCAACAAATAACCATCACTGCTGTTATATCTGTTTTTCAAAGCCAATCAAAGTAGAATAGTCTGCCAAAATGCAATATTTTGAACTTGCTGTCTCTTTTGCTGTTTCACTTCAAATTGCCTTGGCCATTTCATCTTTTAAATAAATGAAACAGAATAGTAACATGCTACTAATACATGCTAGTAACTCATGCAATATACAATCTGCATTTTGTAGGTGATGTAAAAATATATGCGTGAAATACTTGTATTTAAGCTTCTCAATTTTCCATAATCACCATCTATATAATAAACAATGAACGTTGTAAGTAATCAGAATAAAAGAAAAGTATTTCATACTTACAGATCAAACCACTCATATACAAGGAAATTGGAAATGTCAAACAGTTCTTGATCAGAATCACTATCTGTACTTTCGTCAAATTTCAAATCTGATCTGAAACAAAAACATTAAAAATGAAAGTGACAGCTCATTTAAATAACAAAAGAATATAATAGGTAATCACAATATAAGGGGAGCTTTTATTTTCATTGGTTTGGTCAGGTGGAAGGGGCTGCCTCAATAGCCTTTGCAGCTCCCATCACCAGTCAGTTCAACTTATCATTTTTCTTGAACAGCTTAGATTACAAACACAAAAAATAAATACAATAGAGTATATATTAGTGTCATTAAAACTAGTTTTGAAAGATAAGAAACAAAACTGAACCAGCTTTAGCTTAATGTAATCCTTACATATATCTCCAGATAGAAAAGAGATTAATATCTTGAGACAAAAAGGTTTCATTTGTTAACATAAAACAAATTACAAGGTCAATGACATTAAGTTGTTTTGACATGCAACATTAGCATGATTTTATGAACAATTACAGTAAATAATGAAAGGGAAGAATATTTTATTTATAATAATTCTATCAAATGATTCAATATTTGTTTATTAAACAAACTTGAAAAATTTTAAAATTAGATTTATACAAGTGAATATAACTTTGATGTCTATTTTTCCATGCCTGCATTGGACCAAATGAAATTTGTTGAGACATATTTTCCACGAGCCAAATGCTTTGTCTGCTATCACCTGTTTTCAAGCAAGGTGATGCTTGTTCATGTTTGATTGCTAATAACACTATATAACAGTGACATTTGTTTTCAGTTATAATGCAATGACACACAATGCTCTCTCCCTCTTTGTATGTGTGTATATACACACAAATAAAAGGCATCTTTTCAGTTTTTGTCAATCAAATTCACTCATGAGGTTTTGGTTGGCCAGGTGCTTGCTATACACACTCCAGGTGCTACTATACACACAAGTGTGCACATGTGTAATTGTATCTCCTTCTTTGTCTTCGTGCATGTATGTTTCTATTAGCACACAGTTCTATTTATAATAATGATTATATTTTCCCAACTTTATTTCCTCCTCTTCTCTGCAGAACTGGTTGACTTAGTTACACATTTGTTTTTCAGAACAAAGTAAAAAGACAATAATTAATCAAGAGCAAAAATATATTTAACATATTCCTCAGTTTCTGTTATTGAGATATAATATATATTATGCATGCATGTGTATGTACATGTTAAGATTTAAAATTTCTGATGTGCTTTATCTGATGGTTGCTCATAGTAGGCTGGTGTGAAACCCATGCAATGAAATCTTAAATGTTAACATAGATACACTCACCAGCAGTATATAGAAAATAACTTAAAAGAGTGTGTTGAACCGAAGATAAACTTGAGTATTTTTTTTTTAAATGCCTAGCATATGTTTATTATCAAAGCAGAAAATGTCAAATGCAATGATATAGTTAGTGCATAAGTGTATTAGTGAACACACCCAAAAAATACATATATTCATCTGTCTGAATAGAAAGAATAAAGATCCATGCCACAAGTCAGTTTTGCTTCAGTAAGCCTATGATCAAAGGTATTCCAGCTGTAAGCTACTCTGTCTTCTTTTCCTATTATCTATTCTGTCCTTATTTTTTCTGTTTAAAAAGGGTATCATTTAAGAGATTTGACTGTGATTGCTAGCAGGTTGAGTGACTACAAAGAGGCTTTGTTATTTTTTTTTTATTAGTTTTTGGGTAATATCACTATTAAATTTTGAATTAGCACAAAATATTAACTAGCATGTCCACACACACACACAAATTTTCTACTGTATTATTAATATTACAGCCTTTTTTATTTATTTAGTTACTTAACAGAGCTGTTCAGATGTGGTGTTAATGAGAGTGCTTTCACTTCTTGGACCCTCAACTCATAACGGAGTTGTAAGGATGCCAACATGACATATAGCAGGTGTTTAAGCCCTCTCCAGGTTTGGACAATTGCTTTGCACCCTTGCAGATATGGGTGGGGTGTAGATAGATAGATAGATAGATAGACGGAGAGAGAGAGAGAGAGAGAGTCTATCCCAATACTGGACAGTAATTTTATAAATCTGAAAGGATAAAAGGCAAGATTTGAACTCAAATGACAAACTGCAGTTGCAGTGAATACTGCAAAGCATTGTAGCCAGCATTCTAAATTCAACGAACTTGCCACCTGCATTTGTAATCTACAACTAATTTAACATCCTTGTATATCAGATGTCACTTATTTGCTTGGTTCACATATACATACATGCTAACAAATATTCAAATTACATAAAGAATATCAAATAACATTTAAATAATCTAACAGAAGTTAACAACTTGTAGAAAAACAATTATAGACAATGTTGGATAGCATAATCCTTTGGCATGCTGATTACTCTGTCAAATGCAATGCTTATTTACTCCGATTGTTTTGAATAAATTGTGTATTATCTTGTAGCTTCAAAATGTCAATGACGTGATTATTATTTTTAGAATGACATTGTAGGGTAGGTATGAGAGGCCAGATACACAAGGTAGTATCAAAAGGTTCCTGGATTAGTTCTGCAGTGTGCCAACAGATGGCAGTGAGAGCTAGCAGTGACCTTCATGAGGCAGTGTGCAGAATGACATTGCTGTGTTTACTTTGCAAGTTGTGAAATTTGTGTTTTTGTGATCGTGTGTATGCTGTAGTCTGCGATTTTGTTATAGACAGGAACAAAGAGCCAACATGAAATTTTGCATTAATCTTGGGAAGTCTGCTACAAAGAGATTGAGCATGCTTTGGCAAGCTTACAACAATGAGGCAATGGGTCGTACACAATGTTTCGAGTAACATGGGCGCTTCAAAAATGGAAGGACATTCCTTGAAGATGATGAGCAATCTGGAAGATCTGCTACGAGTATCACCCCCAGAAATGTGGTATTATGCATCAAGAATTCGTCCCCTGGGGCTCTGCTGTCAATTGAGAGTCCTACTGCGATGTTTTGAAGTGTTTGAGGGAGGACATTCAGCGAAAGCAACCGGACCTGTGGAGCATGAAGAACTAGATTCTTCACAGAGCTCTCCTCACTCATGAGATTTTCACCAAGAACAACATAGTATTGCTTCCACAACTGCCCTATTCACCAGATTTAACAGCTGCCGACTTCGATTTCTTCCCCATGATGAAAAGGCAGCCCAAAGGTCGTTGCTTTAACACTGTTGTCGAGATCCAGAGCAAATCACAGAAGGTCCTTGACTTGCTTATAGAAAATTACTTCCAGACCAAATTTCAAAAGTGGCAGGAATGCTGGGACCAGGTGACTATTTTGAAGGAGATAATGTTAAAACTCAGGAAAATAAGTTATTTTTTATTAAACATAATTATTCCAGGAACTTTTTGATACCACCTTGTAGTTAGTTTGAAAATAAAACAGGTAGAATATTAGAGATAGAGTATTAAAGAAACATATAAACATGGTGGAAGAGAAGACATCAGTTGTATTAAAAGAACTAGACTACATAATCATGGCATTTTGATTCAGTGAATTTAATTATAAAGTGTTAAGAAACACAAAAGAAGTCTAATAAATGTGAATGGACATACTTAAGACTAGTTACATGGGGAATAATTTACTGAAGCCATTGAAATTTAATTGCATTCATCACTATCATAATAATTACAATAATTATTGTGGTGGACTTACTGTCTTGTTATTTCATTCAACATACTGAAAACAAATCACTCTAGAGTCAACAAACTGAATACCAATCCTTTAGCTGCAAGCTTTGCTGTGTGGTTTAGAAGTTTGTTTCAACCATATGGTTTCACATTTAGTCCCACTGCATGGCACCTTGGACAAGTGTCTTCTAATGTAGCCCTAAGTTACCCAACACCTTGTAAATGAATTTAGAAGAAAACTGTATGAAGCTCATCACTTTATATGTGTGTGTGTGTGTCTGTGTGTACCCTTGTCAGCATGGAAGGCAGACGTTAAATGATGATGATCTACAATATTGCCTTTATAATATATCTGATTATATTAATGCCAGTACTTAACTGGGACTGATTTTTGTCAAACTTGGAAGCGTGAAAGGCAAAGTTGACCTGAGTAAAATTTGAACTCAGAATTTGAAGGGGTGTGACTAAATCTCAGGGTATTTTATACACAGCTCTATTTGCTCTGCCAGCCACCACTCCTGTATATGTGGTTCAATCTGAAAGTACTATTTGGCTCAAAACACACTGTTCAGCCAGTAACCATTTAGCCAAAGCTGGGGTGGTTAAAACAAATAGGGGAATAAGTACTTCCATTACCCTTTTTTAAGGATAGCAGGGTACAGAAACTGAAACTGTAATATAAAAATCACAAGCACTCACATTTATTTGAAGTCTCCCAATTTTACCTTCAAAATAAAACATTTTCTATTTCCCTTATCTATAGCAAAATCACATTAATCAAGTCAGAGGAATAAATAATATTTTTTTTCTCTTTTTTATCAGGATATATCAAAACATTTACAGGTCATTATTTAAACCTACACACGCACACACACACACAGACATTAATTTAGTCAAGTATTTATTTTTAGATTCTTATTCTAATACAACAAAAGTCCGCCCACACAAACTATCATATGCCTTTAAATATACAATACAGCTAAGAGCCACATATATCAGCAAATTGTTAAACAGCGTATCAATTTAATAAAGACTAGACATGTCCATGCCTCTTGTATCTCATGTAAAATTGAGAAATAAGAACACTTAAATCAGATTAATGTTATTAAATACTTCTGCTCAGTTGTGCTCAAAAGAAACCCAAAGCATGAACCACGACAAAGATTTAAGATAAAGCCAAAGCATGAACCACGACAAAGATTTAAGATAAAGCCAAAGCATGAATCATGACAAAAAGTTAAGATAAAGTCAAAGCTCTAGCAAATAACACATTTCCTTCTGCTCTTGAGAGTGTGCAGTGTACTCTGCCTTACAGTGATTGACTATGTGGAAAATGATATTGTTGTCAGAATATTTATTTTGCCATCTCAGCTGTTTTGAGATCAGAGACAGTGGGGGTTGCATTAAAGAAAAGCAAGATGGGCTCAGTTTATATGCAAAGTGGTTCTCAGCTCAAAAGGCAATTTCTATTTAATTCTTGACCCAATAATCATAGGATTTAAAATACCCTCAAATAGCTTCCTACTGTATCTAAATTGAAAACCACACCCATGAAGATATATCAATTTCAGAAACTTGTGAAAGATAGAGATTGCAATGATAGCAGGTAACAGATGTGACAGTTATTGAAGGATCATAATCAATGTTTTCTGAGATATGAATGTAAACAAACAAATAAAAGAAAATGTCAATAACTGGTGTGAACGAAACTGTAGAGCTTTGGATTAAATAGTGTATGATATTTTGTTATATCCCTTTGTGTGTTCTGAGTTCCAATCTCACTAGAGTTGACCTTACTGTTTATCTTTTAGATGAATAAATATCAAACAGGTATTATATAAAGCTGCCATTGGTCATGATGATCATGTTCCTGCACATGCAGGTGTCCATGCACTTGAGTTTTCCCTCTCTATGCCACTGATGTCTATTTATCCTAACATTGCAGACCACAAAGAGCCATAACAGATACTGCAAGACATCTTTCCCAACCTCTAGACAGTTTCACAATTCCATTGCCCTGTACTGATACTGAAAGGATGGAACGCAAAGTTGACCACAGTAGCATTTGAACTTAGACTGCATAGAGACGGAACAAACTCTACCAGGCATTCTACCCAATGCACTCACAGCCCTATCAATTTGACGCCTTCAGGCATTTAACATTGGTTTAATCACCTATAATCTTTTCTACATGGTTTCCTGGGGAAAATGTCAAGGAATTATTATAATTTTCATAATTTTAAAAGGAGATAGGTATCATCTTTTACTTGTTTCAGTCATTGTGCCATGGCCATGCTAAGGCATCACTTTGAAGGGTTTAGCTGAATAAATTGGCCCCAGTCCTTTTTTTTTTAGAGTAGTATTTTTTCTATTGGTCTCTCTTATTGAACCGCCAAGTTACAAGGATATAAACAGGCCAATACTAGTTGTCAAGTAGTGGTGGGGGACAAACACTAAGACAAACATAAATTCAGTTTCCATCTACCAAACTCATAAGGTTTTGATCAGCTCAAAGCTATAATAGAAGACACTTGTTCAAGGTGCCATGAACCTTGAGTCATGGGGGTAGGAAACAAACTTCTTACCACACAACCAAGTCAATGCCTATCATGTTCGATATAACATTATGCTTAAGTTCAAATCCCACCAGGGCAAATGTTACAATTTGTACCAGTAAGATGCTGATATGAATCACCAAAGCTATTTAATTTTCCTTGCATTAAGATTGATATTGACCAAAGTTTTCTCTTTTACTAAGTGCTACTAGTTATTAAAAACATAAAAATAATAAATGCACATCAAAATAATTTAACTAATAGCAAAATAGAGATAAGCTCTAAATAAGTTGAGGGCACAAGTAACATAGTTTTAACCCCAGTTGTAGCTATTTTACTTCACATTCTTTGTGTTCTTACAACCCTTTTTTTTTTTTACAAAAGAATGTAACATGTAACATAACTAACTAGGTGTACAGAAGCCTACGATTTCTTAAAGAAAAAAAAGTTACTAAACATTTAAAAAAAAATAAGGATAGCAAAAATATCATTCTTTAAATGTGTTTTCCATCTACAAAACTGGTCTTATGCTTAAGAAATGTCAATAAAAATATTCAGTTTTGCATATTAAGTGCTAAATGAATAAATAAAAAACCTAAAATGAACAGATTGTAGTGGTATGTTTTTCATTGACTGGAAGCAATAGACAGCAACATTTGGCAGCTAACAAATGGTATTTCAGAAACAGAATTGTTGCAGTTCATGAAACACGTGTGACTCACACTTAGGAATTCCTCCTTAAAAACTGATTGGAATGGTATGTGTTAGGGAAAGAGAAAGATCAATCAATATTTTCTAAAACAATACACAAAAACTAAAATTCTTCAAATTTATAAGTATTTATTCACCATTATTAAAACTTGAGAGTAAATTAATGAATGACTTTAACGACAATAGCAAAATGTAATAAACAGAAGCACATGTATTGATTATTAGCAGAAATATTCCTGGAATTTCCAATGGCAACTAAGTCCACAAACATTCATATAAAAGGGAAATAATTTAAAGAAAAAGGTGAAGGTTGATTACAAAGAGAATCCTTACTCAAATCCTCTTATACAATTATATTAATTGATTGAACAAAATATAAAAGATTGTTTAAAATAATTTTAATAAGTTTCTTATGAACAGAATTTATAATCTTGTTTTGATTGTTTGCTACAGACATTACTTTTCAATTATATATCTAATGCTTTTGCGAAATGGAATCTGTTCCATCTGCGAAATTCATAGCTGTCATCTCTTTAGATCCTTTACATGGTCACTTGACCACACTACCATCTAAAAAAAAAAACAACAAAAAACAAAAAAAAAACGCACCCACTAGACAATGTAGTTCTGAAAATATTAAAAGATGGATTGGTGATGTCTGAAATGCCTTTCAGGACAAACTTGGGTTTAAACAACAACCACAGTCTTGAAATAAAGATTTCTAGTAATTTTTTGTTATTTGACTCACGGTCACTTTGTAAGAATGATTCCAATGACTTACAAGTACTTATTTTATTTTTGAATGTTGAATTTGAAGCAGTTATATAATGGAAGAAACATTTAACCCTTTAACATTCAGATTATTCTTAGTTATGCTTATTTATTCATATTGTTTTGAATTAATCCATACATTATGTTGTCGCTTTGAGATTTCAATGATATAATTGTTTATTTTTACAATGACATAGTAGGGTATGTGTGAGAGGCTGGATCTGGCCAGTTTAGATGCTAAAAGGTTAAACCATGTTAAATGGTTCTTCCATTATATAAAATATAACATTCTTTTTCCGTTTATTTATTGAAGTGTGGCCTGTAGATTAGAAAGTGAATTTAACAATCACATATAAGGTGGCTAAAAGAACTCATCGATTGTTTTTAATCTTGGGTAAAAGGAAGGTATCTAATGCATTGGTTGTTAAATCATCTGTAAAAATTTATATTTGGGCATATAAATAATAACACCATAACTACTGTAGCACTGATTAATACAAACGCTTTGATTTATATTACTGGAATTCAAATATCACCTTTTTGCTATATTCATTACATAAAGTTGAACACAATCTGTCTAGCTGATCCAGAGATTGGTTTCACGATACAATAAATACTCTGAAAATCTGTTAGCTTATTTTCAGTGTTTCAGAAACTTGTGTACGATTAAGAAATTATCGAAACTACATAGAATAAAATAATTTTTTACACTGACATAAGGCGATCGATTTTCAGATATGGCTGTAACCAACTGAATCAGAACTTATGTAGTTGGTGCTTTTTTTTTTTATCAACACAAGAAGAGCAAAGACCACCAGCAAGATTTGAATTAAAAAACGAAGTGGCGTAGCTTCAATACCACAGCAATCAATAATTTTTATTGTTATACCACTCCACATACTTTTTATAACACTGGCACAAGACCGCAAATTTCTAAGTCATTTGACAAGTTCTTTTTCTTTTATCAACTCCCGAGAAAACGAAAAGCAAAGTTAACCCTATTTATAGTATTGACTGCTATCGATTGTGAATTCGTGAGTTCATTTCAATGGGGCACAGGCGACAAGGAAATTATATCAATTTTGAGAGAAGAGGGCTATTCGATTACAATGACCATGTTACTTGACTTCTTGACTGGTCTTCTTATTTTATCGACCATGGCAAGATGAAAGGAAATTGTGATATCGGTGGGGATATATATATATATGAGAATTTGACTTTCCTTCCATTCAAGAATGCTCGGGGGAAACACTGGGAACACCAGTCCGTGAGAAAGATTTATGATATCCGATGGGCTATGGAGTCTTGCAAATTAAGTATAAACGCAATATTCACATACCCCTAAAAATTAGTCTTTCAAATGTTAAAATATTAAAAACAAACAATAGAATTGTTTCTACTTCATTGAAAAAAATAATGAAAAAATCATTATTACAAGTAAGGGGATAAGATTACACAACAGTTGTTAAACCGGAGGAACAAGTTTATATACATATATACATATATGTATACACACACACGTACATAGATATAGATAGATGTGTGTAGGTGTATGCATATGTATGTATGATAATGCCATCCAAAATAAAACAGGAAAATCAACAAAGGGAAATTACCAAATTACATCATTTTATAAACTAAATAAGGAAAAGAAAGAGAGAAATAGCAGAAAAGCAAACAGGCCCCGAAACGGGGTGACCTGACATATATAAAAACTAAACAAGACCACAATCAACCACTAGCAATAAGTACATTTACTAAATGCTGTGCTACTATTTTAGCGCTCACTGCAGCATGCTTACTAAAATGTGATTAGCACGTCTGAGTTAAATAATCGTAATTGTAACAATGATAACGGTGGGGTTTTGGAGTAACCGTCGCTCGAAATAAAGATAAATAAAGGGATCTGGTCAAATTTCATCTAAACACTTGAAGTATTTCAACTTAGAAAGTTCTCTGGTAATTTTCTTTCATGTAAATAAATGCTTATGTTAATTAAAAAATTTGCCAGCAAAATCTTATAAAAATGACAATGTTCTAAAAGATGTAATGGTAAACACCATAACATGAAAACAAAAAAAATTTGAAACTCTTGAGGTGGTTGGAAGAAATTTAACAAGATCTGTATTCCGTTATATGAAACTCAGGAATACTTTTTAAAAGTGGTGGAGGAATTACTCTTTTTGGATCTGGTGAAATTTCTTCTAACCACTTAAAGTACTTCAAATTTTCGTCAGATTATAATAATTTTTTTTTTTAAATGTAGTTTTGTATGGCGATAACGAAAATTGTAACTTTATTAATTTCTAGAAAAAAAAATGAATGCGATTTTTGTCGTCAAATTCAGAAAAATATCAGGATGACCGGCAGGATGAACTTCGTATACTGGTAGAATGTGTCACATAAAACATCTTTTGGATCTTTTCACTTTGACCAGCAGATTTTAAAAATAATTCAAATTTTCTATATGCGTGTGTGTGTGTGTAAGTGCTCCATTCACATTTTTTTCTGCCCACGAGGTATGGGACAGTTTTTAAAATGTCAAGTATTGCGGGATCAGTTTTAACTTTCAATATTTGGTGATCTATAACAATAAATACCAGGGCCTACAGAAGTTAATTTTATCGAACGAGTATAGTATAGTATTATACGAGTATAGTATTATAGTATTATGCTGATGTTAACAAATCATTATTAGAATACTACGCAGCTACTTCTGTTATTTTCTACAACTGTTATAAGTTACTTGGTTTATTAAGTTGGAGTTAGAAAATAGAGTCACGAAGTTTTAGCAAAATAAACATTCCTCAAGTTATAACGCGAAACATTTTCTAAATACAGTATATCTTTTTAAACGCGAAAGTGACAACGAAATAACGATTGGCAATTTTATATCTGATTTTTTATTCTATGGTCGAACGACAAATACTAGTTTACACTTTCAACCGGTTTCTTGCCTAGATACATACATACGAAGCCAATGAATATATTTATTAGTCGTTAAAAAGTGAAAAAACGTGATGACATCGAATCCATCTCCTATAAATCAGTACAGTAATTTTGTAACCATAATGATACATCACTCACCAACCACCACGAGAGTGACTAACTATAATAACGAGCCATCGACAGAGCCTGTTGTAGTAACTTGGATATGGAAAATCTTTTTAGCACCAGGATGAATGACAAGTACACAAGAACCGGTACGATTGCATTTATATTCAAGAAAAAAATCATATATTTTAGGTCCGAAACCTATATTTAAAACACTATTTCAGTCTCAAGGACTAAACCAGTAAGATATTTTGGTCAATATAAAGATCTTCACCTGTGAACAAAAAATAAATAAATAAATAAACCAGTCTATAGGCGCAGGAGTGGCTGTGTGGTAAGTAGCTTGCTAAACAACCACATGGTTCCGGGTTCAGTCTCACTGCGTGGCACCTTGGGCAAGTGTCTTCTACTATGGCTGCGGGCCGACCAATGCCTTGTGAGTGGATTTGGTAGACAGAAACTGAAAGAAGCCTGTCGTATATATGTGTACATATATGTGTGTGTTTGTCCCCCTAGCATTGCTTGACAACCGGTGCTGGTGTGTTTACGTCCCCGTCACTTAGCGGTTCGGCAAAATAGACCGATAGAATAAGTACTGGGCTTACAAAGAATAAGTCCCGGGGTCGATTTGCTCGACTAAAGGTGGTGCTCCAGCATGGCCACAGTCAAATGACTGAAACAAGTAGAAGAGTAAAGTCTGCTTGGTGTTAAGTATGTAGAAAACGAGTATGAAAAAAAAAAATTGCGCTAACAACCCGGGAAGAGGATTTTCGGTAAATTCACAAGATCCGATTTTTCTGTCATAACTTTCGGTAAAATGGATATATATATGTATACATATTTTTTTTTTTTACAGAATCCCACATTTTCGGTTATGGAGGATCCGATTGTGGGGGAAAAAAAACCCCTCAAAAATCGCATTTTCAAAATTTGAATTTCTGTTTATTTTTTCTATATTCTTAATCTCCGTAGTTTCCCATGTAGATTGATAGAAAAAAAATCCAAAAAGTTTTTAAAAAGTTTAAAAAAAACCCACTTTACTTTCACATGAATTACTTTGTCATATTACTGTAGGAAATTACTCTGAAAGAAATCTTTGTAGGAAAGTGAGTAGATTGATTGCATTATGTTATCGCAGTTTTGTGAGATTTGGCTGTTATTTCTAGCATGTGGCTAGCCTACTTGAAGACTGTGGGTATATATATATATTCGTTGAAAAATTGAAATTTTCCAAATAAGTTTTCTTTTCAGAATTGTAATCTTCGTATTTTTCTACGAATTTAGCAAAAACAAAAACAAAAAAAACGGAAAAGTGGAAAATGAAAGGGGTGAAGGGGAGGGGTGGGAATTGAAATTTTGAAAATGCGATTTTTGAAATTTTTTTTTTCAGAATCGGATCCGCCATAACAAAATAAACCCCAAAAAACTGAGAATCCCTAAAAAGAATCAATATATATCCATTTTACACTAAGTTATGACGAAAAAATCGGATCTAGTGAATTTTTCGTTAGCGCAATTTTTTTTTTTCATATTCTTTTTCTACACACTTGTTAACACCCAACAGGCTAGTTTATTATTATTTTTTTTGTTCCCGGGTGAAGATCTTTATAATAACCGATATTTTATATCAATATGGTTTTAAAGACTTCGACAGCGAACAGTTTCACTTTTTAATTAGACCGACAATATTACATAACACGGTTCGAAATATCAAAAAAAAACAAAGCTATGTATGATGTCGATATGATTCATACATCTACTTTATACCACCACAGACATGTCTAGTGAAAGTTTTTCACCGAGCTAAATGGGAATAACTACAAATGTGTATCCCGACCACGACTTTCTTTCTGGAAGACGAAAAGAAGAGTTTCGAAATTCCCCTCATATGCCCGGAAAAAGTTTTCGCAGGAAATCCCGATATTTACATCACGATTTATTTCCTCATAACTTTCTAAACACTGGATATTTTAAAATAAAATATTCTACAGTTACGTTTCAAACGGTGTAGATTACAATTATGTCGGAATTTGATGTGAATAAATATTAGCAGATGGGGCCGGAGAATGTTGATATAATACATTATCTGAAACGTATTTGCTGAAAATTTTCGTTAAAAAATAACCATTTTTCATAAAGTTATGAGGAAATAAAGCTGGGGAAGACGTACACATCTGGAGTTATGTCGCTTGGTGCTAGTTTAAGATTTTAGAACGATTCTATTGGAGTTGCAAGCAACATCAGCGTTTTCTAAACTAAGTGGTTGTTGAATATAAAATAGGAGATAATACGTCAGTACATATCTTGATAAGCAACTTAGACGACGAACCAATTAAGCTGTGGTTGAGAGTATTATTTATTATATATAACTATAAGGTACTAATCTATCAGTGGACAGAAGACTGATGTTTATTTTTCTCTGATGAAAATCTAACACGACCAGAAACTAGCCAGATCGATTCCATTTTTCCTAACAACGGACAACTAAAACTTGTACGGTTGGAAGATGCCCAGTGGCCCCAAGTGTCGAAGGGTCTTGGAAAGTTACAATACTATCAGGTCAATTATAAAAAAAAAAACGTGTATATTACAGTGATATATTTATATATCTGGTGATAATTGTAAGCGACTCTCAAAGTAAACGATAGATTTTGAAGAAATTAAGAATTCCACAAAATTTATTTCCACGTTTAACAGGGAAATCAAATCTTTGTTTACCGTAAAAGGGACAGCTGTAGGCGTTTCGATCTTACTGAGTATCAACTATGTAGTATACTCAAGCCTGCTTTAATAAATTAAAAATTTTATTCCTTTTGCTTGGATATTTGGCCCGGATAATTTGCATATGAATGAACGAAGGGAAATAACTCGCGTCAACCAGTGGCATGGATTCATCAGATAAGATGAGAAATGTACTGAATGAAATTTCCTCAGAGAGAGAGAGAGAGAGAGAGAGATTATTAGAGAAACTAAAAGTAAAGAGATAATGATCTTTGCAAAGAAAGGAACAGCTATAAAGTTTTCAGACTTATGAACCTTATCAGCATTGTACAATTCATTTATATTGGCTTTCATTAATTGTGCGAATTATACTGGTCAAAATTCTTCCTTATCTTAACTTACTATATATTAAAACTACTGTTAGTTGATCACAGCAGTATTGAGTAGATTAAACTGACGAAGTCTTATCTAACCGAAATATGTCCCTTGTCTGTATATAATAACTAAATTTCCCCCATAAGCATGTAAATTATGTGCAACTGATTCTTAATTTCGACATATTCTCCTGTTTGACAGGTAGTAAGAATTACTGCTAGAGTTTTGTTTGCTGACACTGAGAAGTTTCAATTAACTGAGATTTTTGCCTGTCATTCAGTACATCATTAACCCATACTTGACAAAAAAATACTAAAATATATATATTCTACTTAATGTCTTTTTTTTAAGCTTGGATTTTGTTAACATGTCCCTCTTTTATTTTTTAGCCCCCACCCCCTTTTTTCTGCAAGAAAAAGACGCTATTATGATTATGGTTTTGAATACATCCAAGATCAGAATATGCAAAATAAATAATAGAAAAAAAAAAAAGAGGAAAAAATTTTTAAGATTTTTTAAAAACAATATAAAAATTATATACAAAAATAAGAATGTATTCAATAATGAAAGCAAGTACTGCATCAACTAATAAAAATTTTTAAATAAATAGCCTTTTAAATTTTCTAAGTGAGGATGAGAGTAAAATTTCAAATGCAAACATATTCATTTTTACCTTTCAAATGCAAACGAAATATATCTATATACAAAATAAAAGGTACTTTATATAAATATATATTTGCAATCGCATACATGGTAGAAGGGAGTTTCTGATTAGAAACAAAAAAATTTACTGATTTTGGAATCAATGCCTGGATGAACAAGTGATTCCAAACGTACGTGTGTGAGAGTATATGTGTGTGTGTGTGTATGAATGAAGCAGAGTGGAAGGGGGGGAGAGTATGTAAATGATCACTTTGACTTAACCTAGAATTTTCCGATTAAAGATCCACAAGAAAATATCTCCCATACACATTGATAGTTCCACACTCAGTGTATGTATATAAAAGACAGATTATATTCCTAGTGATTGCCTATGTATAACAATCGTTATAAAGGATTAATAAATTTATAATATAGAAACTTTGGAAATCGGCAAAGAGAGAAAATTGGAGATTTAATTTACTAAATTAAAAATAATAACACAGTGAAAGCAAAATAAATAAGGAAAACCGAAAGGTGAATATCAAAATGTAGCCATGAGTAATATTTTAAAAACGATAAAAGACTAAAATTTCGAAGCACTAGATCTATTTTAAGTATTTTAAAGGGAATTTTGGCAGAGATTGCCGAATTTTTGACTTTCATGCGTTTGCAAATAGCAGCAATTGTTTAGCATCCCGTCAACCTTGATAGAACAGTCCAAGGATCAAAGGCATTCCGATCGTGTTCATAGAGTATATTGGACCAGATAGGTATCTTTTTTTTTTTTTTTTTTTAAAGATGGTCGTATGTAACCTGAGGGAAATGTGGCTGCTATTTAAAGCAAGTCGAACGACCACAGTATGAAGAGATTCCTAATGTGAGCACCAAAATGTACACAGATGCATGCATAAAAAATGCACACATCTGATGCGTGCACGGGACATTGGCAAGGTCGTACACTGCAAAAGTGATGGCTATGGATCAAATCTAGCTTGCATAAGACAAAACAGACATACATGTATACATACAGACACATGCAACCAAACACTAAATAGAAATCGATTGAAACCATTATTTTTTTTTTCTTATTTATTGGTGAATGAGGTTTATACCAAAATACAATTTTAAAATGAAACCACAGAACTATAAAATTGAGTGAAGAGGGAGGAATGCCATGATCCTTGTTATCAAGCGTATCTAAAAAGCAACAAATACTATCGCACTTACCTAGATTCTAGCAAATTAAACGAGAAGCTAAAAAGAACGTGCATGCAAACACAAACACAAAATATACGTACAAAGAACACTAATAACTTATACAATCAAGCTTAAATCTAAAAAATTTTCGTCATAAGAAAAACAGTAATCAATCACATTTCGGTTACAGCAAGATTATATATATATATATATATATATATATATATATATACATACATACACACATACACACGCGCGGGTTTTCCAGCTTACCTTTTCCTCGGAGAGCTCTGTGACTTAATATAACCTCGATTCTTAAGAATTGGCGTCTGCATATTTCTAACGGAAATCTCTAATATATGATAGATGATGATGTAAAACAGTCGCTGATTGATATTTCAAATAAGACACCGGGACGGTCTTAGTAGAGAGAGGAGCCATATGCTACAACGTTGAGATGAAAAATATGGACTAAGCCGTCGCCGAATGAAGTCGATGCGTCTGACAACACACAGACACTGATATATGGGCATGTATATAAAATTAACTGGAAAAAAAAAAATTAAAAACAAACAAAAACCTAACGATACTTCCTATTGGTTAGCAGTAGATAACTGCAACCAGTGAGTAAACCCGAAATATCTGGATTTGAGTTGTTTTTTCCCCTCCCCTCCCTCCATCGCCGCGTACAAACGGTTTGAATTTGTGTGTAGTAGGTGAGCTGGCGCACTAAAAATAGTTTGTAATTATTAGAAACCTCATACTACTACTAGATTACACACATACGCAGATACAGTTCGGGGGATACCTGTAACATTAAAGTAACAGCAGCAGTGGCAATAATACGAAGTGGAAAACGGTTATGTTTATTTGGAGGAATATCAAGGGCACATGTACGCTTTTACGTAACCAGTTGAATTTTGTCACACTTAGCTTCTGAAACGAATTTCTCTTTACTTCTGCAACTTCATCACTCAATAATGTGGGGTCCGTGAGTTTATAAAGAATATCAAACCTACATTTACACAAAAGAAAGACCTGTGTCTCTTATATGACAAACATTACCGAGTAATTAAGCAGTAGAAGTAAAAAAAAAAAAAAAAAAAAATTCTAGCTGTGCGATTCAATACATTTAAATAACAATTGTCATAATATTCGCCCAGAAACAAACTTCATTATTAAAATTGGGAAGAAATGGGGTTGTGTAGTGTTCATGCCCTCTTGAAGAAAATAAACAAGAAAAACAAATAGAAATAACTTCATCTAAGAATCGAAGCGCTAAGTGATTCTACGCTAAACTATTTCAAGCAATTAAGATCTTGTGTATGCGTGTGTAGCAAATAAATGTGCAAAAGATATTTTATATCCTTGTTAACTTAACCTTGAGACATGCATGCTTTTCATAAAAACCATAAGCATAAAACCGTAGTGATTCTTACTGATAATAAGAACTAGGTCACTATGCCTGAGTATTCTACTCTGGGTCGAAACATACCAAACAATAACGGTAAATATGTTGTTCTTGAAAAAAAACCCAAGTCGGCCCTGATTAAATTGAGAGCCACCCGGGTTATAATTTTTTTTTGTTTTTTTTTCTAGGCATGTTAGTATGTCTTTCCTTTTTTTAAAACAAGGTGTTTGATTGGGCTCAAGCAAGCAGATGGACGAATTACTTAGAGACTCCCTCATCGACTCGAAGAAATACGTACACATGCATGTATGCGCGTATATAATTAGCATGCACTTCATTTTTATTTTATTTTGTTTTGTGTCAGGTGTACATGTGTATATAGATGGAGAGCGAAATGAACAATCAAGTGTATAAGGTATGCCCAGGAGTTCAAATCCCGTTTGTTTACCTGAGCTCATTTAGCTGTCAGGAACAATTATCAGGGCTAAGCACTCACTGGTTGATAACACTGACTACAAAAGCGGAAGAATTTCTCAGTCGCACCAATGCGTGCATGAACACAATTCTAATTTTAAATTATTTTAGGTATCAAAGTGTTTATCCATGTCTGTCAAGTGTCAGATAGTGCGTCTCCAGCACGAAAACAGACAAAGAAACTGAGAGAGGGAGGGAAAGCGACAGGAGCGGGGTGGAGGAAGGAAGGGGACTGGTTAGAAGCATTCGTTTCTACAGGTAGGTAAAATGTCAATAACGCCGCAGTGAAATATGCTGAAGACCTTTTGTGAAGCAGCGTTAGCTTTTGCTATTATTTAGCCCAGGTAGATACCGATCGAGCAGACCTAATGACCATAAGCTTTCCAGCAATGACCTTCTCGTCATTAAAAAAAAATTTTTTTATCATGCATCTAATACCACAATTTCCAATCTAATGCTACATATAATTTTTAAGTCAGTAGAGCATAAGTGAAAGGAAATTTTGTCGCTATATCTAACAGGTCAAACGACCGGCTAGAGGCTCCCTTGATAGCTCCCATATTTTAGTTACCAGATGTGATAGAGTGCAGAAAACAGCAGCAGCAGCTTATTGCTCATATAGCTGCAAAAATAATAGAATTCCTGTTTGCTAAATGCAGTAACGAAACGTAATGCTGGCTGTTGCAGCCTGGACAAACAGCATTCATTAACATTTAGCAGTAACGGTTTTATCAAGCAGTCAGTTACAGTAGTAGTGGTACTAAGACCGTTGAGTAAATGAAAGGGAAGTACTCGATTCAGTTTTCGACTGATTATAGTCTCAACTCTTTTCGAATGCATCGTTTTGATGTCAATGGAAATTTATGGACGCTCTTAAGATTGCATTTCTTCCTCTCGTTAATCGAATAGACATACATACACAAGTGAATATAGCTGGCTTCGTAGAACCAAGCAGAATACAAACGTTTGACGTACCATCTGTGTGTTAAGCATTTTTGAAAAGAATTTTTAGTGTTGTCACAACCATATGACAACACTAACCAAAATACTGCATGACGTCCGCAAAAGAATTTCTTCACTGAAATTTCCCTCTTAGCCGGGGAAAGAAAACAAATCTAGCGGAAATTTTAGCGACACTCAAAGGAAAAAAGAAAGATATTTCAACAGATTGAAATTCAATCTTCCAAAATTAATTTACACGTTTAGAAGAAAATCTGATCATTGTCTGGAAGCAACAGACAACTATGATTACAGTTCGATTTATTAGACCTCATTAAACAGAGAACAGTATGTTTAAACTTGATTGATCAACTGCATCTGGTGGCGAGCAGGGCCATCTTAAAGCATGGGCACACTGGGTAATTGCCCAGGGCTTCACGGGTCTAGCAACCCAATTGTGGCTTGCAGTCAATAAAAACATACTACAGGGCCTAGGGCGTTGATTTACTATGAAAGTGCTATGGTGAGGTTTCAGGAATTTTGAGAAGTATGAAATTAAGCGTAAATTATTACTCTTTGGTCCACTCTTGTAAGAGCCTCCAGTTATGCAAGTAGCAAATGGTTCAGTGGTTAAGGCATAGGACTCTGAAGAAAGCTGGCCCTTTGACATGTATTACCCAGATCCACTGATATATGGATATTCTTTGAGGTCACGTGAACTAGTAACCTTGGATTAAGGTCAAATAGGCTCTGTGCCTCAAGAGTAAGCTTAGCAGAGCAGGAATTTAGTAAACTTTAAATCGGGCATGGGCAATCTTTCTTGGATAGTAAGCTGCATGAAACATGGTTCATCGTGAGGTTGCACTACTTTAAAAAATGTAAGGTAATTTTTCGATGGTGTGCCATTCAGAAAATCCCACAGGCTGCAGTTTGCTCATGACAGTTGTAAATAAAACAGCAGACGGCAACAGGAAACAATTGCTGCATCTTTCGAAAGGAAAATCATGAACCTTCACTTTCTGTTGTAAAATGGAGATGGTAAATTTTAATTTTTTTTTAAGCGAGTTAAGGGAAATAACCCATTTGCATGCAATTGGATAAAAATGCTAAGGGGTGATGTACTGAATGCTATAGGCAAAAGAATTGTAAATTAAGGTTCAGACTTTTCTGTTCAAGTGGAACATTAACCACTTGACCACTTGATTTTGAAGGTCTCAGAGGACCTGTTATAGGGCCAGGGGAACAACTTTTTCCAGAACAGACTGACAGAGAAAATGAAGTTTCAAATAGCAAAATCAGAGAGATGGAAGATAGAACTAATTTAGTTCCAAGTTTAAATTTCACTGGCATTAACTTCATCTCTTTTTGATCAATAAAATAAATACTAGGGTCAATTCAGTCTACTATACTACTCCTTCACAAATGTGCAGCCAAGTGCACATTAAATTATGTTACTGGTCAACAAACCCTATGATCAAGAACATTGTCATCACCATCACCACCTTGTTTTTTCAGGCAGTTTATCTCTGACTAAATTATGCAAGATGCTTCTACTTTTCGTTTTTGGATTTGGTTTGCAAGATTCTTTATATGAGTTCGAGTGTTGAAGCATATTCTGTTGTGTCTGAGGAGTCATTTTCTTTTTGTGCCTTATAATGTAACACACTCACCAGTAAAATTTCCACTTTTTTCTTCTCCCCAAGATTTTCGTTGCGTGTTGCAACCTTTTCAACAGTCAAGACTGTTGAAAAGGTTGCAAGACACAACGATAATTTTAGGGAAAAAAAAAGAAAAAAGTGGAAATTTTACCGGTGAGCGTGTTACATTATAAGGTACAAAAAGAAAATGGCTCTCTCCAGACACAACAGAATATGCTTCTACTTTTATTTCTTAAAATAGAATAGATTTGGCTGCTTCCATCGAATTGAGTTTGTGCTAGTTTCAATTTCTAATTGAAATTGTTTTATTTCAATCTTTCTGAATATATGTTCACCAACTCATAGAAATACATAACAAAAACAGAAATCCCTCTGGCCCTGTCAATTACTAACCTACTGCTTCACTCTAGCAGTCCAAAGGTAATGGAAACAAGCACCTGTCTACTTCTCATTTGGATGACCAGTACAGTTTCTGTAAATCATATCTACTGATCTCTGTTCTTGTACCTTCAGCATAAGCAAACCCTTAGATTCATGTCTGGCTTCAGCTACATTGCTCATGTATAGTCTTCATCTGTCTCATTTCTTGGATCAGAATTTTGGACTGCTCCATTACTCATTGGTTTCATGGGCCTCTATTCGATCTACACTTCATAAATTCTAATGTACCTCAAAGTTGAGCTGTGTATCCCACTCTTCCTTCTGAAGATTAATGGACTTTGCAGATGTGCTTAACACAAAAACTAATACCCATCATTCTTATTTTTGCAACAGGTGTCTCATCCATATACTTCCTAGATGTCTCATGCTGAACATATATTACTTTCATAAGAAGAGATCTTGAAAAAGACATGTTTCAAATAGTGACATAGCAAATTTGTAGATATGAATTTCTAGAAACTGTACTGGTCATTCAAAAGAGGAAGAGATTCAAGCTAATAAAAGAGGTACTTCTTTATACTACCTTTACATTACCTTTGGTCTGCTGAATGCAAAGCAGTAGGGCAGTAATTGGAAAGGCCTGAGAGGTTGCTGTTTTTAAGATGAGGGTCATATTGTTTTTTCTATGGGTTGGTGAGCATTGCATACTGAAAGACTGAAAATTTTATATAAATGATTTCAATTAGGAATTGAGTGACAGACTTAAATTGATGGAAGTGTATATCACCTTCTATAGCATTTCGCCCCTTACTATTTTCTACATTTTGCTTTCCCCAACTCCTGCATCATAGATCATCCATCACTCCCTGTATCCAGCCTTCAATCCTTCTCAGTCTTAAGTTGTTGCCTACCTTCCATCCTCTCATGTCTTGGTCCCTCCATACACTCTTGCAAGTACCCACTCCCCTAATTTCACTGTGCCACCTGGACTTGTAGTTTCTATTGATCACTTTCATTCTCTCCTAAAGGTAAGTAACCATGTAGCTCTTCTACAAGACTTTGCTTGCTCCTCCCTCCTCTCCTTCCTTCATACTTTAACTCCTTGTCTCACATAAATACTCCTCCTCCTGGTTCTGTAGTCTTGGAAGTTGCATGGTAACTTCAATAGTGCTGGTGGTATGAAAAAGCACATGGTACATGCTGTAAAGTGGTTGGTGTTAGGAAGGGCATCCAGCTGTAGAAACCATGCCAAAGCTGACACTTGGCACATCAAATCCATGTCAGTATGGAATACGGGTATCAAATGATAATGATGTGGCAAGTACTATAGCATGGCTTAGTTTTGGTTTGTTGAAGTAAAAAAAAAAAATAATTGTTTCTAAAATAGGCAGAAGGTCTGAAATTTGCAAGAGGGAAATAGTCAATTATATTGAACCTAGTTAGTTGATTACATTGACTCCAGTGCTCAACTTGTACTTATTTCATCGACTTTGAAAGGATGGAAGGCAAAGCTGACCATGGCAGAATTTGAACTCAGAACATAAAGATAGCCAAAATGCTTGGCAGCATTTTGTCTGGCATACTAATGATTCTGATAGCTTGCCATCTTAATAATAAAAATTATCCATTCTACTATAGGCATAAGGTCAGAAATTTTGGAGGAGGGGGCTAGTCGATTACAACGACCCCAGGAAGTAGGAATGTAAACATACACACACACACACACACACACACAACCTCTCACTTCATACATTGAGGTTCCACCTGGAAACATCATTATCTCTTTACAGCTACTACTGATTCATTTCTCTCTCCTAAATGTGAATAGCAATGTAGATCCCCTACAAGAACTTGCTCTGTCTCACCCACTTCTTTCATACCTTAACCCTCATCTACTAGCACAAAGTTCCTCCCCTTGGGATCTGTAGGGATGCAAGCTGCATAGTGACCTCACAATTGTTGGTGGCATGAGAAAAGCTCCCGGTACACAGTATAAAGTGGTTGGTGTTAGGAAGAGCATCCATCCATAGAAAGCATGACAAATCAGACATTAGAACATGCAGTCCTTGGAGCCATCCAACCCATGCCAGCATGGAATGTAGATGTTAAATGTTATTATGTATACATACATACAATGGGCTCCAAGCAGTTTTGTCTATCAGATTACTTATAAGACAATAGTAAAAGAGACACGAGCCACTCGATGAGATAGAACTTGAGACCACCTGGTAACAAAGTAAACCCTATATCCATACAACTATGTATCAACATTAAATAGATGGAGGAAAGATCAATATAGTTATCAATAGAGGTGGCAATGACCATAAAAAAAGCAATATTAAGTCACTAGGAGCATGAATAGAAATTTTCTGATCTATTTACAAAAAACGATATTTATCCCAACACACTTGCAAAATAGAATTAATTCTTTGCTTATTGCAATCAGATAGCCATCAATTGGTGATCACCAATATTGATTTCAACAATGTTTTTATAGTGTAGGATAGACTATCTCATGGTATTTGTTTCCAACTTTTTGCTCTTTGCATTCAAATTCAATCAAGGTTAATTTTGCTTGTCATCCTTTTAGGATCAATAAAAAGTACCCATACAAAGCAATGAATAAGCAGAACTGTAAGAACATCTATGTATTATTTGCTTCAGCTCTTTCTGCTCTATGTTAAAATCCTGCTGCAGGTATTTAGGTAATAGACTTAACCTATCACCTAGTTTAACATAAACACCTGGCACCTTGGGTGGCTTTGTAGAATCCACTCTGTTGTAAGCATTTGGGATATGTCTTCAATTTAAGCATATCTTACTTTTTCACAACAGTCTTGAAGGCCTTGAAAGAATCATGGGTATTGTTTACCCTCCTGATTAAAAGATTAACAAACAAATGTATTGACAGTAATTGAAATATTGCTTCAATCAGAAATCAAACATGTCCTGAAAACCTGTTTCTTTATCAAGATGTTACTAAATTATAGTGCTCACCACAGTCAGATTAAAGAGGAGGAGTAATAATATAGCTGGTCATAAATTTTAAATTAAAGAGATAAGCTTCTGCTTATATTAATGATTATTCAGCATTGTATAATTGTGTAACTGGTTTTAGGTATTTAAATATTGCTTCTTCTTGTTGTTATTAAGTAGTTCTTGTCAGTCAGCTTACCTCTTTTCTATTTATAGAACAGGCATAGGCTGATCAATATTTGACAGCAACCCAAATATATCAAAGTTTAATCTGATCTGGGACATCCCACAGTGTATTGTCAAGTATTGTGACTAGATATAAAGTATCAGTAAAGTAACAACCAGAGCATTTGTCTAAGCTGCTGTAACAAGTTAATAAGCATAGACTGAGTGCAAACAAAATATATATATATATATATATATATATATATACTTGTCATAGTTTTGCTCTTAAAGTCAATGCTGACCATATCTGATGGACAAATGCCCCACTGGGAGAGCAAGCATGCTGGATAGTGCAGACACCATAGTCGTCATTCATTGTTGAGGTGTAGAGTTCAAGTTCAAAGTTTCAGTGGGAATCTAAGTTAACATGTGGTCCCTGGTCACATGCATACACACTTTGGGGTAGTGTGATCCATAGTAGCTCATCTTGCCATTGATTATTGACCATTGCAGGGGATTTGCTGACAAAGTCACTGCTGATTATCAGAACAGATCAAAATGTTCCATCTCCATCACCTCTGACACCGGACTCTATTACTATGAAATTTACACCAGCAATGCTACAATGCCACCTTAAGAATAAACGTAACTATGCCTCTCCTGGTCTCGGTGTTACATACCTACTTCTCAAACGCAGTGGGTACTTTCTTCTGAACCAACTTTCACTATTCTTTCAATTCTGTCTTGACAATGGTGTTACTCCAGAGCAGTGGAAAACTGCCAGTGTTATCCCTCTGTTCAAAAACGGTGACCGCACATTGCCTGTCAACTATTGCCCCATTGGTCTTACTAGCTGCATTGCCAAACTGATGGAATCCTGTGTCAGAAAAACACTCTGAAACGTCTGGAAGTCTCACAGCCTCATCCAGCCGTCACAATTTGGATTTATTCTTAACTCCAGCTGCTGTAACCAACTCATCAAGTTTCTTGATGACATTACCTGAATCACTGATGGCGGCTCCTGGGTGGATGTTGCTTACCTGGACTTTGCTAAGGCTTTTAATTCTGTGATGCACAAAAGACTTATGGTGAAACTCTCGGTAATGGGTGTAAGAGATGATCTCTATAACTAGTTGAAGTCCTTCATTATCAGCCGAAAAGAGATTGTCACAGTTCTATGACAGCACTCTCCACCCTATGAGATGACATCTGGTGTACCACAAGGATCTGTTCTTGGCCCCCTTTTATTTGTTGCATATACTAATGACATAGATGCCAACTTAAAGAATGCCACAGTGCTGAAAAATGCAGATGACATCAAGCTGTACCTCGAAATAAAGAGGACAGATCCTGTACACTATAGATCTTTATTGCAATCAGACCTGGCCACAATGCAGCAATGTTTCATGGACTGGCAACTCAAGCTGGCTGTGGACAAATGTACCACCATGCATTTTGGGAGGAAAAACCCAGCGTCTACTTACCCACTCCACAACACTAATCTCAAAAAGTCTTCTTGTGAATGTGACTTGGGCATTATTGCCGACAGTGATTTGCATTGGATAAAACACATTGCTAAAATTGCCAAGAAGGCTGAAGGTGTCTTGGCATCACTTACCAAGTCCTTTGTGAGCCGCTCCCCAGCTATCTATCTGAGGCTTTATATAGCTATGGTCCAGCCTCACCTGGAATTTGCATCACCGGTCTAGAACCCTTATCTTGCCCAGGATATTAAACGATGATGATGATATTTTATATATATATATATATATATATATATATATAATATGTGACAATTAGTCGGTTGCCATAACAAAACTTGGAGTTTCAGATGTCAGGGAGGAAGTTTGTTCCAGCATCTTGTCACTTATTAAAACAAATGAAAATGCTATGAAAATGACCATTAAATAAAGGGAAATTACTATGAATATGACCGTTATTAAGACAAATAAAAGAGCTATGAGAATAACCATTACGTAAAGGGAAATTACCCGAATAGTGAGAAAGTAAAAATACTCAAAGGTAAACATACGCTCATAGAATCTGCGTATGCGCACATGTTCATACATACACATGCACGCACATACACCCACATGCATATATGCATATGCTCACTCACACTCACGTGAAACATACATTCACACCCACACACATGTACACATATACATACCCGTGCACACACATATATACCCATACATGCACATGCACAAATATGCAGGGTGAAAAGTAATGTACAGAAAGAATCTAAAAAGCAAGTTCTATCCGTGATCTTGGGAGGACCAAAAACTAAACAAATATTTAGCCATATATGGGCACAATCCAAAAAGTTCAATTCTTGAATTTAGGCATGTAGCGAGGTCTAAGCTGCTATTCCAGATGAGCCATCTTTCCATATCACAAAAACCAAACTTTCCACTGCCGTTGGTGTAAGACTTACACTTGGCTAAGATGTTCCAATGGATGTTATAGTTGACACCTTTTTCTTTTAAGAGCCATATATAACTGGATAATTTGGTTGTTTTTCTTTTTTCCCAATGTCTGAAGCTCAAGGTGTGATTGTTGATCCTGGCTTTGAAATTCCCCTCTGTGAGACCCATATATTTCTTTGACGAAACTATGTCCTTAGTGGTTGTAGAGTCTACGGTGGCTTCATAAATTATGGTTTTGGTCATGCAAGCTCCATTTAGCAGGCACAAATTTTTATCACTGCATGAACAGCTGGTTTCATTGTTGTTTTTGTGTATTGTGTGCAATCATATTTTAAAAATTAGTAGTTGAATTAAAACTAATTTTTAGGTTATGCCTATTGAAGAGCTTTCTGTAATTATGATTGATTGGAAAATGCCTACCTATAAGTGATAAGAAAAATTTAACTATATTAAAGGTCACGTTGGGGGAGTAAGTGGGTGTGAACCAGATAGTTTTCCTATTCCTATGTTTCCTTTTCTTTATTACTGGACTCGTAACAGGTATATAGGTTATTTCCTTGCTAAATCCACAATCTTTTAGAGCTTTATTATATATTGTGGCAACACTATTAAAAATGTTCCTATTAGAGGAGAGGCTAGAAATTCTCTTGCTAATGTTTTTAACTAAATTTTTAAACACTATGGGTGGATGGCAGGAACCTATATTAATATAACTAAGTCTATCGTTGGGCTTCCTGTAAGGTTTGTAAATACTTTTATTTAAATCTAAGGAAACAACTAGGAAATTGACAACCGTCAGGTTGGTATCTGTAGTTATGCTGAGACAAAGTTTTCATCATTTGGATAATGTCCTTTCTAAAACGATCTTGTGCTGGTCCATTGATATCTGTGGTTAAAGCTAGGGCATCAGCTTTGTAAATGGCGAAATATACACCAGGAAAAATCTTGCCCAATGTATCGAGTAGGAATAGTCCAATGAGATCACATATGCCTTCTCCATCATATGACTCCATGCTCACATCAAAAGTACCCATTGTATCGGTAGTCTTGACCCACACTGCGTTCTCACTGAAGAGTAAAGTCTTTCTAATATGGAAAATTATGTCCGTATCTTGTGTACTAATTTCTATAAATTCGCTTGCAAAGGTGAGGGCTTTAGCTAGCAGTTCCTTAGAGATAGAGGCATAGAAATCAACAATATATGTATGCATATATGTATGTATGTATGTATGTATGTATGTATGTATATATATATATATATATATATATATATTTTTTTTTTTGTACTTGTTTCAGTCATTTGACTGCGGCCATGCTGGAGCACCGCCTTTAGAGTGGTGAAAGAGTACAGCAGGGATCACCACCTCCTGCCGGAGCCTCGTGGAGCTTTTTTAGGTGTTTTTCGCTCAATAAACACACACAACGCCCGGTCTGGGAATCGAAACCACGATCCTCCGACCGCAAGTCCGCTGCCCTAACCACTAGGCCATATATATATATGAAATTTTGAATTTATTTCACAGACCTCCAGCACTACCTTTGTGGAACAACTGGTCTAAGAGAAACTAAGATAACTAAGGCCCTACTTCAGTCCATGAAGGTTAGGCACTAAGCTAGTCACCTGAGGCTGAATAGAAAGCTACAAAGAAAGGAACTTCTGATTACAGAAACTTCAAACAGTCAGAAGAATCACCAACACCTTGTGGAATCAGTGGTTCCTCACTTGGAAAAAGGGAAACTTGTTTCAAACCTCATAGATGGAGCAATATAGCAAAAGAGAGAGAGAGAGAGAGTGAGTGAGATAGACAGACAAAGAGAATGGAAGCCTTATGTGCCACCTAAAAGACACAAAGTGGAAATAAATAAATTCCTAATCTGAGTCTTTCTAAAGAATTCAAAGACGTAAATTTCTTTGAGTTATGAACTTAAATTGTCCCATTCAACTTTTGATTCATAACAAGAATTTTGCTTTGAGATACAGCACACAAGCAACCAACCATAACACATACACACAATATGAAGATTATTATTTAATAAAACCTAAGTCATCTCTGAGTTAGCAGTGCTATGATCAAAGGCATTCAAGCCGTTACTATTCTAACTGAACATAGGACCATGAAAACAAAGCGATTTCTAGCTAACACAGTAAGGTGTAATTTGAGGGAATTCGGCTGTTAATTCTAGCATGTCGATTGACGACAAAGACCATGCATGGGCAACCTGCGGCCCCCGACAAGTTTCTAGGTTACTAATTTGCAGCATAACCTAAGTGTAGCGACATCTCAAATGTTACCTAATATTGAAAATATGGTAAAGAATGTGCAAATATCTCATTGATACAGATAATGAAATTTGTTCTTCAATAAAATATCAATGAATATTCATTTTTTTTTTTTTTTACATCAATATTTCAAACTATAATTTATTTACACTAGTAAGACAAATAAAATTAAGAACTGCAAAAAATTCAGTGTAAAATGGGCAAATAATATTTCATGCATATGTGTTTTATCATATGGCCCTCTCCCACTTGGAAATGGCACAATGCGGGGCCCCAGTTGACGAAAAGTTGCCCACCCCTGACGTAGACTGTAGACTTTTTCCTAATTGGTGGGGTTCCCAGACGAGGTTAGCCAACGCGTATTTTTGTAAGACAGTAATGTGATTTGAAGAAATTTGGCTGTTATTTCTAGCATATCAAGTGACCACGTACAGAGTTGAGACTTGAAGTGGCGATGATTGTAGCAGGAGTGTGTATTTGCAAAAAGCTTTACAGCATCGGGAAAAAAATGCCACTTTGCTTTTCATTTATTTTGGGGTTCATATAATAAAGCACTAGTCAAGTACATAATGCATGAAATTATAATAAAAAAACAATACTTGATTGTAGGAACCCCAAATAACCAAGAAGATAAACGGGCGTACGAGGGGAGATAACTCATTTTCATAACTGATGTAAGTATGGAAACAAAAAATATTTAACTCGTTCCATAACTGAAATATTACAAGAGAATGATGGGTGGGGGGCGATCACACACACACAGTGTTTGACACAGAATATGCTAATTTAAATATCGAAGCTGTACAATTGAAGTTGGATAGATATTGCATGTATATAACCTTTCTCAAGAAGCTCAAAAAAATTATCATGAAATAAGATTTGTTATTTACTGCACTATGCTGGAGCACAACCAGTGTGTATGTATGCATATCTCATAAACACAGTATGTATGTGTGTGTGTGTGTGTATGTGTATGTATGTATGTATGTATGTATGCATGCACGCATGCATGCAAACTTTGATAGGTTTTGACTAAAGATTGATCCAGGCCATGTCTAACTTAATAGCACCACCTGATAGGATAATCTAAATGCTTTTTAAGTCAAGTTTTGTGGCACAATGGTCGATTCAAGTAGGGAGTTCTTGTTGTGTTGTATCCAGGTATAGGTAACTTATCTGGTATTCCTTGAAGAAATTTGTCCAGATTCCGTTTAAAGGTAATGGGATCCTTTTCCTCACTGATCTGTTTCAGAACAATGTTAAATAGGGCAGGGCTTGTTAAGGAAAAGAAATTGAGTTGCAGTGTATTTATGTATTGTGATCCTGAATTGGGTAGGGAACGTATGTGAATGTGAATGTGCAAATATCTCATTGATACAGATAATGAAATTTGTTCTTCAATAAAATATCAATGAATATTCCTTTTTTTTTTTGACATCAATATTTCAAACTATAATTTATTTACATTAGTAAGACAAATAAAATTAAGAACTGCAAAAAATTCAGTGTAAAATGGGCAAATAATATTTCATGCATATGTGTTTTATCATATGGCCCTCTCCCACTTGGAAATGGCACAATGCGGGGCCCCAGTTGACGAAAAGTTGCCCACCCCTGACGTAGACTGTAGACTTTTTCCTAAGTGGTGGGGTTCCCAGACGAAGTTAGCCAACGCGTATTTTTGTAAGACAGTAATGTGATTTGAAGAAATTTGGCTGTTATTTCTAGCATATCAAGTGACCACGTACAGAGTTGAAACTTGAAGTGGAGATGATTGTAGCAGGAGTGTGTATTTGCAAAAAGCTTTACAGGTCCTAGCCTTGGATGGATTTTGAAGCTAATGTTGGGGTCGTTTGAGCAAATGATGTATCGTTCATGGGGGCACTGAAGAGAATAGAGTTTCAATGCTTTAAGACTGTCCCAATAATAGCGATCAGTCAAGCCCTTAATTATTTTGGTGAATGATTTCTGGGAAGAGAGTATGGCTGTTTTAGCATGTTGATCAAACTGGAGTTGAGTTTGGTCTTCTTCTTCATTGATAATTTTCTGGAGCAGATATTTTCATTTTGCTGTGTTTTATAATGCTGGAAAAATCATTTATATAGATTATAAAGAAAAGCGGTGACTTTTGCTGGGATTGAGTGGATTCCACCGATCACATGTTCTGTTGTTTTTCAGGAAATACTCAATCCAGTGTAGAAGTTTTCCACGGATTCCAACATTTGATAATTTTGACATTAGGATATTATGGTCAACTCTGTTGAATGTTTTACAGAAGTCAAGATATACAACATCTGACTTCAAATCTGTTCCCAAGGCTTTAAGAATATCATTGATGTGGTGTAAGAGCTGGGTTAGACAGTCCCTGCTGCAGCGAAAGTGATGCTGGTTTCAATTTAGGTTTTGTGGCTCTGCATGATGCCAGCTATCCTTGATCTTACTATCCTTTCAAATATTTTAATAATATGTGAGGTGAGAGAGATTGAATGATAGCCGACTGCGAGGGATCTGTTTCCCTGTTAGAAAACTGGGATGACAGATTGGGATAAAAGCTCTTTTTGTATGCAACCTGAATCGACAGTATTTCTCCAGAGGTTGGGCAGAGAGACTGCAAGTTGGTCTCTACATTTCTTCAGGAGACTAGTAGGGAATCTATCAGGGCCTACAGCAGAATATACATCATCATCAGCATCGTTTAATGTCCGATTTCCATGCTAACATAGGTTGGACGGTTTGACTGAATTCTGGGGAGCCAGCAGCTGCATAAGGCTCCAATCTGATCTGGCAGTGTTTCTACAGCTGGATGCCCTTCCTAACGTCAACCACTCCGTGAATGTAGAGGGTGCTTTTTACGTACGACCGACACAGAAGCCAATCAGGTGGGCCTGGCATCATTCACGTTTGGATAGTGCTTTTTACATGTCACAGGCACAGGGGCCAGTCAGGGGGTACTGGCATCGGCCACGTCCGGATGGTACTTTTCCCGTGCCACCAGCACAGGGGGAATGACAAATTACGAAAATCAATCTAAAGGTGGTTCAATAGTCAGTAACTTCAGCTGATCTTACAAGGTCATATGTCCAAATGAAAATACTGATTTTCTTTAATTTTTATTACACTGATATATAAAACCAAAAGCCTTGTAATTTAAGTAAAACATGAAAGATTTCAGCAGTTTTGACAAGAGATTGATGCAAAGAATAAAAAGCAAATTACTCATTAGTAATAGATGAGGAATGTTTGTACAGACTGTTTTATATATATATATATATATATGTATATATATGTGTACGTAAAAAGGCCCATCTGAACGTGGCCAATGCCAGCACCGCCTCGACTGATTTCCGTGCTGGTGGTACATAAAATGCACCAATCCAATCGTGGCCCTTGCCAGTCTCGCCTGGCACCTGTGCCGGTGGCACATAAAAAGCACCCACTACACTCACGGTGTGGTTGGCGTTAGGAAGGGCATCCAGCTGTAGATCAGACTGGAGCCTGGTGCAGCCTTCTGGCTTCCCAGATCCCCGGTCGAATCGTCCAACCCATGCTAGCATGGAGAACGGACGTTAATCGATGATGATGATGATATATATATGTGTGTGTGTATATGTGTATATATGTATATATACGTATATATATGTATGTGTATATATGTATATATACATATATATGTATGTGTATATATGTATATATATGTGTGTATATATACGTATATGTATATATACATATATATATGCAAATACATACACATGTATGTATATACATACATATGTGTGTATATATATATACATATGTATATATATACATATATACATATGTATATATATACATACATGTGTGTATATATATATATATATGTGTATATATATATATACATACATGAAAGCCTTGTTTCCCTGGGCATGGATTCACTGAAGCTCCGGCGTCTGGCGACGGACTTGGTAAACACCCACAAAGTTATCAACCACCTCACCAACAACAACACTGAACACCTTTTTGATCTCCATGTGTCTAACACACGTGGACATGCCTACAAAGTCAGAAAACAACACAGCTCCCATGACTTTCGGAAACATTTTTTCACGCTCAGAGTTGCTGAAGCATGGAATAAACTGCCTGCGTCAGTTGTTGACTGCCATGACACTGCATCCTTTAAGGCCCTCATGCTTTCCGAAATCCGCCGAAACTACACCTGATTATATATACACTTTAGATGAGTTGTAGTGCACCTGAGCACTGTACACAATTATTATTATATATATATATATATATATATATATATATATATATATAATATATATATATATAGATAGTTTCCGCTACAGCCTTTATAAGTACAATAACAGCATGCCTCTTCATTTCTTGAGTAAGCTGAAGGTCTGCCATTATTATTTTCTGAAACAAAGATTATACACAGTCAGCAGAAAATGCAGCAATGACCCAAGAAAGGTATATCCTCAAATACCTTATACACCTTCCCCACCCTACATAAACTAGCGCACGCAGTCGGATTTCCCTACTCGATTTTTAATAACTCCCCCGAAAGTAGGTACTACTGGCGAACAGTGGTCCCGGTGCGCGCACACGCGCAGGCTAGTCGTAAGTAGTCGATCCTTACTTTTTAAAAAATTATTTACTTTGTGTAAAAAAATTATTTATTTTGTGTTTTATTTACTTTTCTAGATAGTCGTTATAGGATCAACTACTTACGAACATATAGCGCGGACGCGCGACTGTGCGTGTGCGCGCACCGGGACCACTGTTCGCTAGTAGTACCCCGAAAGTATACAAATCCAGAAGATGCTCTCGTCTAAATTTGCTGGCTCGCGGTACCCCTCCACCTGTACCGGAAGTTTCTATCCTCTGTCATCCTTGGTTGTTTCCCACAAACACTTCTAAAGGCTTAACGCTAATGCCTACCCCTACCTAGGGTTTATCGATCATATAGTGCATAAAAATGATGGTGTAGTGTATGCAGGTTGAAGGCTATTGTTTGTTTATGAATTCTGCCAAATGCGGGCTTTCTTTTCAGGTTCATGACACTGCTGTCCCTCATCCCAAGGTCCCACATCTCTCATACCCTCAGAGCTGGCACACTGAAAGGTAGGTCTGGTGTGATTGTTGAGATGCTTGAACGGAGATGTGTCGATTTGTGCTGCTTCCAAGAAAGTAAGGTGAAGAGGAGGTTCCGCTAGGTTCCTCACAGGCAAAGAACACAGGTACAAGATTTTCTAGTCAGGGAACACTGACGGGGTCGAGGGCGTGGGTATACTTCTTGCGGAGAAATGTGTTAAGGTAATCGAGGTAGTCAGAGTATGCGACAGAATACGTAAGATTAGATTAGTGCTAAATCATGGGTTAGCAATCATTATCTCGGCCTATGCCCTTCAACCAGGGCTACCCGATGGGCAGAATCGCCGATTTTATGACGCCCGCTTAGAACACTACCCCGTTGACGAATGATAGCACGTTTTATTGTGCTGGCTTCTACATCAATACCGCCGCCTTAACATGAGAGTGTGTGATGTAGGGAGACAAGAGGGTATGCGCAGAGAGAAAGCAATTTCGTAACTGTCTGCGCATTCTCTCTCTCTCTTATTCGACACTACATGGCAATCACAGGAGAAGGCTAGACCAACAAGCAAGAGAGTGAGCTGCTGTTTTCTAATTCAATACGTTCTCGAAGTTTTTTTTTAAACTGCATTTCATATACAAAAACTTCAAAGTGTTGGCTGTTTTAAACAGACCCTTGTCTGGGGATTCAGGCAGAATTTAAAAGGCAAGATCGCACAGCAAACGGAACAAAAACATGCCGAGGATTAAAACAACAGTACGCAAAGATCAACCTAGATCGAGCGAGCTGTTGGTTAGACATAGGACTGCAAACAAAGAACTATCAAGAGCGCGCGCGGCTGAAAATATGAGGAGGATGAGAGAAGATCCAGAGTACCGGGCGAAAGAGAGAGAACGAAATGCAGCTGCTCAGAGACGAAACCGTTTGAGCGAGGAGTATAGGGCAAGAGAACGGGCAAAAAATGCTCTATCGAGAGCTCAGGCCAGAATGGACGACGAGTACAGGCGGAAAGAGCGAGAAGAGAATGCTATCTCAATGGCTATCCTTCGACAAAATGACGAGTATAGGAGGAAGGAGAGAGTAAGAAACGCCAGGGCCATGGCCCAGGCAAGAGCTAACAGAAAATTCGAACAGGCAGAAGCCAGAATGGCACTGAAACGTAACAATGTTAACTCTAATTCACAATCAGAAACTAGTAGTAGAAGGTATGGGCGACGGTCAACTCGGCAAAATGGGGCTTTAAATACGTAAACATGGTGAGTCTCCTTCTCTCTATCCACACATGGAAATTACACATTATGCATTTTAACAATTCAGACATATTTTCCTAGTTTATTATTATTATTATACATATAAAACTTTTTTCCACTTTCCTTCATTTATTTTAATTTATTTTTTCATAACTTCCACACAAAAAATGCAAAAACTATGCTTTGAAAAACAATCATTAAGCAAAATGGCTCCTGTTAAAATTTAAAACACACATTATATATATAACCATTGGGTTCCTTTCATTATCTTTTGCATAGAAAAATAATATTCAATACAGCAACACGAAAAACAATTTTTATGCGTGTGCTTGTTTGTTTTGGTAGTAAATCAAGCAGGTCACAGGTCACTTGAGATATGCTGGTAGTAGAAAGTACATCATAAAATGAAATTCTGTAGGATACCAAAATAAATTCCTGCCCAGCGAGCCTACGATGCAGTTTCGATTCCCAGTTGTAGCCATTTGACCTCTCGTATATCGCTAACAAAAACAATCACACCACTCTATCCATCTGAATGTTCGCAGTCAACGGAAACAGATCACTCATATTCAAATTCTCATTCCAAATAGCTTTTCCAAGACTATTCATGATAAATTCAATCTTTATGCATTAATAAATTATTTACTTATTCTGTTTTTTTTTTCATTTGTTTTGTTTAACATGAAAGCATCCAAACAATTTTGTGAAGCGAATCGGTGTAACTAGTTTGCTGTTCCCCACCACGACTTTTCCTCAAACCGTATTTTTTCCTGATTTTTTTTTTACCCCCAACATAATCCTTATCCCACATTCTCGAAAACATATGTCTGTACCTACAATTCCATTTTAAAATATGCAGTTTAAAACGCGTTTAGAGTAAAGTCGGAAGGAAAGGGGAATGATCCGAAACTTTTTACAAATGTTTCTTTTAACATTACATCAACATAACTTTTAAAATATTTGTTTTCAGAAAGTTATGAGGATACTAAGTCCGTGGCAAGAGGGGGCAAAGAGCTTTGTATAAAATGTAACGAGATCAATATAAAAAATTGTCTCGAAAAGACATTTTACAAAATAAATACGGAGTTTTGAAAGAATACTGTCTGCAAATGAAATTTTAAACTTTTTTTTAGTACTTTTAATGATATGAAATGTTTTCCGCTTAACAGAAAATACTTGGCAATGACACCTTTTTTCAAAAAGACTAATACTAGCTCATTGTGTGTTGTACTGTTGAAATACCCGTTAGTTTGCAAGACTGTTATAATAAGCGATTCGACTGCCCCAACCACGCACTAAACAAAAAGGAAGGGGAGACGTTTTAGCAACAAAGCTGGAAAGGCAGAGAGGAAATATCTCACAGCATGGAGTAGGATCGCTTAATAAATATAAGCACTTGTTAGCTACTAGTGAGGTTGATTAAATTTACCAAAATATTGTATATACTTGTATACTTATTCATCATTATTATTGGAACAGGGTCAGAAGAACACATTCTGAGTTCACTCTGATCGACTTTTGACATTCATACTTTCCAAATCGGGATAAAGTAAAGTGCCAATCAATGACATGTCCATTTAATAAACTACAATCCTCCCCAAATTAATGGCTTTGTGATATTAGATATTATAAAGGCACTGGTATTGGTGAAGCGTCTGTAATGCTTTGTGGTATGTAGCTTTTAGTTCACATGCATCCTATTTCAACTCTTTTTATATTTTTCAGGGAGAGATCATGGAATTGGTTCATTTAAAAACAAACAAAAAAATGAATGCAAGACAATTGCAAAGAATAACTTTTTAAAACAAAAATTCATTTTACATGGAAAAATAAAATTCTGAGGGAAAGAAGGAAAAAAAAATCAGCATTTTAAGAAATGCCTGACATAAACTTAATTTTGGAGACTTAATACGACTTTACTGATAAAGTTATTTGCATTTGTAAATGACTCTTATTTTCAGGTAGGGAGGCTCTAGGCAAATGTTTGATTGCTTAACCCTTAAGCATTTAAACCAGTCATACCCAGCCAAAATATTCTACTCGTTTGGTGTTCAAGCTGACCAGATCCAGCCTCTCACATCTACCTTACAATGTCATTCTAAAAATAAACAACCACATCATCAAAATCTCAAAGGTATGATTAATTCAAAATAATATCATTTAATAGGCATTAAATTTGACAGTAATCTGAATGTTAAAGGGTTAAAGTAACACAAAAGTCTCCACCAGAAACAACTATCTCTAAAGAAGAGCCCATATTATAATTGCAATATTTGAAGTCAGTAACAGCACAACTGCTAAAATTGCTCAATCAACTACCCCATGTCAGGGGCTTGCACAAGCAGAGCTGACTATTCATATGCACCAACATTTGTTTTTAAATTTTTTAAAAATACATTTTGGGTTTAAATTTATTCAAATATTTTTTAAGGATTCACCCATACTGTTATTCACATAGGATAAAATTTTATTATTAATCATAATTTTGGTTCCTACACCTAAATCTTTTGTGCAAGCTAAATGACATAATGCAACCAAGGAATATAGAATGACATTTGATTCAGTATCATACCTTTCAAAGAGTCCTTCTCTAGTGCTACTTCTTGTAAAATGAATTCGAGTTTAGGCAAGTCATTTGTTCATAAGTTCATAAAATCCATCCATCTATTATATATTTTGTATTTTACTTTTAAATGAAAAAATTTCCTACCAGTAAAGTTAATTTTTAACATTAAAATCATTCATTCTTCTAATCTATTGTCTTTTTTTTATTATCATGGAATGGTCTCCCTTAGGCCATGTTACATTACACTTTCAGTTAACTTAATTTCTGAAAAGATACCTTTTATTATTCCACTGCAGTTGAATGGCGTTTTCTTTTTTGTCAAATATATCAAGACAATTTTAAAATAAGATCGCATCTACACTACATGTAATCAGTCCAATTTCCAATCAACATCAAAGGCTTTGTTGCTGGATATGTAAATCAGAACCCCATGAGATTCCAACTGGAAAAGCTTATTCCTAAACTACAAGGTAATTTAATCTTTATCCCATAGCACATGTACAACTATAGTAGTTTTAGCTTAAATTCACTTTTCAGTAATGGTAGCCATATCAAACAGATGTTTAGAAGTCAGTACTAGACACACTGATTATTAGTTTATCAGTAAGCGTTATATGTACTGCTATTTAGACTTTTCTAAGTTTTCACTGTGAGAACTTCATTTTAAAGCAGAGTATTTTCTTTTTCATGCCATGATTTAGCTGAATCTCCTCTCATTAAGGCTTTCTGATGTTCGTCTATTTTAATTTCTAGGATGCAATTCTTATTCTTCAGCATCCACTTGACAACTGATCAATATGTAGAGTAGGAAGGCCATCGATGATTACAGCCATAACAAGCCGAAATGTAGAACTGGTATATCTATCAATGTCTTAAAACTCATTTCGATTTCACTTGCCTCAACAGGTCTTTGCAAGCAGAGTTTAGTGTCCAATAAGGGAAAGGTACACATAAAGTGGGCTGGTTACATCCCTGGCATAGGCCATAAGGTTATGGTCTCACTTGAGCTTGCCGAGTCTTCTCAAGCACTGCATATTTCCAAAAGTCCCGGTCACTAGTCATTTCCTCGGTGAGGCCCAATGTTCGAAGGTCATGCTTCACCACCTCATCCCAAGTCTTCCTGGGTCTACCTCTTCCACAGGTTCCCTCAACCGCTAGGGTGTGGCACTTTTTCACACAACTATCCACATCCATTCTTGCCACATGGCCATACCAGCGCAGTCATCTCTCTTGCACACTACATCTGATACTTCTTAGGTCCAACTTTTCTCTCAGGGTGCTAACACTGTCGAGTATGCACACACACACACATATATATATATATATATACATACACATATACACACACACATATATATATATATATATATATATGTATATATATATATATATATATAAATAAAAAGGGGTTTGTATGATTGTGTATAGAGAGATATATATTATTCAAAGGAATTCCAACTCTGTTTTTTATGTTTTATTTATAGTCTTTATAATATTAATGTAGAATATAGAATATATAGTAAAATGAAATGAAGTGTTGATTGTCATTGAATAGAGGAAATATTGAATATCAAATATTAAGGGACTAGTATACTTTCTTGCATTTAAGCAGTCTTCAAGGTCCCAGGAATGTTTCAGCTGTTGAAACTGTTATAAAGAATATAAATAAAACATAAAAAACAGACAGTGTTGGAATTTCTTTGAATAAAATACATATATATATACACATAAAGCTGAACGACATGCAGACCGGATACACTGACCCGGGAAGAATTGCAATTCCTGAGTCAAAATCAGTGCATGTCCTGAGCATTGACATGAACAATGATGCATCTTTCCAAGTGCATATCGCCAATTTGGTAATAAAATGCAGACGGCTAGCTGGATGGATCCTCTGAACTTTCAGAACAAGAGAGAAGGAGACACTAATGGTCCTTTGGAAGACATTCGTCCTCAGCAGCTTAGACTACTGTTCCCAACTATGGTCACCATACAATATAAAGTTAACAGCAGAACTCAAAGCAATCCAACGAAGCTACACTAAGAAGACTGTCTCAATGCAACATATCAGCTACTGGGAAAGACTGAAAGTATTAAAACTGTTATCCCTTGAGAAAGGCGGGAGAGATATGCAGTGATATACATCTGGAAAATCCTAAATGCTCGATAGGCCTGCATGGTGGGGATGTGGGTTTCTTTATAATTAAACTGAAACTTTTCTTGTCAGGGGTTCCAGATGAACCTACCTCTCGACAGGAAACAGATGCGCGCAGATTTGTTGAACTCCCTTGTTGACCAAGTGCCACATATCAGAGGTGGTTTTACATACTAGTGTAGCACATTCAACGGTGGTACCCCAGCATAGTCGCAGCTTTCAGGCTGGAACATTTTTAAGGATTTATATACATATATATATGTTGGTTTATCTATTACCTTTGAAGAAAGCTAAAATTTAAAACACACATTATATATATAACCATTGGGTTCCTTTCATTATCTTTTGCATAGAAAAATAATATTCAATACAGCAACACGAAAAACAATTTTTATGCGTGTGCTTGTTTGTTTTGGTAGTAAATCAAGCAGGTCACAGGTCACTTGAGATATGCTGGTAGTAGAAAGTACATCATAAAATGAAATTCTGTAGGATACCAAAATAAATTCCTGCCCAGCGAGCCTACGATGCAGTTTCGATTCCCAGTTGTAGCCATTTGACCTCTCGTATATCGCTAACAAAAACAATCACACCACTCTATCCATCTGAATGTTCGCAGTCAACGGAAACAGATCACTCATATTCAAATTCTCATTCCAAATAGCTTTTCCAAGACTATTCATGATAAATTCAATCTTTATGCATTAATAAATTATTTACTTATTCTGTTTTTTTTTTCATTTGTTTTGTTTAACATGAAAGCATCCAAACAATTTTGTGAAGCGAATCGGTGTAACTAGTTTGCTGTTCCCCACCACGACTTTTCCTCAAACCGTATTTTTTTCCTGATTTTTTGTTTTGTTTTGTTTAACATGAAAGCATCCAAACAATTTTGTAAAGCAAATTTCTTAGATGTAACTCTGGACCTCAATACCTCAAATATATAAACATATATTCTATCGGCAAAAGAAACCGATAGAATAAGTACTGGGCTTACAAAGAATAAGTCCCGGGGTCGATTTGCTCGACTAAAGGTGGTGCTCCAGCATGGCCGCAGTCAAATGACTAAAACAAGTAAAAGAGTATACACATACATCTATACATACACAAACACACACGCACACACATATATATATATATATAACTCATAGCACCTGTACAATAGTCTTTTTAAACACTCAAGGGAAACAACCCATTTCATTGTTTATGTTTGATTACTTTGAATATTGGTTTTTTGTATGTCCTATTTCTAATTTTTGCAGACAATATCACTTTTATACTTTGACACATGAGTAGTGCCATGTCTGGAAATCTGGTGATATACTTGGGTTGTTGAAAAAAAATTAATAGTAGGACCCATCCAATGGATCCTTCTATCTACTACATATAACATTTTATTTAAACAACCCAAGGGAAATAACCCATACCACCTACAGATTTCAGCAAAGCGATCAATATTTGATTCTCACGATCAGCCGACCTAATTCTTCATTTCACTGCCCTCAGTTTTAAACTGCTAAACATTATTGCACTTCCTTAATTTGAATCTTAAACATTAAAGATTTGATTCATACATTTCTATACATACTTTTTGAATGCCCATTACTCCGATAATTCTGCATTTTTACAGTTACACTTTTTCTATGACAGTAGATAAATTTTTTTATTCCACAACATATTTGCAGGCATAGTGTGGATTTGATCCTCGATTGCCAAATTTCATTTAACACTTCAACAGCACTTTTCTCACAGTAAAAAAAAAAAGCTTTTTCTGTGAATGACAGCAGTTATACATTTCCCAGATGCCTTCGCTAAGCAGAATAATGTCTTTGCCTCTCACCAACTCCCGAAAACCTCACTCACAAACCTCCAACAATCTCTCCCAGCTGACAGTTTTTTGTATTTTTTCGTGACAGAAAATACACCTTTTGTGGCAGTTATAACGAAATTCCTTTCTTATATCAGAGTAATAAGGCATTTCAATAGAACATCTTTACCCCATGGAATTACCGGGCACATCAACTAGTAGATACATACACATAGATATACACACATACATACATATATATATATATATACACACACACACACATATATATATATACACATACATACATATATATACACATATATATTACATATTACATTATAAAATAAGAGCAGGAAAATTACATCAAAAAATCCTCACAGAAGATATTCGTCCAAAGTAATATTGTATTAATAAACAGATATATAAAGTATGATTATCGTAAAAGTTTAGAATATCTTACAATTGTTTCATGGATGTATTACCCTTTGAAATGGAATCTAGAATTAATAATCTAGGTTTTTTCTTTGTCATGTTTTACAGAGGTATCATCTTTTTGTATTGATAGAATATTGTTAGAGGTAAGGTTAGTTGTATTTCTTAGTTTCGTATTGTGTGGTTTGGTTTAGTTCCATTTGTGCTATATAAATCATAAGTATTGTATCTTTTACATACTTAATATTTTGTTTAAATCCACTTGCAGCTAAAGTTTGATTATAATAGTTTGCGTGATTATTGAATATTTCTTCATTATTGGATAGACCTGAGATTCTAATAGATATACTGTTTACAATGCCATTAAGTAATGATATATGGTGGTTAGAATGAATGTTTATATATTTGAGGTATTGAGGTCCAGAGTTACATCTAAGAAATTTGTTCTACAATAGCTTTCTTCAAAGATAATAGATAAACCAAAATTTTAATAAAATTTATGAAGTTCTTCCCTCATTTTTCTTTTGGATCGGCCATTATATACCAGGAGGGCATCATCTCTATATAATCCTCCTTTGAGAGAAGGGAAATACTGTCTAGTCTTATGTAATAGATATAAGCCAAGTCTGTAATTTGTGCAGAATAAGATGTTTTGTAGTGCTTATTCCACCCTTGTTGCACAGACTCTCTGGCCATTGGAAATGCTGTGAACTCATGACTAAGCAGCTGGAAACTATAACAACCCTATATCTTAGGCCTCCACCTATCATTAATGACCATGGCTGAGATATTAGTTGAGTGCCCTACTGGAACAGCATTGTCTATAGTTAAATAGTTCAATGTGTGAATAGTAGTCTCTGTCACACAAGCTGTACTTGTTGGTCATTTCAGTGCTTTTGGGGCTGTGTTTTTTTCTATCTCCAGTTTAGGGTTTTAAATAGGATCTAAACCTGGGCAGGTTTAAGTTGTTGCTCATGCAGCATGTCACCCTACTCCACATCACTAATGGATCCAAAGGAACAGAGTTTTTCCTGTCTTTTGTGCTAAAAAAATTTAGATCTATAAATCAACATTATCATTAGAGCTGTGGACTGGCATTGGATAAATTGCATTACCGTATTTGTTCTAACTCTTTACATACAGACAGTATACCTACCTCATCTGCAAATGAGTGGTCTTTATACCATTTTCATTGGTATAAAGGTTTAATGATAATTCTATAGTTTTTTTTCTCATCCTTCAAAATCTCTTGTAGCCAGTGATACAGAAATTTTTCTTTACCAAAGGATTGATTAAAAAGAACTCAAAATTCTATTTTACTTTATTTGGATACAATGTACTTGAATCTGAAAGGCTTGAAGGAAGCAAGAGAGAAAAAGGAAATTTTATCTTTGATATATAAATAGAGAAGAATTATATGCTATATAAATAGCTTTGTATATAATAGCTGTTTTGAAGAATGTTATGTTGACACTTAGGAAATACATAAACTGACAGAATAATACCAGAAGTGATGTGGATCGTTTTGTTTCCTTGAATAGTTTTCTATTCTTCAAGTAGTTCCAATATTGCTTTACTTCACTTCCTATGTATTAATTTCAATACAAAAGGACATATACATTAACAGTATTTGTACATATCCTGCACAGACAAAGGTTACAATTCTAGGTTAAATGTTACATCATGCTAGATATGTAGAAGCAAAGTAGCTAGGAATTCAAACTTAATACTGGTCTATACTATATTCTATACATTAAATTCACTTAGTAATCAGGGCTAAATATCAGATCATTTGGGAATGTTACTTGAATGAGACAGAAACACTATCCAGGTGGACATTATTTGTATTATTTGCACCACACTAAGAATATTGAAGCTAAGCACCTCGTCAAAGCACAAAAGACATTTTTCTTAAACAAAACTATATGAAATTGTAAAATGTAATAAGGTAAACATCAAAAACAGTTTTGATTTACATCAAATGCAGAAGTGGAAAATAAAAATTTTCCAAAACTTTAACCCTTCTGATACAAACTAGTTGGAGGACATTATTTGTCTTATGATACAAATCCTCTCATTTAATAGTTAACATTTAAATTAGAACCTTCTATCATTATTTTGTTAGAACCTTTTAATATTAATCATTATAATTAATTCAATTTTGACACAATTCCATACAAAAAGTACAGTCAGGATATATGCATAGAACAAAAATAACAGGAATTCTTAATTCACCTTAAGAAATTTGGGGGAAAAACCATTTTCAATTTGTTACAACATACAATTAGCTAACTTCTTATATTAATTAATATGTTGCGAATATCTTACTAATGAAAAAGTCAGTTGTTTTCTAAATCCTCCTAAAGTTTTTATTATTTATAAAATTAAATGAAATATAATGTAAGAGTTAATGATTGTTTCTGTCAGTCTCAAAGACTATCTTCACACAGTGTATAGATTGTAAGTTAACCTAGTGGTGTTATCTTTCTCCAGGCTGACTGTCAACAAAATGTGAATATGCAGTGAAATGCTTGTTTGGGAACCAAACTGATATCACAAGTACAGTCCATGAAGAGTTTACTACCATTCTACAATGCCCCCACCAACATAAAATAATATAACAATGGATTTTTTTTTTATAAGTGATGGAGAGTTACAGTAAAGGAATCAACTAAGACATAAGAGCATTAGACTGGTTCCTTTACAGTAGAATTAATATGTGTACCAATAATATTGAATATAAAATCGAATCTAAGCCTTATTAAAGGCAGCTGAATCTCACAAGAGAGATGACAAAGGAGTGCAACATGAGGCAAGATTCTATGTTGGAGAAGACCTAATCAAACTATGCAAGTATGAAAAAGAATGTAAATTATAATGATGATGACCATTGGAATTGGAGCCACAAGAGAATTAATTTTACAATACTGAATTAAAACCTGAATATAATTTTATCTTTTACTCTTCCAGAATAGATAAAATACCCATGATATATATCGGATTAAATTAACTAGTACTCCCAGCTAAAATTTGCTTTGAATCATCATCATCATCAACGTCCGCTTTCCATGCTGGTATGGGTAGGACAGTTGGACTGAGGACTGGCAAGCAAGGAGGCTGCACCAGGCCGCAATCTGATCTGGCAAGGTTTCTACAGCTGGATGCCCTTCCTAACCAACCACTCCAAGAGTGTAGTGGGTGTTTTTTACATGCCACCAGCATGGGGGCCAGTCAGGCAGCACTGGCATTGACCATGCTCAAATGGTGCTTTTTTGTGTGCCACTGGCATGGGAGCTAGTCGAGCAGCACTGGCACCAATTTCAATAAAGTAAATATTTAATATGTTCCTTTAGGTTCTGAGTTCAAATCCTTTATGTGAACAATAAAGTACTATATACATACTATGACTAATCCAGTCAATTAATGTCCGTACTCTACAAAAACTGAACTTGTGTTTAGCAAACAGAATGCACTATCTCCTAGCTTTGTCTTAATCAATAGATAGAATATCAGATTTAATTTGATATTTTTAGTTGAGATCTATCAAAATAACTGCCAACATTTTATTCTTTTTATACCAACAAAACCATAAATAATGTTATAATTTTAAACTGCATCAGTTCAAATACATGCATGCTCAAACAGATTAATATTCTTTTAAAGAATGAATACTCAAATAGATGTTACTCAGCCTGCTTGAGACCACTCCTGGTTATATGATACAAACATCCAGCTTTAAAATTATCTAAATTAAAGCCATACAAATTTCAAGCTAATTTGCATTCCAGGTTCCAGTTAAATAATGCTGAAATTATTTTATTAAATTCTTTATTAATTTCAAAATTAATTGAAACAAAGTCAGTTCGTTTCAATAGAAATACGATAACAAAAGAGTTAATGATCCTGACCCAGACTACTTTTTAAATTTCAACAGACTTATCCACTATGGAATCTTTTGCAGGAATTGGTGTTATTCTATCTTATAGACAAAAAAATGACAAACTCTTTAGAACACAGGCAAGAGTTTTGTTATTTTGGGTCAGAAAATGTAACTATTGATACAAATCATTTCACCCAGTTATTTAATTTGCATCAATATGGACTTTGCCTGGCATTTCATTTGGGTCAGTAAAATAAGTACGATCTCTTTGGTACTTATTCTTACAAAGTTTGCCTAGAGCTTAGAGACAATGTGAACAAGATATCAATAACTCTTTATACAGTACATAGCATGGTTTTCAGATCAATAAAAAATATGGATTCATGAGGAATAGTGTAATTATGACACAATATTAAGGAAGTCGAACCAGTTTTAGTTCTGGCTAATGACTAATAATTTCCTTCAACCAATTACTGTTGTGTTGAATGTGTATGTATACATGTTGTATTCATTAAGGAAAGGTAAATACAGGAAATAAGTATTAAGTATTTATATGAAAACAAAAAGTAAATATTATATGAGCGCATAGAGATCTAATACAAAAAATATATAAATATGCTTATAAATAACAATCAGTACACATAACATAAATAGTTGCATGAATAAGGTTAATTTATGCCCAATTCATACACAAAATACAATTTTTCAGCAACACCAGACACAAAAGGTGGCTCTGTGGTTAAAAAAGTCTACTTTGCTACAATATAGTTCCAAGTTCAGTGCAGTACATTGGGCAAGAGTCTTCTACAATAACCGTGAACAGCTAATTCTTTGTGAGTGGAAAGTAAATGTCTGCTCAAGCTTTTTCAGTAAAACCAAGTAGGCAGAAATTGTGTGAAAGCCTACTGACCAGGCTACCCAGTCATTTAAACAGCCAGACTTGTGTACAACATTACACTGATTCTGCCTGAGGATTACATTAAAGGTACTCTGAAATATTCAGCTATATATACATGTCCATGACTAGGTAGTTTTGCTGTCTACACACAACTGGAATACTATTCATCATCAAAACCAATACAAAAATTAATGTACATCTATACATATGTTTGTTATGTTTTTTTTTTTTCTTCTTTTGTATATCTTAGTTTGGTGGAGTGACAGAACCCCTTTGAGACTAATCAGATAAACAGAGTTGATGTTCAGTTAGTACAGAAAAAGTGTGGGTGAGGAGGGAACAAAACAGTTGAACTTCTGAGAAGGATTGATGGTGCAAAATAGTTAGTGCAATGCTCAAGAGATGTGATTTAGTAAGGATGATCTGAGTAGAAGAGACAGGTGAGCCTGGGAAGAAGTGTTCAGAGGAGCATAGGCTGCTGTCATAGTGATAAAATAGGCAGAGTGAAGAAACAGCATGCCTGCAAGCTAGAGGTTGTAGTGTTGTGGTGTACGAGGTTTTGCTAATTACCCAGATCACTTCCCTTTGGTCCAAAATGTTTGTATGTGCATCAATGATGTATGAAATGTGGGAACAGTACTCTGTTATAAGATATTTTTGAGCTTTGTAGAAGATCTGCAATCGGTCAGAGCAGAATATTTTTAGACCTGAAGAGGGAGGATAGTCTTTGGTGAGTAGAATTAGCAATATTGTGTGTAATAAGATGACCAAGAAAGATTATCAGAGATATATAAAGCCTAACATTTAGAGTATCTTTGAGGATTTAAGTGGTGTGTTGTTGAAAACTAAAGTAAATGATGTATAAAATTGATTCCTTGATATGATTGAAAGAAATTAATTATTGTGGTCCCATTGAATATGGTTCATATAAGCAGTAAATGAAGCATGTGTGCAAAAAGATTCAGTAGAAGTGAATAGTGGTATCATCTGCAAACAGCTGAATGTTGTTAGAGGTACCAGCAAGCAAGTCATTAATATATGTAAACAGGATTACATATCCAGTCTTAAAGTTTCATTCAGTTGTCCTCTTGGTTGATTACCAATGCACTGATGACTACAGTCACTCAAAAAGCTGAATGAACAAAACCTTAGGTCCAGATATGAAATCCAGTTTACATATAATGTCATGCATATATGTATATATGTGCTAACAAAGCACCCACTGATTTTGTACTATCAAAGATGTGTGAAATTAAGAGATACTTTACTTAAAAACAAGTTGACAGAAAGGGCATCTGGCTGTAAATCTGCTTCAATAATATATTCATCTAATCTATGCTAATATGGAAAAACATGTAAAAGTGAATGAATGATGACAAATTTATCAAACTGTAGACACATCTCACACAGGAGTGTATTGAGTACTTTTATACCAGAAAATAAGCAAAAACTACACATACATACACAATCATCATCATCATTATTTAACACCCACTTTCCATGTTGGCATGAGTTGGACGGTTTTATATAAGCTGGGGAGCGGCCCAGGTTCCAATTATGTTTTGGTATGGTTTCTACAGCTAGATGCCCTTTCTCACACCAACCACTTGAGTTAGTGAGAGTTCCTGCCAAACAGTTTTACCAATGGTTCAGGGAAGATAACCAACAGTTGTAAAAAAGCTGGCAAATTCAATCTCAGACCAGAACTACTCTGCCATCTAGGTGAATTTATGGCACTTGGTTCAGCAAGCAGGTCTCCTAGCCTCTTTCAATTCTCTTATCTAACAAGCTTATGTCGTATTCGACATAAATTACAGTTGAATAACGCACATTGATTATAAGTAATAACTTAAATTCTTTTCACTTATTTCATCTTCAATGACTACGCACTACTTTTATAGTATTATCTAGCATGTTGCATTATAGAAGATTCCCAACTTATATTAGTTGTTCCATTAATTTATTTGCATGTACTCATGTAAATATAAACCATGCAGGTTAATACAATATTTGAAAAGCTCAAACATTGGTGTGGACATTCTTGTCCTCACATATAAGCTACTTAATATTGTGAACTACTTACAAAGAATACATAACGACCACACTAAAACATATCAGACTACCTGTTCATGGGTCACAAGTTGAGTTCAAGCACAACTGTGTGGTTACATAAGCTTGATAACAGAGGGTTCAAGCACACACACTAAAATTGTTTCGAACATCCTGGGTTGGACCTGAGCTAGCACCCACTCAGAAAATTTCATTCTCACATTTATGTGTGGTGAAGAAGTTTGTTTACAACCATGTGGTTCCAGGTTCAACTCCACTGTGTAGCACCTTAAGCAAGTGTCTTCTGCTATAGCCTCAAGTTAAGCAACATCTCGCAAATGGATTTTGGCAGATGGTAACTGTACAGAAGCCCATCATATATGTTAAGAGCAAATTTTATGATGCTTCTGTTTGAAGGGCAATGTTATATGGTAGAAAGATGTAAATCTTGAATGCAAAGGATTTGAGAAGGCTGGAAGAAAGTAAGGCAAACATACTGTGCTGAATGAGTAATATTAGTGGATATGAACAAAATTTTACTGGTATGGTCATTTGATACTTGTAGAGGATATCAATTGTACAAAAATGGATACTGTGAAAGAGGTAAACTGAAAAAGATGTGGAAAGAAATAATGAAAGCTGATCTCGAGAAGCTGAACCTTGTAAAAAAGATGACGGACTGCAACAAGTGACAAAATGCTGTCGTAGAGAAAACCTGTCCAACCCATGCAAGTATGGAAAAAGAAAAGAACATGTGCAAAAAACAAAATGGTGATGGAGCTTGGAAATGTATACCAACATTTAGGGCTCTCTCTCACCTATTATGTTCAAAGTATGTCTCCTTACTATGAACACAATGGATAAGAAAGAAAGAGACCCTCTTTGCTAACAACTATTTTTGTTGGTACCCAACAAAGATGGTTGTTCTCTTTCTGTTTGTTACTCTCTCATGTCACTCACTCACATACCACTATGCCACCCTTCTATCACTATCTTCCTCCCATCATGCACCTATGCAAGAAGGAATGATAATGCATTGGGTCTGTTCTCATTCACCTCTCTTACCATAACATATCCTTTACCCCCAATACCCATTATATCACTCACTGACATTCATCACCCACTTTCCCTCTCCTATGACTTGCTTCTCCATCACCAGCTCTTTCCCTCCATGGTGCTGCTTTTGTAAATTCTGAGTCAAATACACAATTGCTGGACATGCCAACAAAGTTAAGATTTTTAGTATTTACATTTAAATCTCTATGAATCATGTCTACTATTCAGTTTTTTTTTCACCTATAGAGAGATGCTGCATTATGCCACATCTCTCAATTCTAATATCCTTTTACTCCTTTCACTTGGGTTCCTTTATTCTCCTTCACAGCCCATTTTAACTATTCCTTTCACTTGGATTCCTTTATTCTCCTTCACAGCCCATTTTAACTATGTGAACCCAGCAGATACTGGCCAATTAATCTGGACACTACCATGATAACTCTCCCCTCTCTTAACCTAAATGTGTAACTTGGTGCCATGGATATAGCTTCAGCCTGCCACTGATACCATTATATTCATTTGGCACAACAACTACAATAAGAAGTGATGCAGTGCAGAGGGGAAGCCCTTAACCCTAAAAGACACATCAAACAACCAACTTCCCATTTGCTATTGCACCCCAACAAGAGTGCCATGGTGACATCACTTTCTCAAGATTCACAATAACTTAGGTACAATAATAGGGAAATAGGCTATTTCTGTATAAAACAGTCATACCAGGCTGCTCTTATGGACTAGAACAGAGACAATGCAAGTACTCAGCTGTCTATACTGGTGTCATGAACCTCTAGATAACTAACCTGAGCCTGACATGATCTTTGAGCAGAAAGATTAAAGATCAATATGTCGAAAGGGACTCTTTAGCTCAGACTGATGCAAGGTTCTCTTTAGCTCAGTAACAGACAATTAACTCCATGGTACCAATGTGAGATGAGAATGCCCTTTTCAACACAGATAATAGTGTGAGATGGGAAAGAAGGATGAATGGAGACAACACAGAGAAGGGAGAACAAGACCACTTTGATACCACTGAATGAACTGAGATAACGTAGGACAGATAACTCTTTAGTCTTCCTGAGGACAAGACAATCATAATAAAATGCATCATGTATACCGTGTAAAGGGGTTGATGGTAGAAAAGGCTTCAAGCTTCAGAAACCATGCCAGAAAAATAGAATGTAGGAGTGAGACATGGTTAACTCATCTGGTTAGATAAAGTTAAGACAATTTCGTGTGTGTCCAAGTGCAAGCCCCATGAGTCTGAGTGGCTCTTCTAGTGCATCTCTCTCGCCAATCTCTGGGGCATCATCTTTCCCATTTTGTCTGCTGGAACCATGAGACAGTCTGAATTACAGGAAATTCTATGTTCCACTCCTCAATTGAAGTACTGAATGTTGGCCATAAAATATTTTTCCAGATGTTTGCCCTGAATCAGTTGCTTTATTGGCCTAATGAAGTCACCTTGAAAGCTGTGGACATGCCACCAACATACACATATATACATAATTGGATGGTCAATGACTCTCTTGAATGCATCTGCCCATTCACAGGTTTTGTTTTTCATCCTGTAGAATGTCAAAAATTACCCTTTGAATCAAGAAATCCTGGTGGAATTGTCAGTTTAGTCACCGATGACACATCACTGCAACAGATTGCACTGAGTTACATGTCGCCAGTATGTATATATGTTGCAGGGTTAAAAAGTTCCCAAGCTCACTTTGCCACACCATTGTCCCCAAGTTTGATCTCACTATGTGGGACCATGGTCACGTGTCTCCCACTGTAGCCTACTGAACAATGCCAAGTGGGGAATTTGGTAAAAAAAAAAATCTGAGAAGCCAGGTGTATAAAATATATACATATAGTCACACACTAGCAATGCACCTTGGCATTGCCGAGGTGTTATGACCTAACCTACAAGCACATTGTATTAATTGCTCCTTTCTTATGGGCAGGATTGGCACAGCTGATATATAGTTAATGGAATATTGGAAGTTATTGTTTGTTTAATAGTGAAGAGTGCGAGTACAATTTACATGAAAATGCTTTCTGTTCTCAAGAAGGATCAGCAACTATGTACTGCTTCATTGTATAAAAGTGGATCAATACGATTTTGTCCAGAGATCATGTTTTCAATATTTTAATTTCCCCCTATCCCCACCACAATTTTTTAATTAGTAACTTTTTTTGAATTTCTTTGTTATCTATGATGAAAAATACTGAGATTACAAATCTGGAATATATATATATATATAAACACATTTTTTATAGTTTAATTTTTCTTAAAGAAACACTAAATGCCCCTTCCTCCACCTTGCCCACCCATCACCTACCAGCTTTCAAAAAGCTAAAATCTCCCAATCTTTCACTTTTGGCTGATGTTTCCCTACATGCATAGAATTCTACTGAAATAGTAGACAAAAAATACCAGACCACCACCGAAAACCCGACATGCTAGAAACAACAGGTAAACAACATCATTTCTGAAGAAACTTCCCTGTTTTCCAAAAAGCTAAAAGTGAAACATTAGAAGTGTGTAGCTTTTTGAAAGTGGTGAGGTGATGGGTAAAATTCTCAAAGCTTCATACTCTTGTTTTTTCTCCATGTATTACCAAAAATAAAAATTTGAAAAAAGTAAAAAATGAATTTGGTGTGGGGAGGGAGAATATTAAAATATTGAGAACGTATTTTGTGGGTGAAATCCTAATCTCCTGGACATGCAAACATAGGAATCAGAAGAAATTTAGAAAAAAAAAAAAAAAGTGGGGGACAGAAATGTCACCTCAGACATGCTAGAGATAAAGGACAGGATTTCCGGGAAAACTTCCTTTTAAGTTTATATTAAAGATCAAGTTTTTAAATATGTTCATCACAAACTCAAATTACACAATAGAAAAAGATCATTTCAATTGGATTTGAGCTGTAAATTTGCACGTGCACACAGCAAGAAATAACATAATTCACACAGAAGTTTTACCTAGAGTATGTGTATATGTATCAAAGGAAGTTATTTTATGGTATTCTTTCATTTGAAGAAGTAAAGTTGTCAACACGACACATACAGGATCATATACGTTAATTTCCGTAGAATTGTTTTAATTACTGTATGCTTTGAAGAGAGCAGAAATTGAAAGACAGGATAAAGTAAAAAGGCAACATTTGCTTTGAAGTGAGAAAAGAAATGTACATGTATATGAAATGGACACATGTGGGAGAGAGAAAGAGAGAGTGAGTGAAGGTGTGTGTTGCGATGTATGTGTAAATGGCACTCACCCACTTGCTCTCTCTCACACACACACATTATCTTTCATACACACGTACATAGCAGAGGTAAAGAATATGCACAGCACCCGTTTTCGGCGTAACCTTAACCCTAAACACCGAAAGTGCATATTCTTTACCTTCACCCATAAATACATATGCATACATCTTTTTTGTGCGTGAGAGATAGAGAGAAAGAGTGTCTGTGTGACTGTACTTCTTCATAACATATAGAAAAATGGATGTCTTTTAGAGCAATTTTTTTGGTTGTGGCTTATTTTAATACAATATCTGTGTGTACATTTTCATAAATGTTTGTCTGAGCAGAATTCTACGCATGCATGAAACTTCGGATAAAAGTAAAACATTGGAAGCAAATCGAAATATTGTCCGAATATGACCTCAAAATTGTGCAACCCAACCTAGTTGCTGAGGTTATTTTAGTGGTAAAAAAGAGTTGTTGAGTCAAAAATATAATTTGGTAGATAGATAATAAGCATCTTTCTTTATTATAATAAAGATGTGACTAATTTGTAGAAACATTACTTTCATTATTCACACATCGTCACTCTCATAATGTAACACTGTAATTTTGGTTCAAATTGAAGGTGTGAAAATATTTTCATTTTCTAATGAAACCTGGTCATTGTAGAGAAGTGTATTTGAAATAACTATAGCTAGTTAAGACAACATAGAAAATATGTAAATGAAAATAAAGTTTATTTGACATGTGTAATTAATTTCATTATTCTGATCTTAACATCAGTTGGTAAGAATAGAAGTCATTTGATAATACCTTTTTGTTTGTAATTGGCTATTCTGTTGCGGGTTCAATCCGTGGAATATTTAAATGATACCCATCTTGTCCACTCCATAGAATAAGAGTATACTGGAGTGCATGATAAGAGGGATGAGTCTGTGTCGAATATGAAAGAGAACATGATTTTCATGGAGATCACCAACCATAAGGATGGCTACTTTATTAGATGTGGGCTCATTAAAACAGCGTAAAATGTTCTTTACTATAGTTTATAATAGAAGTAACAAACACAGAAGAACACACGCACACACACTCATAGAATCGATAATATTGAAAACAGCTAAATATACACATATGAAGTTCAAGCAAAATGAAATGTAGTCAATGTAGGTGCAAAACATACTTTCTGTAACATAGTTAGCAATAAAAAAATGGAAAGTCACCAATTTAGCAAAAGCTACTATGCGTCACCAATGTAAGAAAGTACAGAAAGTCAACATATATTTGGAACATGTACTAAATGTTATAAAATTCACAACTGAATATCACGGTGGAGAAAGTGAAAGTCCAAGAAAATTCAGAAGGCATAATTCAATTTTTCATACAAAAATAATTTATTTTACAATTTTGAAACGAACACTGAACCAAGTGTATAGAAAGGAAGATGCTGTTGTGAACGTTAATTTAAAATATTTGCTGAAGGATGTATGTAGCAAGAAATAAATTAATTTAACATTACTACATATTTCTTAACTTTGTAATGTTATAGGCTGCAGGATAAGGCGGTAAAAGCGTTGTGTGATGTTGATACAGTGAGGAAGACGCTTAAGAGGACTGTTAAAAATAATCTTGAAACTGGTTAGAAGGAGTGGAATAACATTTTTGTAATTATATTGAAAGAGCCACTGAGGCTTTCTACTTCAAAAAGTTTCTGAATTTGTTATAATAACCAGAATATATTTTTTTTCGGATATATTTGCGAATATTGTGAGTGGTGTTAAATCAGCCAAATCTTCATGTTGGTAGCACTTTAAAGTGAACGTTGTTGTTCATTTAAAGTCCAAGCTGCAATTAAACTATCAATATCGGCGTTGTTTCACTGTTGGGCAGGAGAAAGTTGCATACATAAACTAACACACACATTAATATACACCTGAAGCCTATCTGTCCCTATGTGTATCAGTCATCACAAAAATATATGTATACTGACAGACACATACACCGTCACACACATATATTTGTCTGTCATTGGCCTAATGTAGGTAATGAATACGCAAACACACTCATATAGAAAATGTGACATCGTCATTAATGTGGTGATATAAAATGTCATTTACAATAGGTGACTAAAAGAAAAATGACAATGTTAAATTTTTGTAATACAAATATGTGAATGAAAATATTGTTTAGTTGGTAGCCAAAAGCCTATTGAATCTTTTGATACCCCATATGTTAAAATCGGCAACTCGGTTTTGGAATGCATAAGGAACATATGCACATGCACACAAACTCTCTTTTATAGATATGTGCTTTCACTGTGGAAGGCTTATATGCCCCATCATTAGACTATTTTCTTTAGTCATTGCGCTGTGATAGGAAGGAAGGTAGGTGGGTGGGTGGGTGGGTGTTTGGGTAGGTAGGTAGGAGTGTGCCTCTGTAAGTAGTGGGATCAATATGATCGATTAAAACACTTGCATGCAGTGCCCCAGCATGGCCACAGTCTAATGACTGAAAAGTATATACACATACGTGTATGCATGCGCATAGATATGTACATATATAATATCACAAATATACATTCATGTATATACACATATAGCATATATGTACCTGGTAAATTATTCTCACATGTCAACAACATTAAGAAAGCAAACTTCTGAAAATCAATTTCCGCGCCATTCTCAGACACATTGATAGTCTTTTTACTTCGAATCATTCTTTTTTTAACTTTGCGCAACTTTCACACCTCTTTATTTAGCCATCAATTAACGATCAATAAAACCAACTTGTAAATCATTAAATAGGAGTAATTATACAATGAAACAAAACTAAAGAGATTCTCTATGAGATTACTCCACCTGCTAGAAATAGCAGTCTAACCTGCACAAATCACTCCACCCCCATTAACCGTCTTAAAATAAGATAGGGCATAACTAAGATAATGTTATCCCAAATATTTCTATATAGAGGGAGGATAGTCTTTGGTGAGTAGATTTAGCAATATTGTGTGTAATAAGATGACCAAGAAAGATTATCAGAGATATATAAAGCCTAACATTTAGAGTATCTTTGAGGTTTTAAGTGATGTGTTGTTGAAAACTATAAATATAACTAAGATAATGTTATCCCAAATATTTCTATAAAAAATACATTTTTGATGGATAGATCTGCTTGATCTGTACTAATTCGGTATAAATAACAAAAGAAAAATAAAGAACATTAATCGTATAAAGTTTATAGAGGTGAATATAAGTAATTAAAAACATTTTCTGGTACTGAGTCATTCGCTATTGGCGGCAAATTCTGTTATCAAGGTTAGATTTTTTCTTTTCTTTAGGAACATCGCTGAAAGAGAAAAGGTTCTAAAAATAGCCTTTAACCAAGAGAGATATTATGTAAAATGCAAGCATCCTAAGAAATGACCCAGAGAAGTCAGCGCATTTCCCATTTGGAGTACATTTTTTATTTTAGAATTAATTTTAAAAACTTTTTCCAATTTCTTAGTCAGATATAGTATTTTTTAAAACAATGCAAGTTTAAAAATAATAAACGCGTGCCACTTAAATGCAAGATCAGTGATTTTTTCCAGCTTTTAACACTCACGAAAGTGAATGGAAACCTGACAATTTAAATATTAATCACTTATGCAGGACAACAATGAAACCTTCACACCAGTATGGGCAATAACTGCGGCCCATGGGTCTTTATTCATGGCACGCCAAACGAAAAATTCCTTGGGTCTTTTAGTAGTGCAGCCTGCCTGGTGATGAGTCATGTCTCATGTGGCCCGCTTCTCGAAAAAGGTTGCCTCATGCCTTCTTCACATGAGTGTTCGACTTGCTAGAAATAGAAGCAAAATCTCCAAATCAGTCTAGACTTTAAAAATACGGCACACTGTATAGGCAATCACTAACGTGCTCTATAAGTGACGTAAATTGTATTAAAAATGAAAGATTGCCCACTATATAATGTAGCCCTAGATACTCCTAAAATTGAGGGGGTGATCCCGACTGAAATGCTTTTGATCATAGGCCAACATGTTCAGGGTTGACTTCTAAACAAGGGTTAAACAACAGGTTTTGAAAATCCTAAAACTCATCATAACACAAATAAAGCGAGAAGAAAATTCACTGGAAGTGATACAGATGAAGATATATGATTTGTGAATGAGGGGTGTTACTGAAAAAAAGTAAAATTATGATGAGTAAATTTATATGAAGAATAAAAGATGACAGCAAAATCGACTTAGATAAGTGTCTGTCACACACAGTTTTGACGTTACGATCGCATCAACAGGTCTTGTTTCGAAACTATTGTAATAAAATGATTATACACACAAATTATTGTTGAAGTCCCGTGAACAGTCTTCGACATTTTCAATCCAATATTCACATGCTATTATTTACAGCTTTATGTAAGCTTCGAGATCCACAGGGCCCCAACCCAACTTTGTTCCCTCATAACTTACAAAATTCGATATGAAATTTTACAAAGGTACAATTCCGATAACATAAAAGTTTTAAATGTTTTAAGGGAAGAGTTTAGAATCATTCTCTTCCCCATCCCGAATTTATTTCCTCTTAATTCTCTTTAAAATGCACAATTAAAACTATATTTTTCAGAAACAAATTTTCGGGAGTGTACATAACGCAATGGTGATGTTTGAACTATATACGTCTGAAGAAAGCGGAAAATGTTCAAGTTACGGAAATTTTTAATAACAAAGTCAGTGTGTGTGGTGGGGGAAATAATATCACGATTCATTTACAAAAAATTTTCCCATTTCCTTGAATTTTATCCAAATTATTGTAATCTACATCTACGAAAACGTATTTTTGCAAAATTTCATAAAATATATACTTTTCAGAAAGTTATGAGGAAACAAATTCGAAGGAGGGGCACCAAACTGTAGATATGCCTAGACAGACAGATGTGTGTATATGTGTTGTACGTGTTACCTATAATCGCATAAAGACTCTAACACACTTGACTACAAGCGTGTCCGTATACCTTAATATTTACAACCGTAGACCATACAGACATTTCGTCTAATGTCAAGTAGTAATATTGTTCTCCCTAATATATTTAAATGGATAAAGTACAGCACAAACATTTTAATAGCTATTGTTTACGAAATGCTTGATTTGCTTACGGAATCGAGCAGAGCACGAAGCATTTATGCAACGAATGTTTGCAACATTGGTTATTTTTATAACAATAGAACTAGAATAAAATAGATGTAAAACAGTGATGAAATTTCATACGATGTCGAACGTCAAAACTTCTGGTGACAGTGAACATAGTTAATAACGATAATGATTTGAAAGGGAAACTGTTATATTTACTTGTTTACAATATTCCGAATATAGTATAGCAGAGTCGGTCGCACTTGATCCTGGATGCAGCAACTGAGTTGTTATATGCTCCGATCAGTTCAAACAGGACTTTCTGTTTTATACGTAAATACGTGATAGTAACAGTGATAACGATAGTCACATACATCAGGACCATTTGTTGACATTTATTAGTCACATATGCACAAAGAGACTTATGTAAGATATATATATATATATATATATATATGTATGTTCCGGTAAATGAAACTATACATTATAATTTCATTTACAAGAACAATGTATGCATGTTATATATATATATATATATATATATACACGCGCGCAGTAAGAGATGACTAATAATAAACTTTTAAAAGTTTTCAATCTTTTGTTACTTCTTTATCTCTATAGAGCTAAAGTTTAATTGACGGATACACCATAAAATTCAACCATGACATTACATAAATAAAATGTTGGTAGGTTGAGCAAGAAGTATAGCTTATTGGATGAACCTCTGCGTGCGTGGTCACTCAATGGGCTAGAAATTATATCTTACTGCTAAAGAAGAGGTAGGACAGATTGAATACTATAGTTCTGGATAAAATATGTACAAAAAAAAAAAGATGGGATGATCACAAATACTCAGCAAAATCAAGGGCTGACCAAGATCTCAACACAGGTTATACAGATAAGGTAACGAACGGTAGATTTAAAAAAGAAACCGTTTCAAAGACATAATTATCTGGTAATATTATGAACAGAGTTTCGGACAGAGTAGGCCAAAAAAAATCTACTCGTTAAATAATTTTGAGTATTTGGTTTAGTCTTTCTACGGCCTGTATTCAAATATAATCAAAGCCAACTTTGCCCTCTTTCTGATCAATAATTCGATAGCGATTTTGAGACAATACATCGTAAGACCTCACACAAAAGTACACATATTGGAAGGAAAGCAGCCCAAAAAATTTCTTTTTCTTTTAAATCGAAGAGCTTTTCAATATAAGAAAGTTATAGTAAACAATTCGGATGATCTAGTTGTTGTTTAACCCGAGGTCACTGACAACATCTTTTTGTCAAAGACGTCTTAGTCGTTCGTGACAATCCCGTCTTTTCGCCTATCCACTACATATTCAAGATGAAAAGGTGGTGATTTAAGGGAGATTTCGCTGCTATTTTCAAGCAGATCGAGTGACCAGGTTGGGACGTTGGAGATATTTTATTAGTGTGTCTGAGACTATAGATTCATTAAAAATGGTGGGACGTGAGGGTGAGAATGAAAATGAAAACGGTTTCATATACTTGGAGGCATGGCATAAAGTTTCCAGATTTTTATATCTGAAACGGGAAGTCGTGATGGTAATGCATTTGCCGTGTGCATTTGAAATAGAAATGTAGCGATTCTGGTGATAGTGCAAACGGTTGGTGCGTCACGGTTCGGTAAAAAATTAGCGCCTGTTAGTACTTAAAACGGCACCAACCACATGGGGAAATTTTGTGTGTGTGTGTGTGTATATATATATATATACTAATATTTTAGGGTAGGAGAAGGATGTGGTGACATTCTTGCCTTTTCAAAAAGTATTAGCAACAACAGTGAAGTTGATGCTGAAGTTTTAGCTGAGGAGATGGTGGTGGGCGTGTTGCCAAAATTGTGTTCGCTGGAAACCTACTTCCATTGTATCAAATTGCTCTGACACGAGAAATGTATTAATGACTTCTTACACAGGCACAATATTTCACGTCATATATATATATATATATATATATATATATATATATATGTATATGTAACGATATAGTTAAAGGAGAAAATATAAATACGCTCTCATACATGTGATATAATTAACTGAAAAAACTTTGATCAACTGACATTATTCATGAAATACACACTACTTTTGTACTGAATACTTGTGTTCCTTGTTTTTATACATATGCCTACATTATATATATATAATTGGGACATTATATATACATACATATAATTGGAACGTAATGACATGACATTTGTGCCTTTTCGTAGTACTCAAAATTAAATTCAACTACAACCGAAATTGAAATGAGATTAATTTACAAGGGAAATCAAATGACAAATCGTTGATTTCTCACAAAGAAGGTATAAGGACTCGAATTTATATCATACAAAAAAATGTATGCTGTGACATTCATGCCTTTCTGAAGGAGAGACTGCAGGAGAGGGGTAGCAGCATAAGTGGAATGAAATTAGTTTTGTAACCGATATCTAAAAGAAAGAAAAAAGTGAAAGCAGAATGAAACCAGACGACAAAATACTACTTGGAAACGAGACCTCTATGTGGTTGCTTGAGATTGTAGAAATAGCAGCCGAATCTCCTTCAAATCACACCTAATCATCTTACTAAACGAAGAATACAATGGACAATGTAGTCCTTGATGTACAGTGAAAAAGAAGGGAATACCTTAAGAGGTTTGATCATGAATCTACACAATTGGAGCTAAGCTACGGCTAAACAACAAAAGGAGAGAACCCATACACCTGGTTACTTTGCCTGTTCAAGAGAGAAGCTAAATCCCACTTAAATCATACATAACCTATCCGTCTATTTAAAAAGGGTGAGACTAATTGGATAATCGACGAAGGTAAAGAATACGCAGACCACTCGTTTTCGGTGTTTAGGGTTAGGGTTACGCCGAAAACGGGGGTAGTGTGCATATTCTTTACCTCTGCCTGGATAATATAAGTATGGGTACCCTGTGCATAGAAAGAACGAACATTAAAAAATGGGATGGTTACAGCTAGAATACCTCTGAACGTGTTTGCTAGCAAATTGATTAGAGCATCAAAGAAAATGCCATGCGACCGTTACTTGTTACGGCCTTTTGAACACGCTGAGTTCAAATCCCGCCGAAGCCAACTTTTTTTCTCAAGCGTAGGAAGTCGATAAAATAAAATACCAGCTCTGAAATGGTATTTTTTATAAATATGAATGGAATTTATAATTATGGATAATAGGAAAAAATAAGGGTTGATTTTTGAGCATAGTAACATCCAACAAAGCCTTGAAAGTCAATAGTAAAGGAAATACATATTTAATAAACAAAAAAAAAAAGTGGATATTTTTTAAACACTTACCTCTGGCATATGAAGACTTAATTGTGCAATAATGACAAATAGTTGTCGGCTTTTGTCAAACTTTCCTCTCGTTCACAGAAAAAAAAAACTGATATAAATTTAGTAAAATCTTTTAAAACTCGAGTTTAAACCAGTAAATGTATATAAATCTTTAAAAAAAACGTTCGAGTCGCGTCGCTGTATAAATAATAAAAGTGGCAGTTTCTGTTAAAAGTTTTCCTTTCTTTTCTTGTCCTGTTTATTATCAATATTATTATTATTTTTCTTTTTTTTCTTATTCTTTCGCTCCTCTCTCGTTCTGAGTTATTGTTTTCAAACCGTAAAAACAATAAAACAGGTGGAGAAAATTAAGACTGATGTTTGGTGTATGTCCAGTAGATATATGTATGTATATTTCTCTATTTTTTCCTTCTTTATTTCAGTTAATAAAGATAGATAGACAGAGAAAGATGGGGAGGAAAATTTAGTTGTTAATAATGGATAAAGTTAAATTAACAATAACAGAATCAGCAAGGTAAAAATAGAAAGAAGGAATATTATGCACTCTAATCCATATTTATATATATATATTGAATTAACGAACTAAAAATAATGGTATCGTTAGATACTATGTATTTAAAATATATTTGTACGGCTGGAAGAATGATAGACACGGAAATAACTTGGAAGGGAGAAGACAAGCGGTAAACGAATATTGCAGAGCGTTTACTGATCCGTCTGTTGTGCGATGACGTCACGTAGAGTTAGAAGAGAGGTAGAAAGAAAAACACGGTGTCAGAGAAAAAAAGAAAACAAAAGCGAAGGAGGAAGATATAGACAGAATAAGGAGACGGAGGGGGGGGACAACGGCGAAGGAGAGGAAGGGAGAGAGAAGAAAGAGTAATAGGGAAAATAGAGGGAGGAAAAGAGACACAGGGTTGAAAGAAAAGAAAAAGAAACTATAAAAATAGAGCAGGAAGGTGGCAAGGAAAAAAGAAGATGAAAAAAAAAAGAAAAAGCGGAGGGAGACAGACAGTCAATGAAAGAAAGAAAAAGTAGAGGAAGATAGGGAGGGAGAAAATAGAAAGCGAGGCGCTGAAAACGAAATTATTAAAAAAACTGAGAGATAGATATAGAAGGGGAAATGGAGGGAATCTAACAGAGGAAGATGACTGACCACGCCGGACAAGAAAGGCGGTAGAAAATACAAGTTATAATAAAGTGGAATATAGTGTTTACTATAATTAGTGTGTGAGCGTGACGGACACTGATATGACTGGGTAGTTAAGAAGTTCGATATGCGATCTTGATGATATTAAGGGCGATATATTGTATATATATATAGCCATGGACTGACTCCAGCCAGTGAAGTTGCGTGGACGGAAACTGAGTAACAGTGACGTAACAAGGGTTCTCAGAAACCTAAAACTAAAATGTAATTGATTTACAAGAAGAAATGTTACGCTTCTTCACACTTGCACCTAAGAGTGTCAACATCTTCGTCCCCACCTTTTTACACTCCTCGCGGTGTCAGATGGACTATACATGTAATTCAGACGCCCAGCCTTTGTCACGCTTCATACTGCACGAGAATTATAGGTACAAGTGTCAGTGGCGTATTCAGCCACATACTATGAGCAATTAGTTCAGCTGAGCAAACAACTGGAATACTCATCGTCGAAATCGGTGGAGAATAATTTGCCTACGTCTATGTGTGGCTGTGTATATATTTTACACACACGTCTATGTAAGAGAGAGAGAGAGAGAACAAGCAAGCTTGTATGTATTTGAGATTATCAGAAGCGTGTCCCCCCTAATTCTTTCTTTCCTTCTTCTTCCTAGCCAAGAATGAGTGCACGTGTGCGCATCCTTATAACTATACTATTGTATTGAGAACATTTCTTCTGCTCGTTAAAACTGACAATATATATATATATATATATATGCAATCTTTCATTTTAACTTCGTTTGTATGGGGGTAATGAACTGTTGAATCTAAGGTGGAAACCAGTGACGTCATAAAGCTAGCATCATGCAACTGTCAGAGAGGCTTTTCTCTGTGGGAGATTTGAATGGATTACGTAAGTCAACATTTACTGTATCATACAATGGTAGATGGAAAGCTTGACGCCGATTTCACATCAAGAATTTTGCAAACCAGAAACAAAAATGAAGTATTCTATATAGTTGTCTCTTTAAACAGAAGTTTCTGCGGTGTTTCTAAAATTCATTTGAAATAATAGTAATATTTGTTACATAGAAATTATAGGTTCTGTTTTTAGCACATCAATACATTTTTTCCCTTATCGTCATTGTTCCCGCTTCAAAGAATTATGTGTAGGCGTCAAAAGTGTGCCAAAAGATATTTTTTAAAGTTCAGTAGAGATTTGAATTACAAAATAATAGGAATAAGTGTGTATACATATTTGTACACACGCTCACACGCATACGTACATATAATTATCAATATCTATCTATCTAAAGGCGGCCAGCTGGCAGAAACGTTAACTTGCCTGACGAAATGCTTCACAGTATTTCGTCTGTCTTTATATTCTGAGTTCAAATTCCTCTGAGGTCGACTTTGCCTATCATCCTTTGGAAGTCGATAAATTAAGTAGCAGTTGCGTACTGGGGTCGATCTAATCGACTGGCTCCCTCCCCACCCGCAAAAATTTCAGGCCTTGTGCCTAGAGTAGAAAAGAATATATATATATAGCTGTATAAAAGAAGTGCTGATCTCTGCGGAGGGAGCCTATGGTAGAGGTAGACCCAGGAAGAAATGGGACAAGGTGGTGAAGCATGATCTTCGATCTTTGAGCTTCACAGAGGCAATAACTGGCGACAGACCTTTGGCAATATGCTGTGCTTGAGAGGACCTATCAAGCCAAGTGCACCCATGCAGGTGGCCTGTAAAGAACATCTTTTGAATGTTGGACCTCACGGAGGTTAAGTGGCTGAGTTCCTCTCGTGTTGGGCCTGACAGAGGCAAGGTGGCTGAGTACCTTTCAAGCTTTGGGCCTCATAGAGGCAAAGTGGCTGAGTTCCTTTCAAGTGTTGGGCCCCATGGAGGCACTGACCAAGACCTTTGTCACTATGTTGTGCTTGAGAAGACCCATCAAGCCAAGCAAAATCATAATCGTGACAGATACTGGCTTCATGCAAATTGGCACCCATACCGGTGGCACGTATGCAATTGGCACCCATATGCTGGTGTCATGCAAATGGCATGTAAAAGCACCCGTTACACTCTCGGAGTGGTTGGCATTAGGAAGGGCATCCAGCTGTAGAAAACCATGCCAAATCAGACTGGAGTCTGCTACAACTTTCCAGCATGCTAGCCCAGTCAAACCGTCCAACCCATGCCAGCATGGACAACAGACATTAAATGATGATGATATATATATATAGTCACAATGAGGATATTTAAACCTCTTATAGGGATATTTTTATCCAAGATACACTGATTTAATATATTGAATTTTGAAGAGATATTTCTTCAGTGAATATATTTTATAAAATATCGTAGAATATGAAATATTATTATCGAGTTTGAAAACAAAGAGATTTAATGAATGCAAATTAATTTATTAATTAATTAACATATTCACTTACAATTGTTTCATTTTTCAACCAAAATTAAAACTATAAAACATATATAATTTTGCATTTTAAAATACCTTGGATAGAAAATCATCAGGGTGCACAAATACATATAATAAACAGGACTATATATATATATTCTGAATATCCCAATGGATCATAATGTAATCCTTGTACTGTCCTTTGTGTACTCTGATGATTTTCCATCCAAGGTATTTTAAAAATGCAAAATTCTATATTTATATATATTTTGTAGTTTTAATTTTGGTTTAGAAATGAAACAATTGTTGGTGAATATGTTAATTAATTAATAAATTGTGTTTTCAAACTCAATAATTATAATAATAATTTTATATATATATATATATATATCCAGGTTCAGTCCCACTGTGTGACACCTTGTGCAGGTGTCTTCTGCTATAGCTTCGGACACCAAAGCCTTGTGAGTGAATTTGCTAGACCAAAACAGAAAGAAGCCTGTTGTATATATATATATATATATATATAAGCACCCTTCGAACTTTAGGCCTCATGCAGGCAGTGACAAGTGACCAAGACCTTTGGTAATATACCATGCTTGAGAAGACCTATCAAGCCAAGTGAGATTGCAGTTGTGGCCAATGCCAGTGTTTTGTAATCAACACCTGGCCAATGCTGGGTGCTAGTTAATAATCAGCACCTGGAAAGTTGGGTTTTGGTTTTGCTGACAGAGCAATTATCTGCTGTGGTTGTAGAGACCTACATAGGAATGAGGTCCCAACTGCAGTGGATGCATTTCAATGCACTGCCTGCCAATGTCATTTTGATGACACTTTTTCATTTAGTATGCTTTTTCTTCAGCAGCAAGTCTTAGCTTATTCTCTACTCTTTTTGAACCCCTAGTTCCATCCTCCACCATGTGTGATTAATTTCAATGTCTCCTCACCTGTCAACATTCATGTACAGTGATTTCATGTCTTTCTTGCAGACACGTTTGAAACAAAGATGAAGTCCTCCTTATGATCTCTTGCTGGAGTCCAATTCCTCATATAGTAGGTCTCCCTGGATCCTTTCATCTGAAACATGGTGCATGAGGCCCAGCCAGTTAAGAAATTGTCGTTGGAACTGGATGAAAACACTGGGTATCAGACAATAGACTAGAATCTCACTTTTTATGACCTGGTCTGTCACTTGATAGCCAAGATACATCTTAGGGTACAATGGTGGAAGGCATCAAGACAATGCTCTTGTGTGGAGTAGAGGCTCAATATTTTGCTGCTATAAGGTATTGCATGAAGAACACAGGCTCTATAGAGTGCAATCTAGGTGTGCGTCATTAGCTTACTGTTCTCCCAGATCCTCTTTGTCAACATAACAAGAGTTGAGGATACTCTTCCAATCTGCTGATCTCAGACTCTAAGGAGGGACTAGTATGTTGGTGGATCCAACATATGTGGATTTGTAGACTACCTCCAGCTCCTAATTGTCAGCAATAACAATAGCAAGGTACTCAATGCATTTGTCCTACACTTCAAAATTCTTCAAGCTTATGGCTAAGCTGAAGTCTTGACAGGCTCTTCAGAAGCTGTCCATAAGGCATTGCAGTTGCTATTCAGAATGTATTGCAAGTACAGCGTCATCTGCAGTCAACAGGTCCAAAATGAGAACTTCACATACTTTTTGCTCACAACCTGGACAGACTGGAGCAGAAGAATTATAAATGGGAGAAATTATACGATGAGACTATCCCCTGAAAACTAAGTCAGTTAATGTTGTATGGCAGAAAAATGTAATTAATTAGTAAAACTTTTGCAATAGGGAGAAGCAGTCAAATATCCTTCAAACAATGCACATCGTTATGAAAAAGTTATAAAATGGATAATCTAGTTCTAAATAGCTATGGCTAGGTTGAACAGATCAAAGATCTGCCATGGCTGTTCTGTGATCTGCTGGGGAGAGAGAGAGAGAGAGAGGCCTGCACCAATACTTAGTTAATACTCATTGCAGCAGAACAATGTGAAATGAAGTACCTTGCTCAAAAACACAACGCATCACCAGGTCCTGGAATTGAACTTACAACCTTATATGAGCTCAATTCCACAACCCTAACACCTTAACCACTAGGTCATTCTCTTCATATATTTTATGTATGTATGTGTGTATGTATGAGTATGTGTGTGTGCATACAGATATGTATGCATGTATATGTTTATGCAACTCACCACTTCTATGCTTATTTGTTTAATATATATTGTACTGCACCATATTCTAATATTGTCTTATTGTCCTTCTGGCAAATAAAGAAATAAACATTACGACAGTAGAACTTCTTACTATTTAAGTATTAGACCACTATTTTATGTAGGCAGATAATATTCCCTCAAAAAACTTCTTTATTGTCTTTAAAATGGGGTCAACCACCTGATTTACACCTAAATAAAGAGGAAATGACTAATGTTGATATTAGACTCAACTAATACACATGTCTATATTTTTTGCAGTGTTGGATATGTGGTTAGTACCAAAGTATTATTTTATTAGCTACCTACATTCTATAGCTCTGTTCAAGCGGAATTAATAGTTAATTAATTGTTAACAATGATAATACAATCAACATGAAAAGAGTGTACTAGGGGAACACTATGTCAGTGCTTTTCAAGGAGTACCTCACAACACACTAGTATGTATCGAGGGATATATTGGAGTGCTACGGATATTTTATTTTGAAAATATAATTTAAGGATTAAGAAAAATCCATCACACATTTAGTCCATGTTTAAAGAGCATCATCATCACCATTACCACCACAACCACCACCACCGCCATCATCATCATCATCATTGTCATCGTCGTCATTATCAAGATCGCAGTTTAACATCCATTTCTCCATGCTCGCATGGCTGGGATGGAATTTGTTGCGATGCATTTTTTTACAGGTAGATGCTCTTCCTGCTGCTAACTCTCACCTGTTTCCAAGTAAAGTAATATTGCCTCATGACCAGACATGCCTTGGAAGATTAGAAACAAAGGACACCATTAGCATGATTGCAACACTCATTTGCAACTATCATGTGATGCCAAGATTTTGAAGACAGTAACACACATGTGCATATGCGCACACATACACACACACGCACATGCACACACACACATACACACAAATCTGCACTTACATGCATACAGACATATATATATACATACATGCACACACACATATACAGGGAGTGCTGAAAAGTTTCTGGCTTTGGGTAAAAGAAAATACAGGTTTTATTCAACGTATTCTCCTCTCAGATTCAAACACTTATTGCAGTAGTCCTTCCATTTTTTTTAAGTCATGTAAAAAAGAACCTGGAAAGCTGGGCCTCCAACCAGGTTTTTCATGATACCCTTAAAGCCAGGAACTTTTCAGCACCCTCTCGTGTATATCTATCCATATAAATTTGACAGGGGCGATCCTTTCTTGTCTTGTGATTCACAGTCAAATGGCTGGGTGGAATTGCACGAAAAATTACACAGATGTGTAGAATGATCCGGTGGTGATGCTGGGCTTTGTATTTTTTCATAGCTCCCATGGTTACCGAGATAATCTACTATAATAATACTCTTGTGTTTATGAATGAGAAAGGAAGGGGTGTTGTCATACTTGGTAGTGGGATGATGAAAATTGTATGCTGAAAAAAATAAACCAAACAGCATTTCAACTCTGTGTGAATATATGTATGTGTATGTAAAAGGGAGGTATGTGAATGTGTGTGTGTGTGTATGTGCGTGAGTGTGTGTATGTGTGTGTGTGTGTTTGTGTGTGCACATGCAATGGAAGTGGGATGGTTCATCTTTGTTTGCTTAGTATTTGGGTTTATTTTTTGATTTGATTAAATCTTGGTTTTTTTTTTATTGGTCTGTTATTTTTAGCATTTTGACAGAAAAAAGTCATTCTAAAATTGTTTTCTAATGTAAGCATGCCCAAACAAGTTGACTGCTTACACAGAACAGGTTTTACAGCCACATTATCCAAACATACCGGATAAAACCAGGCTTAGCTGCTAGTATATGTATATATATATGTGTATGTATACTCTTACTCTTTACTCTTTTACTTGTTTCAGTCATTTGACTGCGGCCATGCTGGAGCACCACCTTTAGTCGAGCAAATCGACCCCGGGACTTATTCTTTGTAAGCCAAGTACTTATTCTATCGGTCTCTTTTGCCAAACCGCTAAGTGACGGGGATGTAAACACACCAGCATTGGTTGTCAGGCAATGCTAGGGAGACAAACAGACACAAACACATACACACACATACATATATATATATATATATATACATATATATACATATATACGACAGGCTTCTTTCAGTTCCCGTCTGCCAAATCCACTCACAAGGCATTGGTCGGCCCGGGGCTATAGCAGAAGACACTTGCCCAAGATGCCACGCAGTGGGACTGAACCTGGAACCATGTGGTTGGTTAGCAAGCTACTTACCACACAGCCACTCCTGCGCCTGGCATCGGCCACGTTTGGATGGTGCTTTTTATGTGCCACCAGCACATAAGCCAGTCGAGGCGGTGCTGGCATCGGCCATGTTCGGATGGTGCTTTTTATGTGCCACTAGCACAGAAGCCAGTCAAGGCGGTGCTGGCAACAGCCACGTTCGGATGTATGTATATATATATATATATATATATATATATATATATATATATATATATATATATATATATATATACACATACACATATATATGTATGTTCATCATCATCATCATCATCGTTTAACGTCTGTTTTCCATGCTAGCACGGGTTGGACGGTTCGACGGGGTCTGGGAAGCCAGGGGCTGCACCAGGCCCCAGTCTGATCTGGCAGTGTTTCTACAGCTGGATGCCCTTCCTAATGCTAACCACTCCGCGAGTGTAGTGGGTGCTTTTTACGTGCCAGGGGAGTCTGGCATCAGCCACGATCGGTTGGTGCGTTTAATGTGCCACCGGCACGGAAGCCAGCCAAGGCGGCGCTGGCATCGGCCACGTTTGGATGGTGCTTTTTATGTGCCACCAGCACAGAAGCCAGTCGAGGCGGCGCTGGCATCGGCCATGTTCGGATGGTGCTTTTTATGTGCCACCGGCACAGAAGCCAGTCAAGGCGGTGCTGGCAACGGCCACGTTCGGATGGTGCTTTTTATGTGCTACCGGCACAGGTATCACAACTACTATTTCCATTGATATTTATTTCGATGTTCATGTACTTGACTCAACAGGTCTCCTCAAGCACAGCAGGATTTTCTGGAATCCAAGGTACTTTGAATGGGCAGGAGCTATGCAGAACTGGTACAGGAAGCAGCCCGGGTCTTTGCAGTCACAGCATATCTCCAGAGAACTCAGTCCTTCGCCATTGCCTCAGTGAGGCCCAACGCTCTGAGGTCATGCTTGACTACCTAATTCCCATGTCTTCCTGGGTCTACCTCTCCCCCTGATTCCTTCAACTGTTTGGGAGCGGCACTTCTTCACACATCTCTCCTCATCCATCTGCAGTACATGACCATACCATCGCAAGCGTCGCTCTTGCACACCACATCTGATGCTTCTTATATCCAGCATTTTTCTCAGGGTGCTTACACTCTGTCGTGCGTGCACACTGACATTACACATCCAGCGGATCATGCTAGCTTCATTTCTTTCAAGTCTATGCATGTCCTCTGCAGTCACGGCCCATGTTTCACTACCGTGAAGCATGGCAGTTCGCACACATGCATCATACAATCTACCTTTCACTCTGAGTGAGAGAACCTTTGTCGCCAGTAGGAGTAGGAGCTTTCTAAACTTTGCCCAGGCTATTCGTATTCTAGTGGTGACACTCTCTGAGCATCCACCTCCACTACTAACTTGGTCACCCAGGTAGCGGAAACTATCAACTACTTCTAGTTTCTCCCCCTGGAGTGTGATGGAATCTGTTTTCTGAGTATTTGTGGTGTCTATTGTCCCTCTGCATCTGCCGCACATGAAAGCTATCTTATCAGTTAATTTCCCTTTGATGTTGCTGCACCTCTTATGCGTCCATAGCTTACACTGGGTGCATCTTATGGAGTTTCTACCTATGCCTTTCCTACAGATCAAGCAGGGCCACCTGCCCAATGGGGTGTGTGCTGAGTTCGCCTTTCTGCTTACTATAACTTTGGTCTTTGCTACATTTACTCTAAGGCCCTTTGATTCTAACCCTTGCTTCCACGCCCGAAATTTCTTTTCTAGTTCCGGTAGTGATTCTGCTATGAGGGCCAGGTCATCAGCATAGAGGAGCTCCCAGGGGCAACCTGTTTTGAATTCCTCTGTTATTGCCTAGAGGACTATGATGAATAAAAGGGGACTGAGGACTGAGCCTTGGTGTACACCTACTTCTACCCGGAATTCTTCACTATATTCGTTGCCAATCCTAACCTTGCTGACAGCCTCTCTGTATAGGGCCTGTACAGCCCTTATTAGCCATTCGTCAATCTCCAGTTTCCGCATCGACCACCAGATAAGGGATTGGGGGACCCTGTCAAAGGCTTTCTCCAAGTCCACAAAAGCTATGTAGAGGGGTTTATCTTTAGCTAGGTACTTCTCCTGCAGTTGTCGGACTAGGAATATAGCATCAGTGGTGCTTCTACCCGGCACAAAACCAAACTGCATCTCATCTAAGCAAATTCTCTCCCTAATGAGATGGGTTATGACCCTCTCTGTGACCTTCATCACCTGATCCAACAGTTTAATACCCCTGTAGTTATTTCTATCTAGAGCATCACCCTTACCCTTGTAGCAGTTGACTATAGTGCTGCTATGCTAGTCATTGGGTATGACTCCATTATGAACTACCTGGTTTACAATGCGGGTGACTAGGCCATAGCCCACATAACCAGCTGTTTTAAGCATCTCAGCAGTGATTCCTGATGGGCCGGGGGCTTTACCTGGTTTCATACCCTTAATTGCCTTAACTACAAGGGAGCTGTCTATTTGGATAGCTGGTCCCTCTACTGGGTCCACATTTGGCAGGCTCTCCTCCTCCCATTCATTCTCCACATTCAGCAGTCTTTCATAATGGCTTCTCCAAGCCTCTTTCTTTTCACCAACATTAAAGCAATATATACATATATATGTGTGTGTGTGTATATGTATGTATATATAATAAATCTCTGAGCGAGGTATAAACAGTAGCTGCACAACATCGTGAAGTATATTTGCCACTTAAATGTGGTTAAACCTTAAGGGTGGATGCTACTGTAGCAGATACCCAGAAACTCGAGAGTCCGGCTATATCATGTCAGGTTGAAAATGGGAAAGATGGCTTCCCTTTGCAAATACTCATAGGGCACAGAAAGTGTGTCAATAGCCAGCTGGAGGAGATGTCCTCCAGGGGCTACAAGCTACAGTAGCATCCACCCTTAAGGGTTAGCCACATTTAGGTGGCAAATATACTTCACAATATATATATATATATATGGGAAGACCTGTCAAGCCAAGTTAGATCGTAGTCATGGCTGATGCCAGTGTTTTGTAAATGGCATCTGTGCCAGTGGAACAGAAAAAGCACCCACAACACTCTTGGAGTGGTTGGAATTAGGAAGGGTATCCGGCTGTAGAAACCATGCCAAATCAGATTGGAACTTGGTGTAGCTCCCCAGCTTGCCAGTTTTCAGTCAGAATTCAAACCTTGCCAGCATGGAAAACAGACATTAAATGATGATGATGATGATGATATATAAATATGTATGTATGTATATATATGTATGTGTGTGTGTATGTATGTGTATTTATATATATATGTATATACATATATATATATATATATATATATATATATATATATATATATATATATATATATATATATATATATATATATATATATATATACTCAAGTGATTTGGCGGAGATAACTAATCTAGTAGGAGCGTATTTATTAAAATGCATAAGTAGGGATATCCCGGAATTACAAGGTGATTTTTATATAGAGATGATGCTTTGTTTATTGTACCTAGTAACAATAAATCAAAAATTGAGAGAATAAAAAAGAAAATTAGTAAATTTTTCAAAGATTTCAACCTAGGCATTACGTATGAACCTAACACCAAGATAGTGAATTTTCTAGACGTTACCTTAGATTTAAATTCAAAGTTACATCACCCATTTAGAAAGGAAGGTGAAGTTACCAGATATGTAAATAAATCATCCAATCACCCCCCGAATATACTTAAATCAATAGTGGAAAATATTTATCAGAGAATTTCAAATTATCATCAAATATTGAAATCTTTGACTCTCACTCTAATCATTATAATGCTGTATTATCCAAGGCTGGGTATGACCAGGAAATCACCTTCCTAGATCTTGATAACATAAATCTCCTAAACGATGGAGTGAATGTAAATGGCTCAAGTAATATAGAATCTCATACTCAAAATAAACATAAATCAATAGAAGAAGAGAACCTAGTGTATAAACCCAATAATAAGAATGGAAATAGTAAACAGATCAGAAATAAATATGAAAATGCTAATCCAGATATAATAAACATAAATAAGTATACAAAAATTTCTCCCACAAAGAAAAAACCTAATAAACATAAAAATATGACTAAAATGAATAATGAATCTCGTAAGAATATGGATAACACTAATCTTTCCCACTCTTACTCAAACAAAAAAATATAAAAGAAAAAATTTTATTTGGCTAAATATCCCCTTCAATTGTGCGATCTCGAGGAATATATACAGTAGATTTATGTCTATACTGGAAAGAAACTTCCCAGCTTCCCATAAATATTATAAAATAATTTTTAAGAAATCAGTAAGAATATCATATTCTACTCTCCCACATATGGCTACCATAATAGCTAGACTTAATAGTAAAAATATTAAGTTAGCTAGGGATAGAATAAATAGTAACAATAACAATAATAGTAATAATAATAATAAAAATAGCAATAATAATAATGATAATAATAATAATAATAATAATAATAATGGTAATAGTAATAATAATATTAATAATGATGATGATAATAATAACAATAATATCAACATTAATATAAACAATGATAATAGCAGCATCAATAATATAGGTAGTATAGATAAAAGTGTAGTAGGTGATGATAATGAGGATAGCTTAATAACTAGTAACTCCAGTTTGCATAACAATGTAACTACTATTAGAGAAAATTAAAAAAGACTCCGCCGGTTACGACGACGAGGGTCCCAGCTGATACGATCAACGGAACAGCTTGCTCGTGAAATTAACGTGCAAATGGCTGAGCATTCCACAGACACGTGTACCCTTAACGTAGTTCTCGGGGATAATCAGCGTGACACAGAGAGTGACAAGGCTGACCCTTTGAAATACAAGTACAACTCATTTTTGCCAGCTGAGTGGACTGGAGCAACGTGAAATAAAGTGTCTTGCTCAAGGACACAACGCGTCGCCGGGAATCGAACTCACAACCTTACGATCATGAGCCGAATGCCCTAACCACTAAGCCACGCGCCCTCACTTAGAGAAAATAACGCTAATACTAATAACAACTCAAATAACAGAAATGAAAATGAATTGTCCATAAATAATACTAGTACTAGAAATTATCCCCCTAGTTGTGATTGTAGGATTAGGTCGAAATGTCCAGTATCTGGCCGTTGTTCGGTCCAAAATGTGATTTATAAATGTACAATAATAACTTCAACTAACAACTATCTTTATTTTGGTTGTTCGGTAGGTTTAAAAAACGTTTAAACAATCATTTTTCCTCCTTTAGGCTCAAACACAAAGTAGGTTGCACAACATTGTCTAGTAAGATTTGGGAAATAAAAACGAATAATATAGAATTCAACCTGAAATGGGATATACTAAGGAAAGCATGGCCTTATAAAAATAGTAGGGATGGTTGTGAACTTTGTTCTATGGAAACACATGAAATTTTAAAACATTGGAGTAATACAAATCTGTTAAATAACTGTTCGGAGCCAGGAGTATCTTGCATACATCGCACAACCCGTACGTTTAAACATTTTAAATAATAATATTGTGAATATTCCTAGATTTTTCAAATTTTACTTCTTTATAACCAATTAAGAACGAATATACCATACTGGTTTTTAATTCAACATACATAGGCGCAGGAGTGGCTGTGTGGTAAGTAGCTTGCTAACCAACTACATGGTTCCGGGTTTAGTCCCACTGCATGGCATCTTGGGCAAGTGTCTTCTGCTATAGCCCCGGGCCGACCAATGCCTTGTGAGTAGATTTGGTAGACGGAAACTGAAAGAAGCCTGTCGTATATATGTATATATATATATATATGTGTGTGTGTTTGTGTGTCTGTGTTTGTCCCCCTAGCATTGCTTGACAACCAATGCTGGTGTGTTTACGTCCCCGTCACTTAGCGGTTCAGCAAAAGAGACCGATAGAATAAGTACTGGGCTTACAAAGAATAAGTCCTGGGGTCGATTTGCTCGACTAAAGGTGGTGCTCCAGCATGGCCGCAGTCAAATGACTGAAACAAGTAAAAGAGTAAAGAGTAAAAAAGAGATTACTAAAAAACTTCATTGCAAACTTAGAATTAAATTCTCCTCTTTTGATATTCTCCTATACTAAATAGTATAAATTCTATGTTCCTGAGGAAACTATTCGGTTCACCTTGATTATCTCACTTCCATTTCTTAATATATAATTAACCTAGGATCTTTTTACCTAACTAATTAACCTTTCTCCACGGGTAGTAAATATTATTTTCAACAGATTCTATATTTTAATTCATCAATAACAACTCACTATCTATGAAATCTGAGAAATTTACTCTTCTAAGTTACTTCTCTTCATATTATTAAATCACCTTCTACTAAACCTACGAATACCTTTCTTCTTTGATTTCTCCTCTTCCATTTTTCCTATTATATATTTTTGACCCCTAATATATTCACTTGATTAATAAGACTTTTGTTCCCAATTAATAAGTATTATGCCTACTCATAATAAGTGACTGATTTTTCTCTAAATTGAATAAATTTTAGATCTATAATTTCTCCTTCAATCCAACGTATCAAAATACTCAAAACCTATCAGCTAATTATAATGTTGATGTATATTAGTTTAAAAAAATCTCTGCATTCTCTATGAGTGATCATTATAACCTATTTCTTTATTACCCACAAGGGGCTAAACACAGAGGGGACAAACAAGGACAGACATAGGTATTAAGTCAATTACATCGATCCCAGTGCGTAACTGGTACTTAATTTATCGACCCCGAAAGGATGAAAGGCAAAGTCGACCTCGGCGGAATTTGAACTCACAACGTAACGCAGACGAAATACCGCTAAGCATTTCGCCCGGCGTGCTAATGTTTCTGCCAACTCGCTGCCTTAAATGTGATCATTATAACCATTTCACATTAACCTAGTTTTCCTAATGCTAAATCTGTTTACCAAATAGTAGTAATTGGCATCTGTAGTGTGACAACCCTTCTCTCTCTACCAAAATTTCTTTATATGGAACTTTGACATCTATTTCACCCCTATTTCTATAAATAGAAAATCTTTTTTGTCTCCTTTCAATTGTCCATTCTTCTCAGAACCTTCTAGCAGTTTATAGCAACTGAATATTATTCAGTCAGTTGATAAACTCCACTACCTTAAATGTTCTTAAAATTTAAATCCACATCTTTGTCTATATATCTACCTTCTCTATAATGTTATCACTTGATATGAAAATTATGTATTAATGGAAAACCTCTATTAATGGCTGATGAGTGCTCAGCATTTTAAAACTGTTGTAATACTTACAACATTTAATAAAATGATGTAGTGCGAAACGATCGTACCAAATTACCGAAGTTATTCTTGTTGCTTATTTTGAGTATTATCACCCCACGGATTTATATGGATAACACCATACAAAATTCTGGTGCATCTAACTTAAGTACCATATTCATTTGAATCTAAATTTTGCTGAACTTATATATATATATATTATATATATATATATGTGTGTGTGTGTGTGTGTGTGAATGTAATATCTAACAATTATTCGGTAGCCATGAGAAAACTCTGAGTTTCGGATGTGGAAATCCACACCGCCATCTCTTTCATTCTTTTGTTGTTTTACCATTTTTATCAATATATATATATATATATATATATATATATATACACATATAAAACTTACCCGGAAAAGGATGCGTGGCATTCGATCATATAATAATATAAATAATATATAAATATATGCATATATACATAAATATATGTACATACCTACATATATATGTATATATACATGCATATATGGGTACAGGACATGACAAGGAGAAACGAAAACATAAAAGCAAAAACAGAAATGAAATTTTTTTTTGAACAATGAAATGTTATGTTGTATGTCTCGTTTCTCTGTTTGTTTGTTTTTTTCATGTGTAGGGGTGTAGAGAGATATAAGATAGTACAAGAGGGTGAGGAATGGGGAGAAAGTGAGAGAGAGTGCGTGTGTGTGTGTGTGTGCGTGCGTGTGTGTGCACTTTTGTATCTGAAAGGATTGTCAATGGAAAAGAGAAGGAAAGGAAGAAGGAAGAGAGAAAGAAAAAAAATGTGTTGACATCTTTGCAGCTGGTCAGTTCTTTCAATAGGAAGTGATTCTTGGCTTTTAGAAATGGCAAACCCAGGTGGCCACTTCAAGGGGGATATATGTTAATTTAAAAAAAAAGTTGTCTGGATTTCTTTTTACCATTGTCTTGTGAGTGTGTGTGTGTGTGTGTTTGTGTGTGTGTGTGTGTGTGTGTGTGTGTGTGTGTGTGTGTGTGTGTGTGTGTGTGCATGCATGTGTGTGTAGGTGCCTGTGTATCTGAAAGAAGTGTCAATGGAAAAGAGAAGGAAAGAAATAAGGAAGAGAGAAAGAAGAAATAATTGTGTTGACATCTATACTCATAGATGAACGTTTCAAAACAGACTTTATCACCAAAGCCACCCAATTAATACTTGAAGAAAACACATTCTCATTTAACAACAAGGCATACCGACAGATAATGGGCATGGCTATGGATACAAAATTCACACCTTCATATGCCAACCTGGTGATGAGTTTCTTTGAGAACAAACTATATGATGAAATAGGGAAATTCTTCGACCACGACTTCAGAGAAGACATCAAGAAAAAGTGGAAATGCTACCTCAATGACTGCGTCATCTTTTGGAACAGATCAGAAGATCTATGAACATTCCACAACATTCTCAACACACTGCACCCATCGATCAACTTCACGATAGATACCAGCCACAATGAACTTCTCTTCCTGGACATCAACATCAAGATACACAACTCCATTGTCACAACAGACATCTACTACAAAAAACCGACACATACCAATATTTAAATTTCTACTCCTGCTACCCCTCCCACATAAAAAGAAATATTCCATATAGTATGGCGAGACGCATATGCAGCATAGTAACCAACTCACAAACACACCAAATAAGACTAAATGAACTTAAAAACTTCCTACTAGAACAAAAATACCCACTCAAATTTTTAAAAAATGGAATCTCAAGAGCAATGAAACTAGACATCATACAACTCAGAACTCCAAAAAAGAAAAACAAAGAAAATATCATCCCTTTCATAAACACACACAACCCTAGAGTTACCAACATGTTTCAAATCATACATTCAAACTTACCAATAGTCCTATAAAACCCCAAAATGGGAAACACGTTAAACAAATATTACATAAAAAACAGTAAACACCAAGACAAAAACCTTAAGAAGCAACAAACAAGAGTGAAATTCTCATCAGAGACTAAAACCGAATTCTTTGTAAAAGTGCGGAGATGGTAGATGTGGGATCTGCAGTAACCCCACCTACAAATATATAAAGGGAGACAAACAAATAAAATTTAAGAGTGGTCACATATTCAAAGTAAATGCAGACATGAACTGCAAGACGCAGAATGTAATATACTGCATAACCTGCCCCACATGCAAGGAGAATTACATAGGTGAAACTGGAAATTCTTTATGCCAACGAGCCAGAATTCACCAACAACACGTTCAATAGGAGGAACTGCAAAAGATTCCACTGAGTAAAGACTTAGATACATGTGGATAAGGAAAATTTAAAATCTTTCCCTTCTATAAATGCCCAAGGAATGACATCTCCTTCAGAGTTCTCCCCCAAACTGAATGGCTGAAAATATTTCTATAATAATTTGTACTAGATGAAGGACCAATTTTGTAAAGTAAATTGTATTAAACACACACACACACACACACACACAAAAACAGACATGCACCACAATACTACACATATGTACATATACATAAATAAAAACAATCTTACATCCAGATTCTCCAACCCATATCAGCACAGGAATCAAACATTGGATTGAAAGAACTGAACAGCTGCAAAGATGTCAACACAATTATTTCTTCTTTCTCTCTTCCTTCTTTCCTTCCTTCTCTTTTCTATTGACACTCCTTTCAGATACACAGACACCCACATGCACACACACACACACACAACACACACACACACACAAAAACAGACATGCACTCACAATACTACACATATGTACATATACATAAATAAAAACAATCTTACATCCAGATTCTCCAACCCATATCAGCACAGGAATCAAACATTGGATTGAAAGAACTGAACAGCTGCAAAGATGTCAACACAATTATTTCTTCTTTCTCTCTTCTTCTTCCTTTCCTTCTCTTTTCCATTGACAGTCCTTCCAGATACAAAAGCACATGCACACACACACACACATGCACACACACACACACACACACACACACACACACACATGCACACTCTCTCTCTCTCTCTCTCTCACAAGACAATGATAAAAAAAAATCCAGACAATTTTTTAAAAAATAGCATATATCCCCCTTGAAGTGACCACCCGAGTTTGCCATTTCTAAAAGCCAAGAACCACTTCCTATTGAAAGAACTGACCAGCTGCAAAGATATCAACACATTTTTTCTTCTTTCTCTCTTCCTTCTTCCTTTCCTTCTCTTTTCCATTGACAGTCCTTCCAGATACAAAAGCACATGCACACACACGCGCGCATACACACACACACACACACACACACGCGCGCGCACTCTCTCTCACTTTCTCCCCATTCCTCACCCTCTTGTACTATCTTATATCTCTCTCCACCCCTACACACTCAATAATACTATAAAAAGAGACAAAATTCTAGAAAAAGTTCAATCTGACAACTCCACTAGAGTGGATGCAAGTGCTAATATATGATTTATAAAAACATTTGACATTAATAAATATCTGTAAATATAAAACCATCCAGATTTCTGAGTACCTTAATTCTTCTAATATATAATACATCTACATCATTTCCAAACCTTCTAACACATATATATATATATATATATATATATATATATATATATATATATATATATATAATCATGTATGCTATGGGTTGGGTATACCCCTGTGGCTAATCTGACATGTCATGTAATGTTATGGGTTGGCTCTGCCCCTCTTGCTAATCTGACATGTCATGTAATGTTGTTAGTTGTGTCTGCCCCTCTGGCTAATCTGACATGTCATGTAATGTTATGGGTTGGGTCTGCCCCTCTGGCGAATCTGACATGTCATGTAATGTTATGGGTTGGGTCTGCCATCTGGCGAATCTGACATGTCATGTAATGTTATGGGTTGGGTCTGCCCCTCTGGCGAATCTGACATGTCATGTAATGTTATGGGTTGGGTCTGCCCCTCTGGCGAATCTGACATGTCATGTAATGTTATGGGTTGGGTCTGCCCCTTTGGCGAATCTGACATGTCATGTAATGTTATGGATTGGGTCTGCCCCTCTGGCTAATCTGACATGTCATGTAATGTTATGGATTGGGTCTACCCCTCTGGCGAATCTGACATGTCATGTAATGTTATGGATTGGCCCTGCCCTGGCAAATCCCACCAACATGTGTCCTTTTGGCATTGAACTGATGAGCTTTGTGGAATTTCTGCCCACTTTTCATGCAACAATCAAAAGAATTCACCTTTAGCTTTAGGTTTCTGTCGAGTTTTTAGTATAGCTCTATTTCATATACTCCAAAGATTTTCAATTGGTTCATGTCAAGAGATTGGCTGGGTTAAGTTAGCTTTTTCATCCCATTTTCAGTCAACCATTGTTGATTCCTTTTCGCTGTATGGCATGGAACCCCATCTTCCATGAATAAAAACTCATTTTTTGTTATGTTATTATGTGAATACATCGGAAGTAGTCCTTGCTTAAGTATTTTGATGTATTTTTCAGAGTTTATGGTTCCAACACATTCAATCAGCTCAGAACGACCATTGCTGGTGATAGCTCCCCATACCATTATAGAGATACTGCCATGTTTCACAGTTGGTTGGAGTTGTTTCAAATCAAATTCTTGATTGGAAAGCCTCCAGATCCAAACATGCCTACTGTCTGAAAATAATGCAAATCTGGGTTCATCTGAGAAAATCACTCTATCCTAAAATGAACTGGATTTTTCTGGCATCTCCTCGTTTCTTTCTTTTCATGATATTAATTGGTTGAAGGAGAGGATTTCTTCTAGCAGCTCTTCCATAATATCGAAGCTTATGCAGATATGTTACACATGTTCTTGGACTAACTTCTAGCTGTTTTGCAATATCGGAAGCCTTTGAATGGGGTTCGTTTTCCACAATTCTCTTCAAACAGCAAAGCTTCCTTTCCAAGGGCCTAGGTGAACTGGGACGAGAATCTGTTGATTCTTTCCTTGGCTTTTGAATTGCACTTATAATTCTATTTACAGTAGCAAAAGGAATTTGAAGATTTTCGGCAATTTTTTGCTGGCAAAGACCAGCCTCAGATTGCCCTGCCTCTTTGAAAATCTGACAGTTCTGCTGAATTTTTTGTGCATGGCATGGTTACTCTTCGCAAATGTTTAATATAATAGCACCTGGAATGAAAAAGAATAATTACATTGTATGTTTGTCTGTCTGTGTTTGTCCCCCCCCCCATCAATTAACAACTGATGTTGGTGTGTTTATGTTTTCCGTACATTAGCGGTTAGGCAAGGGAGACCAATGGAATGAGTACTAGGCTTACAAAGAATCTTTCTGTCTATGAAATCCACTCACAAGGTTTTGGCTAGCCCAAGCCTATAGAAGACCTACTCAAACTGTCGTCATACAGTGGGGCTGAACCAAAGACCATGTTGTTGGGAAGCAAGTTTCATATCACACAGCCATTTTATTCTGATAGTTTCCTACTCTTCTGGGCTTACCTTCGAAACAGAGTCTTTTTAACCCTGAGGGGAACTGGTTTATATAACATAAGTGTATGTTCATGCACCTGTGGGAAAATGTCTGACATGTGACAAATGTCTGAAGGCGAGCCCTCTTTTGAGTCCTCTATGACTTAATCACAAGAAACATCTACTCTGTGATCCATAATTTGGACTTTTGACAGGTACTATCATCCCAGGCCAGAGCAAACCAGAGAGTAGTAGTAACTAAGGAGTAACTTGATACTCTTAAAACTCCTGAATTCTTGAGCTGGAACCTCATCAAAGGATGCAATTTAATGTCTTGTCAGAACATTCTCTACTTAGCCTTTTCAAATCATACCAATATTCTGCTTTGTATTTTATCTCTCTGGGACATTTTTAGATCACTGATGCTCTCTCCTGGTAATCTCACATCCTCAATGCTTTGCTGTATCTGTTCCAGGTCTGTGCTCTCAGTTAAATCCTAGGAAGGTCTACAATGCCTTTCATCTCCTTGGGGGTTGATAAATAAAGTACCAGTCAAGTACTGGATAGATTCATTCTCTATCCCTGTTTCTGTTGCTCTGTCTGTCTGTATATCTCTCTCTCTCCTCTCCCCCTCTCTCTTCCTCTCTCTTCCCTCTCTCTTTCTCGCTCTTCTCCTCTCTCTTTCTCTCACTTTCCCCCCTCTCTTTAAATCTGACTTCGTGGTTAGAAAACACAAAGGTCAGCTAGGACTCACAATGTAGTACTACTTCCACACATCTGCAACAGTGCTGCTATGCAAACTGACATCTAACATCCTAGAATGCATTAGAAAAAAAGGGTTACTCAACTTATTAGCATTAAGTCACTCACTAACACCAGCCTCTGGACATAAATGTGTGTCTACTTACTTTGCTTTTTCTACTTCTGTCACCTTTACTCAAACCTTCTTGACTCATATGTTTCCTTCTTTCTTCACCTATAATGTGCCCCGACAACTAAACCACACACTGCTTTGTTCAATCCTTTCATTTCCTTAATCTTAATTCTCAGGATTTCTCTATATGTCCATATTGTTTTTTTTTCTTCTCTGCAACTGTTCAAGAGGAACATTACCAACAGCATCAGTCTCATCAGTCTAGAAGACTTTGAAGGACATAGCACTTTCCACCAGAAGACCGACCCTTTAAATTAAGCAAAAAATATGTATGGATACCAACCATATATACGTGGATCAATTCAATTAAGTATATTTCCATCCTGATAAGTCTATTACATGTGTGTGTGTGTAAAAGTTAGAAATCAATGATTATTGCAATAACAATTAAAATTGCACCAAGAAAAAGTAACAACATTAGGGCTTTTGTGAGGTGGGAGATGGAACAAATTAAAAATAATAATAATAATAATAATAATAATAATAATAATAATAATAATAATAAGGGTATAATTAATTAATCTGAACTAGTGTTTGAACAGGGTAATTTTGAACAGATATGTTCTGTTTTCTTTTTCCCATTTCTTTTTATCTTCCACCCACTCCCACCCCCACCATGACCACCACTGTCCTTCTAGCAAACAATCGATGGGAATATTACGGAAATGATGCAGCTTGTGCGTTGGAGTAAGAATAAAGATGTGAGAGAAGGTGGTCGTTGAAGCTGTGCTGCTAGAGTGTATGTAGCATGGTCTGCTGAATCAGGTTGAAACCAATTTGAGATGAAAGCAAAGAGAAGGAAACACACTTGAAGTGCAATATGACAGCAAGGAGAGAGTTAAAGGAAAGCTCAACAGTATCAGATAATTAGCCGATGGGTATGTTGTTGTGCACGTGGTGTGTGAGTGTGCAAGAGTGCATGTGCATGTATGTATTCAGGGTATGCTGTTAATGCACATGAATGCACTGCTGCTATATTTCTATCCATCGCTGGTTTTTTTTCTGTACTATTTTGTAAATATAGCCTGATGTCATTTAAACATACAGAGTTTAACTTTTAACATTCAGCATGTGTGCTATAGATAATAAATGAGATGACAACAGCAACCTGACCATTTGATTCTACTTTCTTGTTACAGTTATTATTATTGTTGGTGCCGTTATTATTTAGCCTCCAGGCCAACATTGATCCGGAAGATTTGTGATCAAAGGTATTATAACTGTAACCATTCTCTTTTTTTTTTAGGAGTATCTAGTATTATATTACTTAATGCATCCTCCCTTCACTTAAAATGATATTAATGTGATATGAAGGAGATTTGGCTGATATTTCTAGTACCACTTAGAGCCTTTCCTTTCAGGTTAACATAGCATTGGTTGTTCCCAGAAATGGTACAAAGTGGTAAAAAAACAACTTAGTAAGAAACCTCCTTACAGGTTAAAGCACATACCATAGAAATTGAAGTCTTTTGCTTTAGTGGGTAGTAATGGTGGTGGCAGTGGTGCTGATGGTGGTGATGGTGATGGCATTTTATCTTGCACTTGAAGAAAGGGAACTATATTTCAATTGGTTTATCAAGTTTGGTATTATCTGCTTGTTGCAACTCCTGACAAAAATGTTCTCATTTATTGGTGAGAGCGAGTGGTTTGAACTTAGAATACAGAGCTGGAACAAATATTGCAAGACATCTTGTGTCCAGCACTCTAATAATTCCACCAATCCACTCTTTCTTGGACTGGTACATTTTTTTTTTTTATTTATCAACCTTGAAAAAACGAAAGGCAATGTTGACTTGGTTTGATTTGAACTCAGAGAGCAGGGGTTCAGAATGAATACTGCAAGGCATTCTATCCAACATTCTAATTATGCCACTAGTTCATCCCCAAGGACAGCTAAGAGACAAATGTGGTAGGAATCTTTGTTGCCATGACAAAACACTGCGTTCATGGTGGTTTAGTAGTATGAAAAATGAGAATACAGGATGACTGAGCTTCAAAGATGTGGCTAGACATGATATGAGAAGTAATCATTGTTCCCTGCAGCTGGACCACAGCAGCTGAGTACATTATTGACTATCAATGGGGTTTAGCGATGATGATGATGATGATGATGATGATGATGACAATGATGGTGGTGGTGATATAGGCACACGTGTTGCTGTGTGGTAAGTAGCTTGCTTACCGACCACATGGTTCCAGGTTCAGTCTCACTATATGGCACCTTGGGCAAGTGTCTTCTACTATAGCCACAGGCCAACCAAAGCCTGGTGAGTGGATTTGGTAGACAGAAACTGAAAGAAGCCCATTTTATATATATATATATATATACTAGCAGTATCGCCCGGTGTTGCTCGGGTTTGTAAGGGAAATAACTATAAAGCATTTTAAGATAGTTATAGCCAAAATATAGCAAAAAAATGGGGAAAAAATGATGGTAAATTTTTTTTAGAGTTAAAAAGGTGGAGTTGCGTCCCCTAGACAGTCTGTGGTTTGTGTTTCTGATTCTCGACCCCATGTCGAATTTATCGATTTTTTTCAGAACTGGGGGAACTTTTCAAAATTTTCGCTGCGTTAGTTTTGAATAATGACATTGGGCTATGTGTGTGTCAAATTTCATCAGAATCGGTTGAAAGCCGTGGTCAGAGTGAGGGTACAACCAAACAGACACACAGAAACACACACAGACAAACTGCCGTTTATATAGAGAGAGATATACGAATGTATGTGTGTATATACATGAATGTATGTATGTGTGTGTATGTATTTGTGTGTCTGTGTTTGTCCCCCCCAACATCACTTGACAACTGATGCTGGTGCGTTTATGTCCCCGTAACTTAGCAGTTCGACAAAAGTGACTGATAAAATAAGTACTAGGCTTACGAAGAATAAGTACTGGGGTCAGTTTGCTTGAATAAAGGCAGTGCTCCAACACAGCTGCAGTCAAATGACTGAAACAAGTAAAAGAATAAAAGGATAAAAGGACTGGCAGTGTGAAGCGGCTGACCTCCCTTGTTCGAAGGTTATAATGGATACAGATCGTGTATCAATAGCTATCTTGATGGCAGTGGCCTCATGGAGCTGACCATGGCAGCGATTATTCTTATATCTATAAGAATGCCATATTAATATGGCGATAACAATTAATTTCCAGTAAACGCTGCCATAATCTCTTTTATAGAGACTTAGTAATTTTAATATTTCTATTATATATATATATATATATATATATATATATTATATATATATATATATATATATATATATGTATGCATGTATGGAAAAAAACAGTCAAGGTAGAAAATGCTAAAATAATTTTATACGAAACATTTCAGTACCGGTTTCAGTCATTAAGACTTTTTCAACTGTAAGTATGGAAAACAATTAAATTTTGGAAACATTAAAAGAAAAGTTTTTTAAAAGAATATTTGCATAGTATTCAAGTACAAGGGACATTTTCCTAGTTTCTGCCTGTCTCTGTCTCTCTTGTTTACTCTTGTGGGTTCAAGGTCGTCGTGTTGCACAGGGGACAAACACAGACACACAAACATACACATACATATATATATATATATATATATATTATATATATATATATATATATATATATTATATATATATATATACCTATATACGATGGGCTTCTTTCAGTTTCCGTCAACCAAATCCACTCACAAGGCTTTGGTTGGCCCGAGGCTATAGTAGAAGACACTTGCCCAAAGTTCCCCGCAGTGTGACTGTACCTAGAACCATGTGGTTGGTAACCAAGCTACTTACCACACAGTCACTCCTATGCCTATATATATATATATATATATATATATATATATATATATATATAAAAAGAAAGATAAGTTATACTAAATCCCTGAACAAGAGATAAACAGTAACAGTATAGTATCGTAAAATATATTTGCCAACTAAATGTGGCAGTCCTATAGAGGATGGCGTTACTGTTATTTTTAGCCCCAGGAAGACATCTCCTCCAGTTGGTCAACGACACAGTCTGTATCCAATTAGTATTTGCGAGGGAGGTCATCGCTTCCATCTCTAGACTAGAGATCTGAGCAATGACCTCCCTCGCAAATACTAATCAGATACAGACAGTGTGTCGTTGGCCAACTGGAGGAGATGTCTTCCTGGGGCTAAAAATAGCAGTAACACCGTCCTCTATAGGACCGCCACATTTAGCTGGCAAATATATTTTATGATATATATATATATGTTGAGGTTGTAGAGTACAGAGAAATTGTGTTTGTCAAGTAAAATAATAGCCATTTATTGAATTATATATTGAATTTCATACACTAAACTAGCATTTTTATAATGAGTTTATAATCATTTACTTCTTATATTCTATAATTAATATTTATAGTTTTAATTTGGAAATTTACTGCCTATCTTCCTCACCCAAAGGGCATGTCCTTGATGCATGATACATGTATATATTATTGACATGTTTTTTTAAGGCATTATTCTCAAGGATTTTAAATTCTTTTTCTATTTATTTCAATATGCTTGTAATCAGTGTTTACTTACATTTAAACTTACAATTTGATAAAATTAAATTTTGAATTTACTTTAATACAACTATTAGCTTATCCAGATTATACCACTGTGTTAATCTAATATACTACTGTGTTAACCTGATATACCACTGTGTTAACTATGACTGCATGGTATCATGTGAACACTTGTATTCAGAACTGAGTCAAGGATAATGCAAGAATTTGCTGTCTTATTAATTCACTCTACAACAGTATGGTATGAAATATGACTTGTTAAAGATTATGTAAGAAACATTATCAAACATATGTTTGAAATACAAGGATATATAAGTGCTTGTAGTAGCTAGCATAATTTTCACACAGAGTTTTTGCAGTACCATAAAATAAGCAGGCTGTAAGCTACTGAAATAAATTAGGTGTGCAAACTGATTTGGAGATATGCTTCCAGAAACAAAAAAGCCTAATATCTCAATTTCAGTAACTTGCTAAAAAATGCGAGAACTAGGCATTTGCCTACAAAGTCAATATTGTGACTGGTTTGTGCTTTATGGCATCTAGTTCAGGACTTTAAAGATTTAGATGTCTTTAAATAATATATTTACAATTGGAAAATCATGTATGATTTTTCCAGAGTTTAGCATGATGAACAATGTTATTCATTTATGAATTACTTTTTAACTTTCACAAGTACAGTGAGGGGTATGCTTCATTGATGGGATCAAAATAAGATATATATGAAGATTAAGGTGGTGAATTAGCAAACTCATTAGAACTTTGGGTAGATTGTCTTTAGGTTCTGTTGACTCTAACTTCATATACTACCAAGGTCAACTTTGCCTTTTTGGGACATGATAAACAAAGTACCACAGTGATACTGAGGTTAATTTTTCTCTTCCCTTTTTCCTGTTTGTTTGTCTGTTGCATTCTGGAAGAAATTGAGGGATGGGCTCTGCCAGGTGTCTACAAGTGTTAAAGACAGACTGTATGTCATGATGACATCTTTACAACTCTATCAGGAGTTGAGAAACCAAGGCAAGATATATTTGAAGATACATACATACATAAATACTTACACACACACACACACACACACACACACACACACACACAACACACACAACACAGAGGCACAGGCATGGCTGTGTGGCAAGAAGCTTGCTTCCCAACCACACGGTACTATAGTCTTGGGCTGACCAAAGCCTTGTGAGTAGATTTGGTGGACAGAAACTGAAAAAATCCTGTCGTATATGTGTGTGTGTGTGTGCCTGTGCATGTGTGCCTATGTATATATTTGTGTGTGTCTCTGTGTTTGTCCCCCTCACCATTGCTTGACAACCACTGTTGGTGTGTTTACGTCCTTGTGACCTAGCAGTTCAGCAAAATAGACAGATAGAATAAGTACTAGGCACACAAAGGATAAGTCCTGGGGTCGATTTGGTTGACTAAAGGCAGTGCTTCAGCATGGCCACAGTTAAGAGACTGAAACAAGTAAAATAAAAAAATAAAAAATGATATGTATATATGTGTATATATATATCTATTACATATGTGGAAAATTGGTGTGTGTTTGTTTATGGCATTGTTAGCTAATTCCTCCTACATCGTTTTATTGATTTTGATGAAACTTGACATGTGAATAAAACTCATGTCTGAAAACCTCAAGACATACTTAGATTGTTGAAAAAATCAATAATACAGCCCCTAGAAGGGATCTTTATATCTACCTCATATAACTTTTTTTCTTTTGACACTCAAAGGAAATAACCCATAGCACCTGCATTTACAGTTGTTAGTTTTTAGCGAAGCGATCAATAGTTGATTCTCACAATCAGCGGACCTAATTCTGCATTTCACTACTCACAGTTTTCAACTGCTTAACCTTATTATTGCACTTTCTTGATGCATGTACACTTTCAATGCCTATAACTCTGATAATTCTGCATTTTTCCAGTTAAAATTTTTCAATGACAGTACATAAATTTTTTATTCCAGAATTTATTTAATAAGTGTGTCCCAGTACAATGAACTCATACTTTGAATGCTTAAAATTCTTAAAAAATGAAACCAAACTTCCACTCCACATTTAGTTGGGATACCCTGTAACACTTATCTTACAAATCATAATATTTATTGCTTACTTACAGTTCATACATGTTCATGTAACGAATTGAGACATCAAATTTAGAAATATTTTACAGGTTTCATTGTTTATGTTCGATTACTTTAAATATTGATTTTTTGTGTGTCTAATTTCTAATTTTTGTAGACAATATCACTTTTATGCTTTATTTGACACATGAGTAGAACTCATGTCTGGAAACCTCGTAACACGCTTAGATTGCTGAAAAAATTGATAACAAGGCTCCTCCAATGGATCCTTTTATCTATTACATATTACTAATATTTTATTTAAACAACCCAAGGGAAATAACCCATACCCCCTGCTGTTTTTAGCGAAGCGATCAATATTTGATTCTCACGATCAGCCAACCTAATTTTGCATTTCACTACTCACAGTCTTGAACTGCTAAACATTATTACTGCACTTCTTTAATTTGAATCTTAAACCTTAAAGACTTCATTCATACATACTTTTTTGAATGTCCATTACTCCGATAATTCTGCATTTTTACAGTTACACTTTTTCCATGACAGTAGATAAATTTTTTATTCCGCAATGTATTTGTAGTGACTTCATGCAGGCATAGTGTGGATTTGATCCTCGATAGCCAAATTTCACCTAACACTTCAACAGCGCTTTTCTCACAGTAAAACAATAGTTTTTCTTTGAATGACAGCAGTTATACATTTCTCAGATGCCTTCGCTAAGCAGAATAATGTCTTTGCCACTTGACCCTTCTAACCTCTTCTAGGCCACCACTGGCTGGAATGGAGATAACAGACCTCCAACGAAATCATTTATTCTCAACAGTATGTCTGTCCTTCTGGCTGCTTTTCGATAGTTATAAAAACAAGAACTCCATAAGCTAAAAGTAGTTACTGAGAGTGACCATCAGTTAGTGTGAATGTTATTATTGCATTTTCTTCAAACACTCCATTCATATATTTATATAACCTCTCTCAGCAACCTTCGATAATCTTTCTCATGTTCTTTTTCTCAACGAAAAATACACCTTTTGTGGCAGTTATAACGAAATTGTTTTCTTATATCAGAGTAATAAGACATTTCAATAGAACATCTTTACCCCCGGGAATTACCAGGTACACCAGCTAGTATATATATATATATATATACACATATGAAAATGTCTCTTGCACTTACCAGAAAAATGAAAATATGATTAATAATGTCATAAGATTAGTCATTGACTAAAATCTTTTTTTGTATTTTCTTTTAATCTCATCATCTCATCACATAACTATTTCTTGTTAGTTTCTTAATGGTTCAAGCATTAAATATGTCAAAGTTAACTTATCAGGAGCTGTAGAGTTTTGTTTCCTGTTAACTGCTATTTCGTTTTCATGTTTTTCCTTCCTTTGACAATCTTACACTCTCAAGTTGTTGCATCCGACAAATAAGACAAATATTCTTCTATATGACCATGCAGTATATTGGTAATATATAAAAACCATTCAAATGACTAACAATCTGATTGTGTGGTGGTGGTGGTAGTGATAATGTTGAGGAATTGGACATGTCATATAGCCAGTATTTCCTCTATTTACAAATGTTCCACATGTAAAAAATGTTATAAATGTCCTAACTTTTCATCAACGTCAAAAGAATGTTTGGTCAGGAATTTTTAGTACATATTAATAAAAAAAAAATTAAGATACTTTCAGTCACATTTTGTACTTTTTGTGTGTTTTTGAATGCCATAGTCCAACATTTAAAATCATTTATCATATTATGGAAAGCAAAAAATAATATTTTTCATCTCTAGAATTCCTGTATGCATTTCACTTTACTAGACTTCAATCTCTTTTTCATACAAAGTTTGCTTCCCTTTCTATTTTTCAAGAGATATGATCTGAGAGAGACAGTGACTCTGAGATTCAAATGTTGGTCTATTGATCACAAAATGACACATATCATCAGAGCCATTGTGTTTTGTTTCTAAGTAAAGCTAATAACATTTTTACAACTGCTTGACTGAGGGAAATGGGTTCCATTCCTATTCATTTGAATGGTTACTAGAAATCTAATGCTCCCAAAATTTATCGTCCTCATGATAACATGGACAAAGTGTGCATAGAAAATAAAGAAAAGAAGTAAATTTCAGTCCTGTGTTTTTAAGAGAGCCTGTTGCTTTTGTTGCTGCTGCTGCTGCTGTTGTTGTTGATGTTGTTGTTGCTGTTGTTGCTTGGACTCAGATGTGGCAGATCTATGGCCATAAGCATTCCACTTATGACAACCTCACATTTTTAGATAATGTATACCCATGCCTACATCATCAAATGCAGTGTTTACCATCTCAAGGTGCTAATACCCATGGGGTGGGGTTTTAAATTAATTTCAAAAGGTGCAGGAATTCAAATTTAACTTCACCTGTTTTGAATATTGTTACAAAACATTTAAGGAGAGGTGTTAGTTGAGTCAACCTATCATCAAGAACATGCTGGAAAACACTGATCTAACGTGTCTTTCGTTTTTAAGACAGCTGAGTGTAATTTAGGGAAGATTTGGTTGCTATTTCTAGCAAGGTGAGCAATCATGTACATGTTCTCCACGTTGGCTCTTAAGAAAGCTATCTTCTGTTATGTAGTTAGACAACTTTTTGTTCACCAAGAGAAGAATTATTTTGACAAGAGGTCTATTTTCTCCTAAGTTCTAGAATTTTCTGTGGGTGTGGTATTGAAATACTGAAGGTTGTTACATACTAATATATTGAGCATAGCAGAAATACCTGCATATATGAGGGTCAGAATGTGAATTAAACATGAAGTTGTGAGGTTGTAAACAATCAGCAAGTTCTCTAGCACTGATGTTTAAGCCCTCCTACAGTACTTGAATAGTTGGGTGATTACTGTAAATCTTGTAACCCTAATCATATTCTAATTAAAAAAAAAAAATTGTTTTAATCAAAGCAAAATAACTTTTGCAGATTCTGAATCTCTGACATTCAAAACACAAAAGTCCAATGACTATTCATTTATTTTAAAGGAAAGGGGCTTCACAAAAACGTTAGGTGTCATTTTAAAATTCTATGCTAAAATTAAATAAGGGCTAATATAGACTTAATTTGCTATGACAGAGAAAGGAATTTATTTGGAAGAATTAAAACATCAATTTTTTCCACTTTCTTGTAGCAAAGTAATTTACACTATTTTGTGAACTTTTTGTATCAGCTGATTTCTGATGTGGAATCTTTTATTGGTTTTAGTTACTGGACTGTGGCCATGCTGGGGCATCATAATCAAGAGTTTTAGTCAGTCACATCGTCCCTAATACTTATTTGAGCCTGGTACTTATTTCATTAATCTCTATTTGTTGAATCACTAAGTTATGAGACATAATATGATACAATTGATAAACATCAGTTTCTAGACTGAGGTAAAGATAAACACAGACATGCATATATACTCAAACACACATACTCACACATCATTATCATCATCATCATCATTTTATGTCCACTTTTTTATGTTGGCATGGGTGGAAAAGTCTTTGGTGGCAATGTTTTATGTCCTTTTTGTCAACTCTTTTGGTTGCTCCTTACATTCAGGGATGTTACATAACTATTTTAAAATCAGGATGCATAAGATAAACAGTCTCCCCTCTTCTCTCTCACACACAAACACACACACATATGCGTACACCCTCTCCCAACACACATACACACACATGTGCATGTATGTATGTTGTCATGTTTGTTTTGGTCACTGTCCCCTGTTCATTCACTATTCCCAACAGCTTCTTGCCACTGATGCCACCAAAAGTGAACAATATTATCGTTGAAGGCATGAAATAGTAAGGATCTTTTATGATGACAAGATTTGAGGAATTAGCAACGTCTTGTCCTATGTGTGAATTTTCCATTTGTTCCTTTGTTTTTGCTCAAATTTTGAAACTTATGTATAGAGAGAAAGAGAGAGAGAGAGGGGGAAGAGTGAGTGGGAAGAGTGAGTGGGAGAAGAGTGGAAGAGAGAGAGAGAGAGAGAGAGAGAGAGAGAGAGAGAGAGAGAGAGAGATATAGGCACACAGAGAGCAGACACCTGAATATATTGGATTATAATAAATTATTTACTGCAGCAGTTATGCAACTCTGCATGTTATACATGGTAATTAAAGGTTTTAAGATAATTTAGGCCTAAAAATTGCAATTCATATTACATATGGTATTTTACAGAAGTACTAGGGTTCTAGCATAATTAGAAATGTGCAAGTCTAATAAGCTATATTGATATTACAAATAAAATTTATCCTTCAGTGAAAAAAGAAGATAGAATAGCTTCATCAATATAGAACAAAGAATAGATTGTGACGATTGCTAGTGGGCTGTTAATGTGGAGTGGAGGAAATGGGGGAAGATGGTAGGTAGGTGTTGACCGAGTTCTTAATAACCCCAACACTTCAAGTACAGCATGAACTGCGATAGCCACACCCTGCTATTCAAACACTACAGGAGGGCTTGAATAAATTATGAGTTTGGTTAAAACAAAACCTAGCTGAAATAATAATAATAATAGAAGGTTAATAACAACAATAATACCTACAGGCCAGATACCCAACAGAAGATTACAAGCCAGAACACAACTTACATTAAACACACAACACACAATGCAAACACTAATACAACAAAAAACTGCAACCAAACACCATAACAAAACAAACTGATGCAATATGATATCAGGAAAAGGTTGCACTCCCCAACAACAAAAAAGAACACACAATGCTTGACACACCTGAGTGACATGGAGATGTAGCAGGTGATGCAATAGAAATCTACCTGAAATTATCAAATGTCAAATAATAATAATAATAAATATATAATAATAATAATAATAATAATAATAATAATAATAATAATAATAATAATAATAATGATAATAAATAAATACCCTGATGCAGTACCAGACAGTGGCTCTCATGGCTTCTGATCTTAACTGATTGGAAGTGTTATCATGTACATTGTTTTGTCTTGGTATAAAAGATGGGCTACAGCAAATATTCTGCTCAATACCACAGATTTGCTTGTCAGTTGTTTGACCTTAACCAGTTGAGCATGTCCCTTAGTGGCTGACGATATGTGCATCTCTGATCACGAGCAGAAGTAGTGGGGGAGCATCATAGCCATATGTTGAGAGGGATTCTTTGGGGTTTGAATAGTTCACCTCTGGAAACATGGGTGGTTCTTTCAACATCCTTAAACAACCCTTATTCAGGGACCGTTTGAGTGGGATGGGCTACTCAACCTGAAGAAAATTCTAACTGGGCCCCACCTGCAAGGTCATGTGCTGTTTATCTTGATATGAGATCACCATGTCACGCACATATGGTTGTGATGCATGTGCCTGGTGTACCTTTATCAGACGGGTAGTCATGATGGGTATATTGGGCTTCGTATATTTTACCCCAGTGTCACTTTGATGGCATGAACTGCTCTCTCACTCAATAATAATAATAATAATAATAATAATAATAATAATAATAATAATAATAATAATGATAATAAATAAATACCCTGATGCAGTACCAGACAGTGGCTCTCATGGCTTCTGATCTTAACTGATTGGAAGTGTTATCACGTACATTGTTTTGTCTAGGTATAAAAGATGGGCAAATGTTCTGCTCAATACCACAGATTTGCTTGTCAGTTGTTTGACCATAACTAGTTGAGCATGTCCCTTAGTGGCTGACAATATGTGCATCTCTGATCATGAGTAGAAGTAGTGGGGGAGCATCATAGCCATGTGTTGAGAGGGATTCTTTGGGGTTTGAATAATCCACCTCTGGAAACATGGGTGGTTCGTTTAACATCCTTAAACAACCCTTATTCACGGACCTTTTGAGTGGGATGGGTTACTTGACCAGAAGAAAATTCTAACTGGGCCCCACCTGCAAGGTCATGTGCTGTTTATCTTGATGTGAGATCACCATGTCACGCACATATGGTTGTGATGCATGTGCCTGGTGTACCCTTATCAGATAGGTAGTCATGATGGGTATACTGGGCTTTATATATTTTAGCCCAGTGTCACTTTGATAGCATGCACTGCTCTCTCACTCAATAATAATAATAATAATAATAATAATAATAATAATAATAATAATAATAATAACAATAATAATAATTGGTGTGAACAATGAAGTGCCACTGAATGTGAGGTATATGGACAGAAGGAAAGTAAGGAGAGCCACAGGCAAAGTAAGTGACATTTTGAGAGAACATTAGTGAATCAAATCAGCTAATCATAGTAAACTGGAAAGGACCTGATTCAGATGGCGTACAATGTTATTAGCTGAAGAATTTTACACAGTTGCATGAAAGGATCACTGGACACTTGGATGAATGCTTGCAGTGGTGTCACGTCCCTACCTGGATGACAAGTGGATGAACATTGCTATGTCTCAAGGACACTTGAAAAGTAAATTGGTATTAAATTTTCCATTCTATAATCAGTTTACCATTTATGTGGAAGCTTACGACCAGTTTCTTGATGAAAAGTTATATAATCATCTGGAAAGTAACAATCTCCTGCTAGTAGAGCAGAAAGGATGCAGGAAGCAAAATAGTTTAACAAAAGACCACTAATAAAATGATAATTAGAAATTGTAGATGCAGACTGATGGGATTGAATGTAGCGTGGTTGGATTACAGAAAACCATATAACATGTTACCACAGAGTTGGATAAGTAAAACAATGAGCATGTCTGGAGTGACAGAAAATATGGAGAAAATGATGAATGAAAGTGAAAAATTTGAATACTGAATTGATTGGAGGGAAACAGAGACTTGGAAAAGTGAATATCAGATGTGGTATATTTCAAGGTGAAATTACTATTTGTATTAGCCACGATACCACTCAGTTTAATATTATGAGAAGTTAAAATAGTTAATGATTTGGAAAAAGGATATGATCAGATAAATCATCTTTTTATAGATGATATAAAGCTTTATACGAAAAATGAGAAGTGGTTTAAAAGTTTTGTACATATTGTTTGCATTTTCTCAAATGATGAAGGTAGTGCACTATATTGATAATGAAACAAGGAAGATTTGATGGAAGCCAGGGAAGTGAAATATTAAATGGGCAAACAATGAAAGTTGAGAAAGGACAGTGGTATAAATATTTGGTAATATTGGAGGCAGATGAAATAAAATATCAAGAGATGAAGCAAATTACCAGTAGGAAGTATACAAGCAGAGTGAGAAAAATATTACAGTCATAGTTGAATTCAAAAATATTATTGAAGCAATAAATGCATGAGCAGTACTGGTAATCAGATATAAAGTTGGAATTGTAGATTGGACCAAAAGGGACATACAGAAACTTGACAGAAAAACTAAAAGCTGTGTATTGAGTTCATAATCTGAAATCTGATATTAACCACTTCCTCTTCATGGATGATTTGAAACTGTATGGCAATGATGAGACACAAGTGAGTTCCTTGGGGAATTGACATAGCATGCCCCAGTGAACACAGGATCAATGTGGAAGAAGGAGAAAAAATAAAACAACTATGATGATTTAAAGTGGGAAATGCAAAGGATGTGGTCATTGAAGAGAGTAGACATGATACCAGCAGTTGTTGGTGTACTTGGAAGTATCAGCACTCAACTACCAACATGGCTGAAAAAGATTGGTGCAAGGGTGAAGGTAGAACACATACAAAAATCAGCATTGCTTGGAACTGCAAGAATTCTTCACAGGTTCTTGAAGCATGACCAATAAACAAGTGTCACCTTAGTCTGCTGGCTGTGGACAGCTGACACTTTCCATCATACCCAGCAAAATAAGCTGTGAGTTTTCATTTAATAATAATAATAATAATAATAATAATAATAATAATAATAATAATAATAATAATAATAAGTTATTATTTTGCCCTCTTTTTAGTTTATTTATTTGGGTTTTTTGCATTCTGAGAATTTAGTGTAAAATCTATTAAAAAAGCATAAATAGCAGAGACAAGAATTTATAGGAAGGGCTTCCAATGTAAAGAAAACATAATCTTGGAAGTGGGTGAAAGAATGTTATTTTTCAAAATATCAATTTTCAAACACATTCACACCCACATGTGCATGCATGTGAGTATGTATGCATGTGTTAACAGTGCAGTCATTGGTGTTGGATGATTAGAATTGTTAAGGCATCATACAAAATGTCTGTGGGATTTACAAGGGTGGACTGAAAAGTTCATAGGCTGACTATGAAGGAGTGATGCTAGAGCTGTGAAATATTTTTATTGGTTTTTGCTTGGAAACAACACAATGACTCTGATGATATGAACCACCTTGTGATCATTCGAACCTCTTGTTATTAACAACTGCTTTGTTTCTTTCCAGGTAAACTGATATCTGACTGTTCAAAAAAAGATTTGACTTCAAAAGTAACTAGCTGCAGCTTCTCTTGAAAATAGACAAAATTTGGCATTGTGATGTTATCAATTACCTGCAGAGAAAGATTTTAGCTCCTAAGGACATTCATGCCAACATAGTTGCTACATTAGGGGATGACACTTCAGCTTTATCAACAGTGCAAAAGTAGGTAGCTAAATTCAGCAGGGGAAGGGAAAATCTTGAAAATGACCTGAGGTCTGGATGTCCGATAACTATCACCATAAAGAAAACATTGGTCGTGTTTACTACTTGATGATGGATGACAGGCGATATAATTAAAATGGCCAATGCTATTAACATATCCTGTGAGAGAGTTGAGAATATAATGCACAATGAACTTGGCATGAGGAAGGTTTCTCCTTGGTGGGTGCCATATTTTCTGACACTTGATCAAAAGCGCAACAGGCTGATCACATCACAAGGAAATCTGACATTGTTTGAAGCAGATCCGGCTGGTTTTCTTGAATGTTTTCTAGCCCAAGATGAGTGTTGGGTTGATTGCTTTGAACCAAAGACAATTCATGCAGTGGAAACACCCATCCTCACCTGCTCCAAAGAAGGTCAAGGTCATTTCATCTGCAGGAAATCTGATGGTTTCAGTTTTTTGGGTTGCAAAAGGCATTGTACTTATTGACTATCTTCAAAAGGGCCACACTTTTAAGGAAAGTACTATGCAAACTTGCTGAGGCAGTCATGAAAGGCTATCAAGACCAAATACCCAGTAAAACTGATGAAAAGGATCTTGTTTCTTCAGGACAATGCTCCAGCATACAAGTCCTTGGTTTCAATGGTTGCTATGCTTGCCTGTGGCTTCAAACTGGTTGATCACCCTCCCTATTTGATCCCGACTGACCATCATCTGTTTCCCAACATAAAAACTCTACTTGGTTGGGAACTAGTATTACAGTGATGATAACATCATATCTGTTGTTGATGACTTTGTAGTGAACTCTAGTGAGCACCCTCTCTTATATTACATACTTACAAATGTAGTAGGTAACAGCTAACATTTGGACACTGTTTTGGACCCCCTTGTGTCTACTACTTTAATTGGTTAGTATTGGCACAATTTGCCTCTTACTTTATCGCACTCCAATATGCAACCCAACCAATCACAGGCACCAAATAAATCACATGAGACAGCTTTTTCTAAACAACATTCGAGCCTATCATTAGTGATAAAAGCTCACCTCCTACTAATCTCAATGTCTGTTGGTTCTGAGACCTTCTAAGGTCCACATTACAGTGATCTCCATCTTCATCGCTGCCGTGATGTCTCTCACCATTGTTGTCAACAACATCTACACAGCACCAACACATTACACTGGTTCTAACATATCACTGTTCATGAGCTTTCCTCACCAGGGTTAACAGCTAACATACAACCCACACAGATGCATGTAGATATATGAATAAACGTCTATCAACCACTTTCATTCAGCTTGTGTATATATATGAATAAACGTCCATCAACCACTTTCATTCAGCTTGTGTATATATATGTGTGACCTCAATAAATGTATTTAAAGTTATCACCTTTGTTCCATGTATTTCTTTACTGGGTTCCTACCACAATAAAATAACAGCCTTCTGAGCAGAATCACATTAGATGGAACAAAAACCTATCCATCTAAAGTGGTGACCCTGACGTGATGTGGACGCTATCCAACTAAAGTGGTGATCTGACTTGAAAATGAACCTATCCATTTATAATGGTAACAAGATACAGCACACACTACATGCCTGTTGACTTACTGAATGCACACACTACATGCCTGTTGACTTACTGAATGCAGACCCCACATCTTACGTGATGCGACTCAGGTCATTCCTTACTGACCTGCCACCAATGCTTCCTCATGACCAGTCTGTTTCTTCTACATTGCCTCTAGATATTTCTACCTGGACTCGTGTGTTTGTAAGAAATGATGCCATCAAGGGACCGCTCACACCTCCTTACACTGGATGCTATTGCATTCTTAGAAGCACACGGAAACTGTTCACTGTGGACATTCATGGAAAAAAAAGAGACTGTCTCTGTCGACAGAGTGAAAAAAGCCTTTTCCGAAACATTTATGCCACTTGATGACACCACCCCATCATTCCACAAACACTGCCACCCCCACCCCCACAAGCACCACCTCCACTCACCAAAACACCAACTACACTAATGTATTCTTCACCTTACATGATACGTTCTAGCAGACCAGTTAATTGGCTGAAGAAATTATCTCAGACTATTTACACCAGAATCTACCAAAAATCATTATACATAATTAATAACATTAGGGTAATAAGGATTTTAGAAATTTTTACTACCAGTGGCCTAGCATTCTAGTAGATTCATTCAAAGAATTTGCTGGCATCTTTTTGCTGCCAACAAAAAAGACTATGCTTGCGCAGTGGATTTGAGAAAAATTGAAATGTATAAGCAATGAGACCCATGCTGGATTGGCCTCGTTGTTTATATATTTAATCTTTGGTGTCCCTGTTGATGAAGACTTCGCCTGGTAAATTATTTTATTTACTAAAATAAGTCAGAAACCATGGTCCAGGAAAGAGATGGTAAATGTTTTTATTTTTCATTCCCTTCAAGAATTTATCCCTAATTAGTGGTTTGGATTTTAGCTGTTCTTTCTAGCATAAAGGATTCCTATGATGGAGGCCTCTTAATGTGTTTAAATATACCCTGTATTTTATATGAATAATGTATAGTCTATTGACTAATTTTTCTATACGCTAGGCCACTGGTAGTAAAAATTTCTAAAATCTTTATTACCCTGATATTATTAATTATATATATATAATCAAAATAAGCAACAGGATATCAACTAGTGATGCAGTACAACTGTTTCAAGCAGCTCCATTTAAATGCAATGCCATCTTCAGCTGCACAAATAAATAAATAGAATTTTAACCAGTCGGACACATTAATATAATTTTTCTCAAATATTTTAACAGAGCAAGAAGATGGAAGAAATTCATGTTGTTGCTATTGAGCTAAGAATAGACTACACCTCCAAGAATCGCATGATGCTTATTGGGGTGATAGTGTTGTAAAGGATTGTGATTCATTTCTAATTCATTTATTTCTTTCTCAACTACTAAATCTAAGACTAGAAGACTGTATCTTTTTTGAATGAAGGAGAGGAGTGGGTTGACTGCTCATGGCTAGGTATAGTCATAAATATTGTCATATGTATCCCTTTCCCTCAGGGAGGGAAGAAGATATTCATTGGATATGAAGTAACTGTCTATAAAAAGAGGCTGGGTAGGGGAAGACTTTAAATCATGATGTTAATTACCAGTTAAAGGGGCAAGACACTAAGAAACCTAAAATGTTAATACAGAGGAAATTTTATTTTGTGGCACTATGGGTGATTGTTTATAAACAATATTGTTATGCTGAATAAAAAATAAAATTTTAGATTTTCAAAACTAATATCATAACCAAAATAGGCAAAATGTGTGTATATATCAATTATAAACATTAAAAAGGAAAGATTACATAGAACCAGTTTAATATTCATTCCTGTACTTTTTAGGTGATTTCTATAAAGACTGCTCAGGGCATATACTTATGGAATAACAGGAAAGATAAACATGTTATCTATATATTAATTTTAAGCTACAATAGCAACAACATGAATTTCTTCCATCTTCTTGCTCTGTTAGAATATTTGAGAAAAATTATATTAATGTGCCCAACTGGTTAAAATTCTATTTATATATTTGTGCAGCTGAAGATGGCATATATATATATATATATATATAATATATATATATATATATATATATTATTATATATATATATATGATTATATATATCATCATTTTACATCCCCTTTTTCATAGGTTGGACAGAATTTGCTGGCTAGGAATTTGCTGGCTAGGAGCCCTTCCTTTCACCAACCCTACCAAATATATATATATATATATATATATATATATGTTATTTAGAGATAGAAGTCTCCATGCAAAACATCAAATCCTAATATACATCACACCATATAATAGAATTTTATTTTAATTCTTACTAATCATTTCTAAATTTCTCTGCTACACATGTTTCTTGAGGTTCGTTTTACTGTTCCTTAAACACACAGTCTTTTACAGGAACATTTCTTAAACGCAACCCCAATCGTCAGGCCTCTTAATAACTTTATTATAATTCAATACCAATTTCTATATTTTAATATTTTAACAGCTACAAATGTAATTAACAGACAAATATGCATATGTGCAAATAAATTCGCTGAACCTTGCTGTGCAAGCCATAATTTAATTGATTAAAAAAAAAAAATTACAAAACTAAATTCAAATGTGACTTATGCCTATAAACATGCGTATAAATTAATAAAATGTAGGAATGAAACTTAAAATATATACTATTGATGATATAATAATGAGAACAATGACAAAGAAATATATATTCGAATAAAAACTATAGTTAAAAGTGGACGTAAACAAAAGCAAATGAATGACAAAATGCAAAAAGATATATAAACGAAATCAACGGAGAAAAAAATTTACAAATGATAAACTATAATAATTTACAAAGTAAAAATTAGAGCACATATATATATATGTATATATATATATATAGAAATTCAGGGTGAGTACTTGATAATTGTAAGCACCTGTATATACCGTTTGGTGGTGTAGGTGGTGGAGTAAATTAATCAAAATAAAAACATGATGCCAAGGATTCAGCGGTACATATGTTTCGGGCCTTTATTAGACGGATTTCTAACAATGCATAATGTGTGTCTATGGCCTTCTTCAGCCGCGCACAATTACTACCTCAAGGACATGTATTACATCAAAAATTCTACGTTGGGGATGCAAATCCTCTCATTCGTGTACGACATAATGCGGCACCAGCACAAAAATGAAGCGTCCATCCCGTCTTTCTCTCAATGTAGAATGAGGAAGCTTGGATTTTGAGGTAATATAAATAAGTGAATAAATAAATATATACATATATAAATACAGACAGACGTGAAGGAACCTGGTAATAAGAGTAAATAGGGATAAAGATGGAGGGGCGAGAATTCAGGACGAAGGATAAAAAAATATAAAAATGGCACTTGTGCCGGTGGCATGTAAAAACCACCCACTACATTCATGGAGTGGTTGGCGTTAGGAAGGGCATCCAGCCGTAGAAACATTGCCAGATTAGACTGGGCCTGGTGCAGCCTTCTGGCTTCCCAGACCCCAGTTGAACCGTCCAACCCATGCCAGCATGGAAAGCGGACGCTAAATGATGATGATGATGATGATAATGATATATATATAAATGTACATGTATATACACACACACGTATATCTGTTCACACATATTCACAGCCATACTTACACATGTACACACAGAAGTTCTTTGAGACCTTATAAAATATTTAATATTATTTTCTCTTTCTTTTATTTGTTTCAGTCATTTGACTGCAGCCATACTGGAGCACTACCTTTAGTTGAGCAAATTGACCTCAGGACTTATTCTTTGTAAGTCTAGTACTTATTCTATCAATTCTTTTGTCGAACCGCTAAGTTATGGGGACATAAACACACCAACATCAGTAGTCAAGTGATGGTGGAGGGACAAACACAGGCACACAAACACATACACACACAATATATATATATATATATGACAGGCTTCTTTCAATTTCTGTCTACCAAATCCACTCACAAGGCTTTGATCAGCCCGAGGCTATTGTAGAAGACACTTGCTCAAGGTGTCACGCAGTGGGACTGAACCTGGAACAATTTGGTTGGTAAGCAAGCTACTTACCACACAGCCACTCCTGGGCCTATATTAAAGTTTAAATAATATCTTACTTATGGAACATGATTGCTTGCATGTGAACACACACACACACACACAACCTCTATATAAAAAGACAGAGTCAGAGAGAGGGTTAGGGAGAAATAAGGAGGAAGAGAAAAGGATGGAGAAGAAAATAGCAAAGAGAGGCAGGCTGTTTAAAGCTGAATGTATGATAAATAAATAAATTTTACAGAGAATTGTCAGGAACTTAATTGCATTTCTATGTAAATAGTATCAAGTGTGTCTTACCACCACCACCACCACCACCACCACCACTACTACTACAACTACTACTACTACCACCACCACACCACCACCACCACCACCACCACCACCACCACCACCACTACCACCACCACCACCACCACCACTACTACTACTACTACTACTACTACTACTACTACTACTACTACTATTACTACTAGCTACTGCTGCTGCTGCCACTGCTGCCAGTCCCTACTACTACTATTATCATGACCACTAGCACTACTGCTGCTGCTACCACTGCTGCTGCCACTGCTACTACTATTATTCTGACCACTAGCACCACTGCTGCTGCTGCAACTGCTACTGCTGTCACAGCTGCTGCTGCTGCTATTGCCGTAACTACTTCCATTACGACCGCCATCATCCCATAGACTTATTGGTAGATCTTCAAAATAGGTCAAAGCATTGCAATGAGTCTCAGACATATATATGTCTGAGGAAATGGAAAGCAAGGAAATGCAGGGCAGCTTCAAAAGCAGGCCAATTCCTTCACATCTCATTAGCAAGTGTGCTGATGCATCCCACACAAAACTTGTCTGGCTTTAGTTGTGGCATTAACTGTTGAAAGATTGCATTCAGTTAAACACTTCATCACTTTTATTTGAAATAGCTTCCAATTTCAAAACATACACACTTTATATGCGATATGGGGAAGTTGTATTTAATAATCAAACCCAAGCAAAAATAAGCATTAAAATTTTATACGTAAACACTGACAAACTAGTAAAAGAGAATCAGCTATTTTGAAATAGCAACCAAGATACTGTCCAACCTCAACATTGGAAATATTGAACGGGTTGATACATGATTCTAGAAAATTGATTGAATGGGCATAGCTTACCTTTTTCACAATCATATTTCTAAGGAAACACATTACTGCTCTTTTACTGGTTCAATCACTAGGTGGTGACCATGCTGGGGTTAGTCAATCAAATTGAACTCAGTACTTACTTTTAAGCAAGTACTGAGGTCAGTTTTATTTTTGCCGAAGTACTGGTTGTCCAAAGGTACAGACAAGCACAAATACACATGCATCCCCCCACACACACACACGCACAAATGAACCCAAATTTACTAAGAGAAACAACTTTATCTAATGACATGTATTTGAATAACAAAGATGCATAAGGGCATATCAAATTACTCGTCAATATTTTATAATTTTTTAAGGTGGCAAGCTGGCAGAACCATTAGCATGCCAGGCAAAATGCTTAGTGGCATTTCGTTTGTCTTTACTTTCTGAGTTCAAATTCCACCAAGGTGGTCTTTGCCTTTCATCCTTTGGTGGGTGATAAAATAAATACCATTTGAGCACTGGGGTCAATGTACCTCTACCCCAAAATTGCTGGCCTTTTGTCAAAATTTGAAGCCAAATTTTATCACTTTTTATCAAGCTGTGACCTCTCTTTGCAGTTAGGCTGATCTTTTCTCTCTTTTTTTTTTCTGAATTTTTCAGTGGTATCCACACTTCTCCAAACTAGGCCCAATTATTGCACTTCACTTTCTTTTCTTTACATCACTCTGTCATGTATTGTTAAACATACTTCCCATTTCTTTCATATCTCTTGCATATCTCTTTCCTAGATATGCAAACCTGTGTGACTTCCTCCTCTGATTATACTTCTCAGTGGCTATTAATCTTTATTGTTTAACATTAATCTTTTCTCTTGGTCATTAATCTTTTTTGTTGACCATTAATCTTTACCCCTGGCCATTAATCTTTTCTCTCAGCCATTAATATTTTCCATTGGCTATTACTCTTTCACTTTGGCTATTAATCTTTCCCTTGGCCATTAATCTTTTCCTTGAGCTATTAATCTTTATCTTGGTTATTAAATTTTATCATGGCCATTAATCTTTACCCTGGCCATTAATACTTATCTTAGCTATTAATTAAAATTTTGGCCATTAATCTTTAAGAGTTAATATCAAATATCAACCATATTCACCTTACACAAGTTCTTTTGCTCTTTAGTTTGTCTTAGCCATCATGGCTAAAACCAAACATAAGCACTTCCTTTTCTACACCAGTTTAGAAAATCCTGAAAAGGCTTTGAGTTCTATCTCCTTTCCTAAAACTAAGGTAATAAGTTAAAAGAAAATTACCAATTTTTCATTAGTTGATCCTTCTATACAATATTTTAAATGCATCACTGGCAGATCTTCTTTATATCTATCTTAATAGAATTAGGTTAACTTCTTAAAGGAAAACTAGCTATGAAAAGGAACCATCCCAATCATACTAACCTAAAATAACTCTGATAAGATGTAATTCAAAAGTATCCTGTAACTAGGACACTAAGCTATAGCTGACTAGTAAGGATGTTATAGATCTTTTGAGATACTACTACTATTGAGATATATGTCTTTGCTTTTGAAAACCACTCAACTGCATTCAACCTAAAGCTTTTGAAACCAGTCCATCCAAGACTGCTTCTAGATCTATCAAATAAAATCTGTTTTTAACCTATTTTGTGGACATATTTCTAATAATATATATTGCTTGTGGATATCAATCCATTTAAATTACTATCAATAATTAATGATAAATAGTTAATGAAATATCTATGCTACAGGATTACTGGAGCAATAGAAAAATGACTAGTGGTATTTTTACTAGATCTTTACATTCTGAGATTAAATAACAGTTAAGTCAGCTTTACCTTTGGCTTTGGCTGATAAAATAAAGTACTAGTCAAGTGATGGGGTCAAAGCATAATCATCAGGACTTCTCCTTTAAAATCTGTGGCCTTGTGCCCATGTTAGAAACTTTTATTAAACTGGTGTCTGGAACATAACTCAACAAAAGATTCTTGCAAGGTCACAAGTAGAGGTTATAATATAAATAGGAATACTTCAAAATTGGAATTTTTGTATTGGCAGAGGCAATATCAGGCAGAATGACAGCAAAAAGCAACACAAAGCAACCTTTAAACACGCACACACACACACACACACACACACACACACACACACACACACACACACACACACTGCTTACATGATCAGAACCCTCAAAAACGTCTGATGGAGACATGACAAGCTTCAACTGTACAGAAGACAATTATTTCATAATAAAGAAACAGCCTTGCATTCCACTCTCCCTACGCAATAATAACACGTAACTAAAACCCTTAGAATTACTACAAACACTAGGCATTGCAATCTTGATTTACTGCTGTTGTTGTTGTTGCTTAGCTTCAGGTCAGCTCTGATCAAACAGAGCTGTGATTAAAGACATTCCAGCTATAACCATCCAGTCTACTTTGTAATAGTGATGAGACGATGACAACAACGACAGTGATTATAATGATGATGATGGTGTGGTGGTGGTGGTGGTTGTAATGATATTGATAATGATGATGACAATGATGATGGTGACAACGATGATGATAACGACGATGATAGTGATGATGATGATGACAGTGATGATGACCTTTTCTACTATAGGTCCAAGGCCTGAAATTTGGGGTAGGGGACTAGTCAATTACATTGACACCAGTGCTCAACTGGCACTTATTTAATTGACCATGCCCCCAACCCCCAAAAGAATGAATAGCAAAGTCAACTTTCACAGAATTTGAACTCAGAACATAAACAATAATTACAACGAGAAGAAATAGTGGGAATATAAACATACCAAAGTGGTAGAAAATAAGATATCACCATTCTTTGGGACTTTAGAATTCAAACTGATTGTGCTATTCAATCCAGTAGACTAGATGCTGGAGTGAAAAATCACATTGATAAAATGTGCTCATAGACATGTTAATCCCAGCATTCTGTGACACTTCTGTGAAAATATTTGAAAATTTGAGCAAATGCAAAACCTTTGAAACAGAGGTGTTGGGAATGTAGCATCTAAGAACAATTACTGTACCTATGAACTTTAGAGTTTTGGGAGATGATACCAAATGGTACTCTTAAATATTATGGTCATATATCAGGAAACCCAAATGTATCAGAACTAGGGCACACAAAAAACCGATAATTCCCCAAAACAAGTATAAATAATTCTCAAAGCTGGTTAAAAACCGTTTTTTGTGGAGTTAGAGCGGTGTCCCTGTAACGAAGAAGTTTGTCGTATATTGTATTTTGTTTATATACATACACAGAGAAAGAGAGATAGTAACAGGTTGACTGATATCCACAAATATGTTGATGGTGCCTGTATCTGTATCTATGTACAAACAATAACAAAAAATAATGGTATTATATTTATTTAATCAGGAATGCAACGTTTTTCCAAGTCGTATTTTTGAGAATCAATCAAGTTTCTTGACTTGCTTCATGATTCACTTTCCTTCAAAAATAATCTTTTAAAAAACACAATGCATTCAGTGTTTTACCTGACAAATTCGTCCTAGTTTTTGTATTGAAAAGTCCAGTAATTGAAAAAGCTCTTTCCGACTGGACTCTAGTTGCTTTAGTTATAAGCAATGCTCTATAAAGTTTCTTGAGCTTTTCACTTCTGTTCGAAGTTGCTTCAAAATATTCAAATTCTTTAGAGATTTCAAATCCATCTATTACTATGTTGGGCTTTTCATTCATTTTCTTCATTGCGCTTGTGTATTCACGCATGAATTTGTAGAACAACTGTGTGAAAAGGAGAGGTAACGAATGAATGACTCCTTTAAACACCACACAGTCACCTTACAATAAAAGCCAAAATATGGATAAATGAATAAGAGTGCTAGAAAGGAATAAGAAGATGACACAACCGGAGAATGTTTAAGAGAAAGGTTCTATTTAGATGTTATCATGTGGGTAGCAGAGTGTGTGTACATGTGAGTGTGTCATAAGTACATAAGAACAATAATAATAGACAGGCCGTCAAGCATACATAATGTGTAGGTGTGTACAAACAAGGGTGTATGCATGTGAGATAAAATACAGAGCATAGAAAGTCTATAACAGGACGTTAGAAGTTCAGACACAATGAAGTGTGAGATAAAATACAGAGCATAGAAAGTGGTTACAATAGGATGCTAGATGAATGTTCAGACACAAGATGAAGATAGATACCAGTTCATAGTAAGATACACAATAGTTGGAGTTCTGTACAAGAAGTTGAGGTCACATGGCAGAACCAGTTACTACACGTGTCGTGTAGAGGTTGTAGCTACTATGCTGTGCCGGGTTACTTGATACAGGAAATTCTCGCAGGTTGAGCTTACTGTTAACCATGGTGAAGTATTCACAAACAGTGAGAAGTTAAACCTAAGCGAATGGCTGTGTATGTGCGATAAGTTGTTGGTGTTGATAAGCTGAAAGCGACAGTGGTGGAGGCGATGTTAAGGTGACGACAACGGAGATGGAGGTCCTGAAATACTGCTAGTGTTGTCTGTCGCTGTCTGGAACAGGCTGTCGTTGGAACTGGCTGAGTCGCTCTGTGGTCAGTGACTAGACCTTAGAAGGCCTAGAGCCAAAGACAAGATAGGGTGAATCACTGAAGCATTTATAGCAAATTATAGGCTCCAGCAGAGAATTTAGAAGACTGTGTCATGGGACCTTATCAGAAGGTTGCAATTGGTTGGGTTGCACAGTGGCGTGTAATACAGCAAGAAACAAATCATGCCAAAACCAACCAATCAGGGTAGTGGACACAACAACGCTCAAGCGGCCGAAGATTAGCTATTATCTGCTACATCTGTATTTATGTTATATATGTCAGATAGGATGAATTTCACTAAGGGTACGCTACAAGTTCATTACCTTCGTAAGTAGATGGGACAACAGTAACACTTGTTTTTAGGTTCCCTCCTATTTAATTTTCTTCGTATAATTCTGTTGTGTTCTCAGCGTCATGTTCAGGAAATAATCTCCTATAAGTTTGTTTAGCATACTTCCTTAAATGTTGTTTCATTAAAAAAGAAAAGGTCCACAGATTGATTCACCATTAAACTTCCTTAGCTTATGTAAATACCTCAAGAGAGTCAAGGTTTTGACATTTCTTCTCTTATTATATCTATGCATAAGTTTTTCACAAAAATTTAGAGCCAAAGGGTTGCCAACGCTATTAAGTTTATTCAATAAAAAATCTACAGAATATTCTGCTTTCAGTAAATCCGTATCATCATTGCAATTAGCCTTCAAAATAAATTCTACTGGATGCAGAATTTCATATAGTAAATCGAGAGATTTCCATTCTTCGTCAGCTATGGCATCTGTGGAAAGTACTGCTCATAGAGCATTTGGAATGCAGCTTTTCAATTTCAAAAATCTCTCAATCATATGGAATGTGCTGGTTCTGCAATCCAGCATAAGTTTATATTCTCTGTTTTGAAAGTTCACTTGTACAAAATCTTGCAAAATTTCATTTTTTGTAGGAGATTTACGGAAAAGTTTTGAAATTTTTCTTACCTTATTTAAAACTTTATTAAATTCAGGTTTTAGCTGGGGAAAACAAGCATTTTCGTGAGCCAAGTCTGTTTAAAAAAGTGTCTTGTTGGCTTATGTCAGCTTCATCATCACTATCATCTGTTATAGCGATCTCTTCACTTTTTTTATCAGTCTCATCGGTTGAGGCAATATTTTCAATATTTTTTTGATAGAGAATGTTACTCACAGACAGATGTATGCAATGTGTGAGACATTGTTGGTGATCAGGTCTTATTTCTTTTCCGAATTTCACCATCAGAGAAGCACCATCTGTCGTACAGCCAACAATGTGTATATCCAAGTTCAATCCAAATTCACGAAGATGTCCTCTCACAAATTGCTCTGTTCTCTTGCTATTAAGGGAGCCATGGATCTCAATAAGACCCAACGACCAATTATTGTCTTTCCCATGAACATTTATGTTCATATATCGTTTATTTTGAATTGATGTATTTTCATCCAATGTCAATGAGTAGCGAATCCCCAGCGCTACTTCTTTCTTGAAATAATGAATAAGTTCTTCTTTCTTGGTTATGTAATAATTCATTACCATATTCCTGACTCCGTTTGCAGATGGTGGTTGTAATTTATCATATTTGCCTCTCTGACTTTGAAGATTTCTCTGTATAAAATCGCTTTTGGCAATTGAATTGAAAGAGAATCCATCCATAGCAGCTAATTTTGAAACTTCTTCCATTGATTTCTTTGTTAAAAAGTGTTCCATTGTTCTTGTCATTTTCACAGGAGGCTGGTTTGCATCTTGATTTATGTCGATTTGATGAATTTTCTTCAAGCGCAAGATCAGAGACATAGTAGATCCTCCAGAAGACTTTGTGATCTTATCACACTTATTGCATTGAGCTTCATCTTTGTTTTTCCTATCGAAAAAATTCCAAACAGTTGATTTTCTTTTTATCATGCTAGGGCTAATGAAAATAATTAAGAAAAAAATTTAGTTAGTGTTACTTCCTTGAAATGAATCTGGAACTGGTTATTACATATGCTTAACATGAAAGATCACCTGACTGAAGACTAACAGCATCCCCTTGACTTGCTATGAATAAACTCTGTTACTTCCAAATTCAAAGAGTCAGCCAGGGGTTAGTGAAAGAAATGACAAGGTGCTGATCTAAGATTCAAGAGGAGAGAAGGTGAGAATTGATATCTTGTGATATGTTTCAATGAAACAGACAGCACTCTCAACTAAAGGCGACTGACAACAGTTCAGTTAGTTCAGTTTCAACGATGTTTCTTCAAAAGAAAAAAATGGAGAGATGTTTTGCGAAAAAAAAAAATAGAAACAACAAGCATTAAAATCGGTTTTGGCAAATCTGTTTCGGTTTTACTGATCATAATATAAAACCGGTTTTAACCGGTTTTATAAAACCAGTTTCAAGGCCTAATCAGAATCACAATATAGTGTTCACATAGGTACAGCTCATGTCCAAAGGAAACCACTGTCAACTTGAAATATCTGAATCTTTTAAAATCTTTTAAAATCACCCATATTACTATAAATATTACAACAAACTTTTGATGAAATCTTAATTCTCAGTATTTGGTCTCCTTTCCTTGCAATATATCATTGCTACTCATAAATAACACCCATAGTAAAAGGTCCAACTTACTGTTCATTGACATCTCTGAAAAGACTTGGAACAGCTCATACAAAACAAAGCAACTAACAATATTGAAAACAATAATTATGATGATGATGATGATGATAATAAATACAAGAGCACTCAGAGAGCGCAAACTTCTGCCAAGGCAACACCAACATCCTCTCAACAATTAGCCAGAGATGATTTTTAAAATGAGAATATCTGATATATACTCAACTGCTCTCACAAACAAGAATACTGAAAATGAACTCGACTGCTCTCAAAAATAAAAAAAAAAAAACAGGAAAAATAATCCAGAACGCTTGTCCGGTACCGGATCAATCCCAAAAATCTAATCAGTTTGTGCCAGTTACAGGGCCAAACATCCCTGAAAGTTTCATCCGAATCCGTCCAGCAATTCTTGAGATATCTTGTCCACGGACAAACAAACAAGCAAACAAACAAACATGACTGAAAACAATACCTCCGCCTTTGCTAAGGCAGAGGTAATAATAATAATAATTTGTGGGAAAAGACCCTGTGAGATCTTTGACAACAGGATGCTGTCTGCTCTCACAGAATTAACCAGATAATAATAATAATAATAATAATAATAATAATAATAATAATAATAATAATAATAATGATGATGATGATGATAATAATTCTGTTTTTGATTTAGGCATAAAGCTAACAATTTGGAGGTAAGGAGGGTAAGTCAACTATATTGACCCCAGTCTTCAACTACTCTGTTTTATCAGACCTAAGAGGATGAAAGGTAAAGTTGACGAATGCAAGATTTGAACTCAGAAAATAGTAGTAGTAGTAGTAGTAACAATAACAACAACAATGATAATTATTCTTTCAAATTTTGACATAAGGCTAGCAATTTTAGGTGTAGGATAAGTTGATTGCATTAACCCAGTACTTGATTGGTATTTTATTTTATTTACATTGAAAGGATGGAAAAGTAAAGTCAACTTTGATGGAATTTGAACTCAGAACGTAAAGAGTTGGAACGAACGCTGCCAAGCATTTTGTTTGATGTGCAAATGATTTTGCCTTCTCACTACTTTAATGACAACAATATTAATATCACAGTGTGGAAGGTGTTTATAAGCCATTTAAGAAACACAAAAACCGTTAGATTCACTTCAACATTTAAATTTAATTTGTCAAAATATTTTCGTCGCTTTGAGACCGCGACCTATTCACTGACAAAACTTTGTGCTGCATCTCTTAATGATAATATCATCTTTCATCTTTACTTTCCACAAAGCTCCATTCATTCAATAACATCACACAACACATGTGAAACACAAACATCAGCCAACAAAGAAGCACAACTCTCCTTGCACATATTCTACACAATAAATAGGTGAAACATTAAAAAATATAGTAAAACTAGAAAAGACAACAAAAAAAAAGAAAAAGAAAAAAGCAAAAATCGGCAACAAAGAGAAATCAATGTAGCATCCAAACACAATTTCACACAACCAACAGATAATGCTGCACACATCTGCCAATGACAGAGGTGCATCTGGTGAAGCAGCTGTAACTCACATGGAATTGTTAAAGAATATGATTGTCATACAGAGCAAACTGACATTGAAGTGAATAATAATGGACATCACTTCTTTACAGTTATCTTTAATTTTTCTTATTATCTTCCACTTGTCTCAGTCATATAACTGCAGCTATGCCGGGGCACTGCCTTAATGGGTTTAGTAAAAAGAAAAATCAACCCTAGTACTTATTTTATTTTTAAGCCTGGTGCTTATTCTATAAGACGTTTTTGTTAAGAGCTCCTAAGTTCTGGGGACACAAACAAACCAACACTGGTTGTCAAGTGATAGTTGGTGGGTGGGTGGACAAACACAGAGACACACACATATATACATACATATTCATGTACACACATACATACAAAACACACACACACGCGCACGCGTGCATGCATGATGGGTTTCCAAACAGTTTTCAACTATAAATTCACTCACAAGACATTGGATGGCCTGGGGCCATAGTAGAGGAGCCTTACCTAATGTCTCTTCTTCTCAGGTTCAGTCCCTTCTTAACCGCACAGCCATGGAAAATTTTATAAACATCACTGAACTAACAATGAAAGAATCCAGAAATACCTGAGTAAATGATACTAAATTTATTATCTCAGTGTTATTGTTCTTGGCTAAACATTATGCTCTATATATGGCAAATCCTGACGTTAGTCATTGACTGGCTACCATTTGTAAACACACAATTGAAACACAAGTTAAATCGATACCAGACAAATTCAGCTGAACCCCACCCACCCCGCAAAAACCCCCACAAAAGACAAAGCACAAAAAAATGAATAAACAGAAACCTATTATTCAACTTTGTGGAAGCCCATCATATGCTATGTATGTATGTGTGTGTGTGTGTGTGTGGTGTGTGTGTGTGTGTGTCTGTGTGTATGTGTGTATGTGTGTGTGTCTGTGTGTGTGTGTCTGTGTGTGTGCATGCGTAGGTGTGTGTGTATATGAAGGCACATGGCCTAGTGGTTAGGGTGTTGCATTCATGATTTGCAAGATCATGGTTTCACTTCCTGAACAATTGTGCATTGTGTTCTTGAGAAAAACACTTCATCTCATGTTGCTCTGCAATCATTTCAACACCTTGTGAGTTGTACGCCATGCACCTGTTCAGGTGACATTGATTTGATGTGCATTAATCTGCACAGGTGAGGCATGAAGAAGGGCTAACTGTAAAGACTTTATAGAAAGAGGCACCATGGAGCACATTTTATTTGGATGTAAAAACACAATTACTCAATAGAGTTACATGACTAGGTGCTTATGACATTTGTTCCCACTGTGGAGCAAGAAATACACAAAATGTGCTAACCACTTCTTGTGTATTTCTAACCACTTAAGGCAGCGAGCTGGCAGAAATGTTAGCACTCCGGGTGAAATGCTTAGTGGTATTTTGTCTGTCTTTACGTTCTGAGTTCAAATTCCGCCAAGGTTGACTTTGCCTTTCATCCTTTCGGGGTTGATAAATTAAATACCAGTTACGTTCTGGGGTCGATGTAATCGACTAAATCCCTTTGTCTGTCCTTGTTTGTCTCCTCTATGTTTAGCCCCTTGTGTGCAATAAAGAAATAAGAAGTGCTAACCACAGAATAAACCAAGAGCATCAGTCGAGTTTATGATGGAAGGAGAAAAACCATCTAACACAACTAGAGCAAGCAGGCTATAAAGACCTAATCATAGGGTAAGATAGTGGACCTAAGAGAGAGGTTGTAGGTCTCCAGATTGTTCAGATGATCCTGGGGTCAGATATAGTTTTGTGGTCTAAGAAAGCAAAGAAGATAATCCCAATCAAACTTACTGTCCCACAGGAGTTTTGCAGGATTGCAGGGATAGTTATTCCCACTCATGGTTAGCTGTAGAGGTTATCCTGCCTTGCCAGTACAGCGGATTCTTACAGCCATCGGAATAAGAAGAAGAGAGAGAAAGTTAGCTCCTTGTAGAATGAAAGAGGCAGCAGAAAGCACCTCTTGGCTGTTTATGGAATAAGAGAGAGGAGCTAAGTTGGATGAATAAGGGGAGGAGGGCAGTGATTTGGCCACTGCTGTTGGTCTGCCTATTGGAGGGTGTTACAGTTCAAGGTTGAAACAAGTAACCATTGGATACTTACACCATCTGATCACATCAGTTACACCTGGTTAAGGCTGCATCCAACAAAAGTGAATGAAGAAGAAACAACTTTTAGATGTAGTCTTTTCATATATGCGTTGGATGTATGTGTGTGTGGAGTGCATACATGTATTTATATGTGTGTGTGTATTTGTATACAGAAGTCATATGTGAGATGTTTTATCAATATGCTAATGTTAAGGGTTACAAGATTGACCCTTTGAATTATGGGTTCAGTGAAATTGATAGGTCTCAATGAAGTTTTTGTCTCTAATTTCACTCACAGGTTTTAGATTAACTCTAGAGGATGGAAGTGTGTAACTTAGTGGTTAGTGGTTTGCTCTCATGATAGTGAGGTTTTAAGTCTGATTCTTGGATTAGGTGGTATATTGTTTTCTTGAGCAAGACACTTCATTACATGTTGCTCCAGTTCATTTAGCTAAAAACGTGTACCAATAGCTGAGGTTTAATTTTGCAATGGGCTGGCATCATATCCAGGAAAGAGTCTTAGAATTTCAGTTGCTTATACATCTCAGAAACTGGGATAAGCTCAATCCTAATGAAACTGCAGATTTAATGCAGACTCTTTTACTCTTTTACTTGTTTCAGTCATTTGACTGTGGCCATGCTGGAGCACCGCCTTTAAAAAATTATTTGCGACCACAATGAAACACGAACTCGTAATCTTCTGATTCGAAGTCAGATGCCTTATCCATTGCCATTAATGATTTTCTTTTAAGATATGGCAGAAAACATTTTCTTAGGGTGCTACAATATAGAGGGGATCAAATCTGGAATCTCATGATCATAAAGGGAACTTCTTAACCATTTAGCTAAGACAATGCTCCAAAGTGTTACCCTCCCTGTCAAATACACTCACAAACCTACACACACAGCCCGAATACATTCATTTCACTGTATTACTGTATCAACCGGACTATCAGGTGTTGTTATATACCACTGATCACAATGCATTTCCTTGCATTGTTGTAGCTTTCAAATGATGAAACCCTTCTAGCTCGACAAGTAGACCAATATTTCCATTGAACTTTATGCTACTCTGTTACAGTGTGACCCATTTACAGCTGAGTGGACTTGAGCACCATAAAATGAAGTGGTTTGTTCAAGGATAAAAAGCATCACTTGTCTGAGAATTGAAACCACAATCTTGCAATCATGAGTGCAATGTCTTAATAACTAGGTTATGCACCTTCACAAATACATTCACATATATTCACATATTATAAGTTGAGTAACATCTAGACACATTCTTCTTTATACAGTTGCTAACACTGTTATTATTTCAGATAACAGACAGACTTCTATTGTCCTTGGTAGAAATATAATTAACAATTATAAAATTAACACAACATCATTGTAGATGTTAAATATTGACTTAAACAGAAGTAATAGTCCTATTAATTCTATAAATGTATTAATTATCTTAATTCTTCATAATGTCAGCCTGTGTTGGTTAGTCTGATTTTATTGCATGTTTGCTGTGTACTCTATTGTTCTATTATTGTTTATTTCATCTTATTGTTGGGTATAATTATATTATATTCACCTGTCAAACCTGTTTTAATATTTTGGATACAAAAAAAAAAAAATTGTTAAAATTAGCAAATAGTATCATAATGCTTAACACAAGTTTAAATGCTTAACACATGTGTGTGTGTGTTTTATGTATATTTATGTGTTTGTGTGTGTAAGCGCATGCTTGTGTATGTGTGTGGGTACGTAAGTGTGTGTGTGTGTGTGTGCATGCGCCTGAGTGTGTGTGTACATGAGTGTGTGTGTGTGTGTGTGTGTGTGTGTGTGTGTGTGTGTGTGTGTGTGTGTGCGTGCACGTGTGTGTGTGTGTGCACCTGAGTGTGTGTGTATTTATATACATACATGGTTGAAGTCAACACATGACCGAGTAGGACCTCTTTCTTGACCCGTTTCACTCTCAGTAGCATCTCAAGTTTCATCTCTCTCTTGCTCGTAACATTTCATATGTCTCTCCTAAGGCAAGCAAGAGACTTACAAGTCATTCCACATCGACCACAAGTCAATCCTCCAGCCACAGCTTACCATCAGAATGTTGGGATCTACAATGTCAAGCAAGTCCACTGGCTGACCCACACTCTGCTACACAAGGCTGGATATCACATTGGTAGATGGTGGTGTTTCCTTCACCATGCTTGTGGCTGAGTAAGCCTGTTTTTGAGAAGCAGACACGACCACACTGGCCTCACAAAAAAAGAGGAATGTTTTGTGCCCTTCTCAGGAAGACGGTTCACATGTTCCATACATTTACTAGCAGGTTTCAACTCATATATAGAAACTTACATGCAGAGATACACCCACACACGTACGTGCGTGTGTGTGTGTGTGCTCATGTGTGTGTGTGTGTGCATGTGTGTGTGTATATGTGTATGTGTGTGCATACGTGTATGTGTGTGCATGTGTGTGTATGCATAGGTGTGCATGTGTGAACATGTGTGTGAGTATATATATGTGTACCCTTGTGTGTATGTGCGTGCACGTGTGTGAGTATGTGTATGTGTATGCATATATGTATGCACATGTGTGTGTGTGTGTGTGTGTGGTGTGTGTGTGTGTGTGTGTGTATGTGTGTGTGCATGTGTGTGTGAATTGTTTTTGCCTTTTTTTGAGAATATCTTGAAGCATAGGCATAAAGCTATAAATAATATCAATTGAAATACTTTTGGGATTGAAAAAGTTAAAGGCTGCCTTTATGACTGTGCTTCAAGATAGTCCCCCACAAAAAAACCAATTATTTAATATTCTCTTGAAAGTCTATAAATTTTTTATGATCTCAATGCGTGTGTGTGTGTGGTGTGTGTGTGTGTGTGTGTGTGTGTGTGTTTGTCTTCTCAAAGGATCTTTGTCTTGCAAGTTACTTGGTGACCATGCCAGTGCTGATGCCACATAAAAAACATTCAGTCCACACTATAGAGTGGTTGGTGTTTGGGAGGGAATCCAGCTGTAAAAACCTTGCCAAAAGTGACTTTGCCTGTGCTTGTGCCATGTAAAAAGCACTCAGTACACTCTGCTGGGTAGTTATTGTTAGGAAGGACATCTAGCTGTAAAAAAACCCTGCCAAAACAGACACAGAAGTTTGGTGCAGGCTCTTGCCTGACCAGCTCCTGGAAGGTGGATGTTAAACGATGATGACAATGATGATGATGTGTGTCTGTATGTTTATGTAAATCGTTTTTAAAAGTAAAAGCCAATCTTTGACTTTCAAGGGCTTTTCTCCATTCAAGGGCTTTTCTAACCCAAAATTCATACACTATTATACCTTTAACTACTTTTGAGTTCCACCATTCAAAATTAGTTATTTCATTCCCCTTGAAGTTTCTAAATTCTTACACCATACACAACACATATACATTTGTATGTATGAATACCTGCATGCATGCATACATGTATGTATGTATGTATGTATGTATGTATGTATGTATGTATGTATGTATGTATGTATGTATGTATGTATGTATGTATGTATGTATGTATGTATGTATGCATGCATCTACACATGCATGTATGTATTTATGTATGCTTCTATGCATGCATGTATGTATAATTTGGTTATTTCTATTACAAGGTCCTTGATGCAATGAAACCAGTGTTGGGAAGGCCAGTTTGCATATAGAATTACATGCACTGGTTGCATTTCACTTCCTTTTATCAGTTGGCTGGTTAACTAAGTAATTTGATTAGTCAATCTGTTAATGTGTCCGAATTTTTTAGTTGCCATTGGTGACCTCGTTGATGACATTCCCTCATTTGTTCTCTCACAAATTGTTAATTTATGTGTGTGTGGGCACCTGAGTGTGTGTGTACGCGTGTGTGTGTGTGTATTTATCACATGTACACACACACTAGTTGACATGTACACACACACACTAGTTGACATGTACACACACACTAGTTGACTGATAATAACGAAATAATTAGATATTATCAGAGAGTGCATGTTTTTATAGGTAAAATGATCCCCAAAGTACAACAGTACATACACACATGCACACACACATGTGCACGCACACATACCTGTGCATACACACACATACATGTGCACACACACATGTGCACAAACACATACACACACATTTATACACACATATATCACGTGAGCACTCAAACCATCAGATGATATACATCACTTGTCACAATGTGCTTTGTGTCGTTTTAGCCTTTGAATGAGGCCACCCCACTGGCTAGGTGAGCAAGTCTACATTCTTCTTGATTGGAAGGCTACTCCATTTATAGCTGAGGGGACTGGTGCTATATGAAATTGAAATGTTTTGCTCAAGAACACAATGCTCTGCTCAGTCCAGGAATTGAACCCATGATTGCTAGATCATGACTGCAACACCCTAACCACAACACTACTAAGACTCTCACCTGCAAAGCCAAATGGTCCAGAAAGAAGCAAGAGCAAACTCTCTGATTTCACAATGCGGTGGGTTTCATTTCAAAATTTTCTTCTAGAAAGATGTCTTAACAAAGATTAGGGTCTCCCACCCTAGCTGTTGGACGGCCATTGACCCCACTGAGTTTATCTCCCCTTTGAGATGTTTCATTTTTCCTCCAGTAGGGGGTCCAATGAAAACCACCTTCCTTGCTGTGCAGGCTTAGTAAGATTGCTGGTTTAGTTGCTTGCAATCTAACCACACAAAAGGTTGTACTAAGTTACATGTTATCAGTTACATGTTACTAAGTGTGACATGACACACAAACAACCATATTTACATGCGTTTATGTGTATGTAATGTAAATGTATGTTATGTGTGTATGTCTGTATCTATCAATCTGTCTATACAGATGTATGCATGTATATATGTATGCATGTGTGTATTATGTGTGTATATGTATATACATATATATGCACACTCACGTACATGGACACACATACAGATAGACACATGCGCGCGTGCACACACACACACACCACACACACATGACACTGCATCCTTTAAGGCCCTCATGCTTTCCGAAATCCGCCGAAACTACACCTGATTATATATAGACTTTAGATGAGTTGTACACAATTATTATTATTATTATTATTATTATTAGTTCATAGTATTTGGGATTTTAAATGTTAGGTATACTTTTTTTAAAGGCAAAAAACATTTAGTGTTGCTTTGCAACCTGTAGTTATACCTCAAATATTATCTCCGAATGGGCAGAAAAACTGGAATCATTCTCACTACTTGCTAATTTTAGAACAGAGAGAACTTCATACCTTCTAACCATGAACATACTAATAGCTTACAACTATCTATTTTAAATACAATTTAGGACACAGCTAAACAGGTCAGTCTAATTCGCATAATAATGCATATCCAAACATTGTGGTTAACTCATTCATGCATTCATACTCTGCTGTACCATATTTTGGGAAAATTTGAAATTTAAGTTCTGTTTTCAATAAATATGCTATTCAGTCTTCATGTGAAAAAAGTAAATAAGGTGGTTACATCACAAGTGTTATCTCCCCATGATCAGAAAAATGGGTTAAAATGACTTGTTCCTGGTCTTTTTAAACCTTCATCAGAGAAAGGATTCCTATCTTCTGTTGGCAAAGACTTTAGTAGCTCATAGCTATGTATAGTATATATAAATTTTGACACAGTTAAACTGGTTAGTCAAATTTGCATATCAGTCGATATATGCCTTCGTTTATGCCTTCACTTATGATCATAAAATTGTGGTTTTGATTCCTGGACCAGGTGTGAATCGTGTTCTTGATCAAAACAATTCATTTCTTGTTGCTCTAGTTCACTCAGCTGTAAATGTGTTCCAATGATAGCTGGGAAATTAACCCAGTGGTGGACTGATGTCCCATCCAGTGGGTGTGTTGTACTCTCAGTCACGTACATGCTATGGAAACCAGATGAAGCTCCAGCTTCATAAATCTTATGGCTCATCACAATCCGAAGAGCATAGTGACAACAAGGTTCAATTGATTCATCTAGAGTTCACTGCAGAGTATTCTAACCATGAACATATTAATAGCTTACAACTATCTATTTTAAATACAATTTAGGACACAGCTAAACAGGTCAGTCTAATTTGCATAATAATGCATATTCAAATGAATGAACTGATCTGAATATATTCTTTTCTACTCTAGGCACAAGACCTGAAATTTTGGGGGAGGGGGCCAGTCGATTAGATCAACCCCAGTTCACAACTGGTACTTAATTTATCGACCCCGAAAGAATGAAAGGCAAAGTCGATCGCAGCAGACTACTGTTATTTTAATAGGCAGGCAATGTACTCAGTTTAGTGAACAAGCAATTCATATAAACCACATGATTTTAACATTATTTTTCTTCGTTTATTCTAATATCGTTTTTATGAAAAGAATGAAGCTCACTACATCCAAGATCCTTATTAAATAATGAATTTCACAGCACTGAAGTTACCTTCAATATATACCTAAACTCCTGCACCCTTGTAAGAAATCCTTTTGTTGGTTTGATATTAATGATTTATTTTTTCAGTTTCCCATAAATAATATCTATTTATCATTAGGATAGTTTAAGAAAAACCACATATAAATATATGTATGTGTGTGAGTATATGTGTGTGTGTGTATTTGGCACTCCCTACAATTCTTTCTACCTATCTGCCACTCATCTCTCACACACCTACGAACATATGCTCTGATACCACTTCTCTTTAATTCCCCTTCCTCTAACTTGGGGATACGCCCTGACACATCTTTATCCCCATTCTTTGTTAAACTGTCTATCTTAAGTCAGTAAGGAAAATGAATGTTGAATGATGATGATAATGATGATGAAGATGATGATGAGCATGATGATGATAATGGGTGTGTGTGTGTGTGTGTGCGTATACAGATATACATATATGAGTCAAGAAAACATAATGAATGCACAAAGAAATGGAAAACAGACACAGAGGGTCACCAAATCCTCATTAGTTACTGGTCAAATGCAGTTTCGCGCCTTACGATATTGATATACATATATATAAATGTATATATGCATCTATGGGTATGCTTATTTATATATATATATATATATATATATATATATATATATACTACTAATATAGGATAAAAATTTTTTCAGAAAAAATTTCATCAAAAGTGGCAGCATATTAAAATACCTTTAAAGATTAAAATTATAAACAACTTATAAATTTTATATATATATATACATCATAGTACACACATACATATAAAAATGTACACACACACAGAAACACACACACACAACACACACACACACACACACACATACACACATGAATGAAGATGCAAAAATGTGGGTGATTGTGTGTGGGTGTCTATTGATGGGTAACAAAAGTGAGAAAGTTTAAATTCTCATCCAATCAGTTTAAAGCTTTAGAAATATGTTGACCAATGGTTGCTCAGTGAGATTTTCAAAATAAATTCATGAACCAATCTGAGTGCTTTCTTGACCACAATCATTACTGTTAAGAAACGATAAATGTAACCAGACTATTTTCAAAGATTATGAAGCATATAAAATTTTATAAAGAAATTTTGAATAATTTTGAATTCAAATAAAGACTATCTCAAAGCAGTAACTGCTATCTATGCATAAATACCAACATCAGAGGGACACACAGACACACAGACACACATACACACCTTATTTGTTATAGAAATGGGTAAAATATCCAATAAATAGAGTTTATTCGTTTATAGCTGATGTTTCACTCCATTGCCAAGTGCAAAAGAGGCCATGAAGCAGAGAAAAAAGATAGACAGATAGATGTTCAAACTGTGGGGTGGGACATAACTGGATACACACACACACACACACACAATAATGATAATAATATGACAAAAGAATGAATGAGACCTCGATATTATGTAAATACAGGAATTTATCTGTAATATATGTGACAATTAGTTATTATGGCAACTGACTAATTGTCACATATTATATATATATATATCCAATGTGTATATATATATATATCCAATGTGTATATATATATATATATATATATCCAGCTGTGTCTCCCATTAGTTTGAACATATCTATACATACATACATACTCATTCCCAGGCAAGTGTCTTCTACGATAGCCTTCAGCTGACCAAATCCTTGTGAGTAGATTTAGTAAATGGAAACTGAAAGAAACCCGTTGTATATATGTGTGTATATGTTTGTGTGTCTGTGTTTGTTCCTCCAACATCGCCTGACAACCGATGGTGGTGTGTTTATGTCCCCGTAACTTAGTGGTTCAGCAAAAGAGAGTGATATAATAAGTACTAGGCTTCCAAAGAATAAGTCCTGGGATCGATTTACTTTACTAAAGGTGGTGTTCCGGCATGGCCACAGTCAAATGACTGAAACAAGTAAAAGAGTAAAAGAGTATATATGTATATATATATATATATATATATATATATATATATATATATATATATATATATATATATGTGTGTGTGTGTGTGTGTGTGTGTGTGTATGTGTGCGTGTGTGTGTGTATGTCTGTCTGTATGTATGTATGTATACACATACACGCACGTGCACGCACACACACACACATTATGATTTTGCACTTAGGCATAACATTGAAAATTACTTCAGAATAAAGGATTAGGCACTTAAAGAGAAGAATGTGAAAGTAAAGAAATTAAAAAGAAACAGAAATTACATAACCAACTTCATTTACTTATAACTGTTTCTGCTTTAAGATGCAGTACACTTAGAGCTGAGTGCTTGCACATTGCTTTATGGCTTACACACACACACTCATTAATGTTTTTTTTTACTCCTTTATTCTTTTACTTGTTTTAGTCATTAGACTGTGGCCATTCTTAGGCACCACCCCGAAGAATTTTAGTTAAATGATTTGTATAAATATATACATATTTGAATATATATATATATATATTTATATTTGAATATATATATATATATTTTGAATATATATGTATATATATATATGTATGTTTGTATGCGTGTATGTATACTTATGTATGTGTGCATGCGCATGGATGTATGAGTGTGTGTACGTATGTATATAAATGTTATTGTTATATTTGGGGATGGTCTTATTTTTACCAATTAAACATATGCACTATATACTTGGCCTTCACTTCTGCCTTATTATTATTAGTAACAAGTTTAAACAAAGGACACTGATATCATCATCATCATCATCATCATCGTAGTTTAATGTCCGCTTTCCCTGCTGGCATGGGTTGGACAGTTTGACTGAGGACTGGTGAGCCAGAAGGCTGTTCCAGGCTCAATCTGATCTCACAAATTTTCCACAGCTGGATGCCATTCTTAACGCCAACCACTCTGAGAGTGTAGTAAGTGCTTTCACTTCCCCTTTCCTGTACATCTCATAATAATAATAATGAAATTATTGTATACAGTGCTCAGGTGCACCACAACTTGTCAGAAAGTGCGTATAAAGTATATGCAGTAATGTACAAATGTCTGGAAAGCGAACAATGTAAGAGTCAGATACATGCTTGTGTGTGTATGGAGGGGAAGAAATCAGGTGTAGTGTTGGCGAATCTCAGGAAGCATGGAAGTTTTGAAGGATGCAATCCCCCGACATTTTGCCAACGGCAGTCCCCAACCCCATTATTTCCGTTTGTCTCCCACCATTTCCACCCTCATATACCTCCACTTCATCTCTCTTGCATCCCACCCCACACACTTCACATCTTCACTGCCATCTATTACCTCCCTGACCCACACTTTATTCACCTTCCCCTCCAACTGATATTCATGATTGCGTGTCAGGATATATTTTGGTATTGGTGGACAGGTCTTCTGTAGCACTGTGTATCACCAGCCAGTTTGGTCATTTGTTATCTTTTCTGTTGGATGCAGTATCTTCAGGTCAGCCTTTGTCATTTCATCCCTGGTCTTCCAGTTTTTCTTTTAGCTCATTTGTACACTGGCGTTCATGCACACTAACGTTACAAATCCATTGGAGCATGCTGGCCTCATTTCCTTCTAGCTTTCATAAGTCTTCCGTACCTTTCTACGACGCAGTGTTGCAGTTCTAATACATATCATACAGTTTGCCTTTCACTCTGGAGGAGAACACTTTTGTTATGAGCAGTGTTGGTAGCTCCCTGAACTTTTTGCAACACATTCTTACTTTGGCCGCTTTATTTTCTAAGCAACCACTTTCCTGCCAATTATATCTTCTTGGTAACAGATGCTATTGATTACTTCTAGTGAGTCATTTGGGCATTTAAGAGAATCTATTTACAGTGTGCTCATAGTATGTAAGCTTCCCTGCATCTGCCACATACAAAGCTTATGTTTTCTGTTAGTCTTCCTGTAATTTCACATCTTTTGTATGTCCATAGTGTATATTAGGTACAGCACATGGAATTTATATCTACACCTTTCCTTTGTATCAAACAAAGCAATTTCTTTGATGATATGAGGGTTCTGCCTTCTTTCCTACTTACTAAAACCTTAGCCTTTGTTAAATTTACCTTGAGGCATCTCAATTCTAGGTTCACCTTCCATGTCTGAGAAAAATGTGCTACAATAGCAACAATAGTTGTTGGGAAAACAAACATAACAATAACAGCTCTAGATATTGATGAAAATAAATATGCTTTATTACAAAAACAAACATCAACAAGTGACTAATTGATTATTCATTCTAGGTAGGACAATTATCATTAAGAGGCAGCTATTTTCAACATCTTCTCAACATCAACAATCTTCTCTCGAGGACGTTCAGTTAGTTTAGCATTTGAGGTTTCTATTTGGTCAATCTTGGTCCAATCATCAAAAGAAACTGTTTGCACACCTGAAATATATAAATAGAGTGATAAAATGGTCGGGTTCATATCACTGCTACTCAGATATTCCTGACTTACTCAATTCTCCATTATAAATTTATCAAGTTCACCTTTCTAATAAAATATAATTTTTATTAACTGGATAACAACAAATAATTAGTTCCTCTCAAATCATAAACTGACAATGTACATGCATACATACAGTATGTATGCATGCATGCATGCATGCATGCATGTATGTATGTATGTATGTATGTATGTATGTATGTACTTATGTATGTATGTATGTATGTATGAATGCATGCATGCATATGCTCTTATATAGCTTTTATGTTATGTCAAAAGATGTGTTACTTGATTCTTACCAATATTTTTTAGGTGCTGAAGAATAACCTCTTTCCCTGGTTTGTTTAAGTCTAATACATTTGCTTTTAGATCTTTGAGAAGTGTTTTTGCAGTTATGAATCCATCATTCATGGTGTTAAGAATGACTCCAGTTGGACCACGACCCAACCAACCAGAACAGTAAACACCTGCACAAAAAAAAGAAAAGAAAAATAGTGAATAAACTACTTTTAATATACTTGTACACACATTATAGTATTGTAGACTGTATTGTAGACTTTATAAATGATAAAATGACAATGTACTAACAGATTAATGCAAGCTTTCACTGCTCCATCTCTAGTCTTCATTGTTCTCATTCTGCAGGTTCCACTAACCTGGAGTGTTCAGAACTTCCATATACATCACTCTTTTTCCACGTGCACATATACTTCTACCTGATTCCTCTCACACCTAGTTTTTCTCTTTCCTCATTTGTACTCTGAGCATGCTGGTTTAATTTTTTCTAGTCTTCATAAGTCTTCTGCATTCAAAGGCTCACATCTTGCTATTATGCAGCTTTAAAGTTCTAACTCAAGAATTTACCAGTTTCTTTCTACTTAACTACACTGAGTGGTTATTCTTCACTAAGTTGTGAAGGAGTGCTGAAAAATTCCTGGCTTTGGGTAAAAGAAAATACAGGAGAATCAGTTAATTATGATTTTATTCAACATATCCCCCTCTCAGATTCAAACACTTATTGCAGCAGTCCTTCAATTTTACTAAGCCCTGTAAAAGAACTTGGAAGGTTTGGCCTCCAACCAGGCCTTTAACAATACCCTTACAGCCAAGAACTTTTCAGCACCCCTCATACAGGATTTACTTCAGAACAATACAATCTAAAATATGATGTAACTCCCATATTTTTTTTAATTACTAATATATTTTTATATTTTCTCATCTTTTCTTGTATATAAATGCTACACCGTTCCCATTTTTACTCTAATGCATTGAATAATCTTTCCCTTAAATGTGGTAGAATTTACAATCAGTTATTCTTTGGGGTTTTGTTGTAGTGAAAATGGTACTCCCCTTTGCACGTGACAAAGTGGTATAAGCCAGCCACTATAAAGTCAAACAGTCAGTCGTTGTAGGAAGTCAGGAGTAGTAGAGTCGTTGTATAGGTTCTCAGTTGGAGTTAGTGTCAGTTACGTGATATATATGAGTTACCATCAAAGTAGATGTTTCAAAGTCATTGCCTTGTGGAGCTATCAACAACAGCACAATAGACGAGTCAAAGATAAGAGACAGAACACTGCCACAACATAATAGTGGTGACAAGAATATTACAGTGCTGACAATAACATACAAGTGGATGAGGATCCACATTGCAACAGTGGTTATGAGGATATAAACAATTCATGTAGACAATATTGAAAAAAATGTTTTCCATGAGAAAATAAACAATTTATGCATACAACAGTGAAAAATTTTTCACGTGGAGAAATTAAAAACTCAACAGAGCAGTAACAAACGTTTTTGTTGTACATATTTTATGAAAAATCCATTAAATTATGGAAAACTTGTTAGAAGGTCTAGTTGAGTTGCAAAAACAGCTACAACAACAACTCAAAGAACAAGATGAACAACAACTGTTACAGCAACAAATGCTACAAAACCAGAAAATATATTTTCACCAGAGAGTTATTAGTAACTCTCATACAGTGTTCCACATTATGTGTTTAATTTCCCTTTTGGCTCTTAAGGCTGCTATTACTGTGTCCTCGAATGGTTCACCACTTTTGGGTATTAACCTGGATAGGCCGTCAGCATGTCGGATCGAAGTGAATAAGTGTCAACTCTGAAGTTAATATGCTTTTTAGTTCTTCAAATGCTTTCAGGCATTTTTCTGACCAAAACCATTTGACATCCTTTTTTAAAAGCTCATTTAGTGGAGTCCTTGTGTTGTGTATGGTGAACTATTCAAGGACACAGTAATAGCAGCCTTAAGAGCTGAAAGGGAAATTAAACACATAATGTAGAACACTGTACGAGAGTTACTAATATCTCTGGAGAAGATAAAGTGACATGTGTCAAAAGATAAGTTCATTAATGAAACAAAAAAATTCTGTGGTCAGCTACAGAAAACAAAAATAGGTTCAGTAAGAAAAAAACAGCAACAGGTAAACATATATTCAACAAACAATGGCATACTGATGTATGGCCAAAGAGTGGCGATAGCTGAGACTTTTCAAAAAATAATGTTGAAAGAATTCCATATAGGACATTTGGGGATCACAAGGATGACAGCGCTTATGTGCAGTTATGTGTATTGGCCAAAGATGGACAAAGAAGTTGAAAAAATAGTGAAAGGCTGCAAGGGGATGTGTGCTGGCAGCAAAATTGCCTACTCAAAAGTGGGAGGCTTGGCCAGAAGTAAAAATTCTTTGGTGAAGACTACATATTGATTTTTCAGGTCCATTAAATGGTTATTACTACTTAGTAGTAGTTGACAGTTTTACAAAATGGCTGGAAATAGTTAAGTGCGAAAGACCAACCTCTGAAAAGGTAATAAATTCTTTGCATGAATTATTTGCAAGATTCAGTATCCCAAATGTGATTGTATCTTATGATGAAACACAATTTGTGTCCAATGAATTTAGAAAATACTGCAAAATGTTTATGGTAAAACATAAAACAATGGCACCTAACCATCCCAGATTAAATGGACAGGCAGAGTGTTTTGTGGACATTTTTAAAAGAGCTTCGAGAAAAGTAAACAAGGAAGTCACAGATGAAGTTGCTCTGTAGCAATTCCTAAGGGTATACAGGGTGACACTGAACCTCAATACAACATCAGGAAACTCACCAGCAGAACTGATGTCTGTGAGGAAGGTGAAATCAGTTTTTGATAAACTGTTACCTGGCAAGGAAAGAAAAAGTACCAGGAAAGACAATCCAAAATTTTTCAAAACTTGTGAGAAGGTGTACACAAGGTTGTATAAAAATGGAAAATAGTATTGGGAAGAAGGTAAAATTACAAAGTACATAAGAAAAATGATATATGGAATTAAAACAGAAAAGGTATGGAAAAAAGTCAGAAACCAATTGAAGAAGAGATACATAGAAAATGAACCAGACGGATAAGAATAACCAATGGCTGAATTCATGCATGCAAGTGGAAGAAAAAAGAACAAAGAGTTCTACAAATAGATACTAAAAAGAAAAAATATTAAGTTGGATACAAAAAATTTTAAAAAGGGAGGAAAGGTGAATAAAGTAAAATAAAATTACTTGCTTTCCAAAGAAAAAACCCCCAACTAAATGGGGAGATGTTGCAGTGAAAATGGTACTCCCCTTTCCACGTGACAAAGAGGTATAAGCCAACCACTATAAAGTCAGACAGTCAGTCATTGTAGGGAGTCAGGAGTAGTAGAGTCGTTGTATGGGTTCTCAGTTGGAGTCAGTGTCAGTTATGTGATATATACGAGTTCGAGTTACCATCAAGGAAGACATTTCAAGGTCATTGTCTTGTGGAGCTATCAGTGATAGCACGATAGACAAGTCAAAGATAATAAGACACGGAATACTGCCACAACATAATAGTGGTGACAAGAATATTAGTGCTGGCAATAACATACAAGTGGACAAAGAACCATATTATAACAGGTTTTGTTCATCATCCTTAAACAACCCTCATTCTGAGACATTTTGAGCAGGAAAGGCTACTCATTATCATCATCATCATCATCGTTTAATGTCTGCTTTCCATGCTGGCAGGAGTTGGATGGTTTGACTGAGGTCTGGCAAGCCAATGGGCTGCACCAGGTTCAAATCTGATTTGGCGATGTTTCTACAGCTGGAAGCTCTTCCTAATACCAACCACTCCGAGAGTGTAGTGGGTGCCTTTTATGTACCACAAGCATGGGAGCCAGTCAGGGGGCACTGGCATTGACTACGTTCAGATGGTGCCTTTTACCTGTCACCAGGGGAGCCAATCAGGAAGCACTTGCATCAACCACATTCAGATAGGGCTTTTTACCTGTCACTGGCACAGCAGCCAGTCAGGGCTCTTACCAACCACTCGTCTATACATAGTTTCTGCATTGACCACCAGATAATGGATCAGGAGACCCTGTCAAAGGCTTTCTCCAAGTCAACAAAAGCCAAATACAGAGGTTTATCTTTGGTTATGTATTTCTCCTGCAGTTGCCTTACCAGGAATATAGCATCAGTGGTGCTTCTACCTGGCACAAAACCAAACTGCATCTCATCTAAGCAGACTCTCTCCCTAATTAGTTGGGACATGACCCTCTCCATAACTTTCATCGTCTGATCCAACAATATGATGCTTCTGTAGCTATTTCTATCTAAAGCATCACCTTTCCCCTTGTAACAGTTGACTATGGTGCTACTACACCAGTCATTGGGTATGACTCCTTCATGAACTGCTTGATTTATGATGCGGGTGACTAGACCATAGTCCACACTGCCAGATATTTTAAGCATCTCAGCGGTAATTACTGATGGGCCAGGTACTTTCCCTACCTTCATATCCTTAATTGCTTTATCTACCAGGGTACTGTCAATTCGGGTAGCTTGTTCCTCAGTTGCGTCAACCTTTGGCAGACTCTCCTCCTCCCATTCATTCTCCTCGTTCAGCAGTCTTTCATAATGGTATCTCCAAGCCTCTTTCTTTGCAGAATCATTAAATACAAGCACACCATCATCCATGTGGACACATTTCTCTCCTATGACAACACAATTTTCTCTCACACACTGTCTTGCAATCTGAAATACTTTAGTTCTTTGGTCCTCACATCACTGAACATTGGCAAACTTCTTTTTTGCTTCTCCCTTGGCTATATATACCTATCTTCTAGCTTTCCTTCTGGCTATCTGATATAGTTCCGTGCTACTCCCACTCTTCCAGGCCTTCTAGGCCTGTTTCTTTGCTCTAATAGCCCTGGGTACAATATTGTTCCCCTAGGTTACCCTAGGTCTGGAAGGGACTTTGCACCAGTCACAGGTCTGGTCTGCGGAACTCAACAAGCTGCCTCACAGGAATTCCCAGTTGCCTTCTATATCACAAGTCTGTAGCTCCTCCTCCCTCTCATCAAATTTCTTGGTGAGGATATCCCTAAATCTCTATGTGAAGCTTCCAAATCCTTCTTTTCCAGATTGGTCTGCTCCTTGGCATCCTCTGGCCTTGAGTCTAAAGTCACTAATAACTGGTCTATGCTGGAGGGTACATTCTTCACCAGGGAGGGTCTTTATATTTAAGAGCAACCATGCATCCCAATGTCTAGTGAGAATGAAATCAATCTGGCTAGCAGAGTCACCTGATTAATAGGTCATCAGGTGGCTGGCCGGCTTCCTGAAGTTGGTGTTGCAGATCAATAGGTTATTTGTATCACAGAACTCCAGGAGCCTAGTTCCCTCTTTGTTTTGGGAACCAATTCCATGTACACCATGGAAGATACCAGGTTGCTGTCCAACATGCCCATTAAAATCTCCAGCCACAAAAATGAGATCATTGTCACTCGTCTTTGAGGTAGCCTGCAGAAGAATATCATAAAAGTGATACTTCTGTTCATTTGGCAAGCCCATTTGTGGAGTGTAGGCAGAGATAATTGTAACTATACTATTCTGCAAGATTAGCCTGAGTTTAAGCATACCCTGACTACCTTTATAACCTTATGCACCCATTTCTTCACAAGAAAAATGCCCATGACCCTCACTCCATCACTGTTACCTTCCCAGAAGAGTTTATACCTATGTGCTTTGCCTGTGAGGACTCTGGCCGAAGCTCCTCTCCACCTTACTTCTTGTACGTAGCATACATACATAGCATACATCAACATGTCTTGAAGAAAATTCTAACTGGGCCCCATCTGCAAGGTCAAGCTCTGTTTATCTTGATACAAGGTCGCCATGTTGCGCACATATGGTTGTGATGCATATGCTTGGTGTACTCTTATCAGACAGGTAGTTATGATGGGTGTATTGGACTTCATATATTTGATGGCATGCACTTCTTTCTCACTCAATAATGATAATAATAATGATAATAATAATAATGATGATGATGATGATGATAATAATAATAATAATAATAACAACAATAAAGAAGAAGAAGAAGAAGAAGAAGAAGAAGAAGAAGAAGAAGAAGAAGAAGGTGGTGGTGGTGGTAGTGGTTACAGCAGCAAGTATGACATACCATCGGCACCAGTGACTCTGCCCTTGTCATTTGGCATTATTCCTTTAACTGCATCAAATGGTAAATGTGAATCTATTGGAATACTCTGGTAACCAATGCTGCTGAGCACCTGTTAAATATACAAAAAAAAGAGAAAAAAGCATTGATAGGTGATAACATTTATGAATATCTCAGAAAACAGATAACAGAAAATGTTTGAAACAACAAAATTACCAGGTAACACAACCATCAGTAATGAACAAGACCCAACTTGAGAAGCTTTAGGAGGATTTTCTGGTACTGTTGTGCATACGTTTTTTCATGAGTGGTTTATATGTTGGAACATATAGTTTGATGTCCTTCCTAATGTGAATCATTCCACTGAAAATTGTGTGGAGAGAAATTCTATCAAGCAAACTGAAGCAAGTAGATTTAGGGTGTAAATATAGCTGTATGATTAAGAAATGCACTTCTTAATCACATGACTTCAAGATAATGTGTTATTAATTCAAAACAATGTGAATAAAGAAGCATTACATTTGACAAAGAAGTCTGAATGTTAAAGGGTTAAAGGCAATGAAACGACAGAAACAGTAAACTAGAGAACTAACCTTTTTATAATAATAATCAGTTCTGTTATCTTTTATGGTTTAGTTGTTTCACTCACAATACTATGGCCATGCTGAGGCACTGCCTTGAAGCATTTTAGTCAAATGAATAGATTCTAGTCATTATTATTATTATTATTTTAAACCTAGCACTTATTCTATCTGTCAGTTTTTGCCAAACTGCTAAGTTACGGGGATGTAAAAACACCAACACTGGTTGTCAAGCAGTGGAGGAGGACAAACTCAAACCCAAAGACACACATGCACATGTAGATACACACACAAACACACACAATATATATATATAGATGTGTGTATATCTATATCTATCTATCTATCTATATATATATATATATATATATATATATATATATATATATATATATATATATATATATACGATGGCCTTCTTTCAGTTTCTGTCTACGAAATCCATTCACAAAGCTTTGGTCATCCCAAGGCTATAATTGAAGACACTTGCCCAAGGTGCCATGCAAGGGGACTGAGACTGGAACCATGTAATTGGGAACCAAATTTCTTGTCACACAGCCATGTTTGTACCTATTAAACTACTTTATAATCATAATTCATTCAGTTAAACTATATACATCATGATCAAGCCAGAACAGAATACTGTGTGGGTCAGTTGGCATGAGCCTATGATTTTGAAATTACCTTTGTTATAATAATAATAATAATAAACATTGTGTACAGTGCTCAGGTGCACTACAACTCATCAAAAGTGTATATATAATCAGGTGTAGTTTCGACGGATTTTGGAAAGCATGAGGGCCTTAAAGGATGCAGTGTCATGGCAGTCAACAACTGACGCAGGCAGTTTATTCCATGCTTCAGCAACTCTGAGCGTGAAAAAATGTTTCCGAAAGTCATGGGAGCTGTGTTGTTTTCTGACTTTGTAGGCATGTCCACGTGTGTTAGACACATGGAGATCAAAAAGGTGTTCAGTGTTGTTGTTGGTGAGGTGGTTGATAACCTTGTGGGTGTTTACCAAGTCCGTCGCCAGACGCCGGAGCTTCAGTGAATCCATGCCCAGGGAAACAAGGCGCTCAGAATATGGTAGGTGTCTGATGGAGGGTATGCGTTTGGTTGCACGTCTCTGAACAGATTCCAGGAGGTCAATGTTTATAAATCATTTATTCTATTTCATTAGTTCTGAGTATATAAGGTACTCTACATGCACACGCACACACATATATATATATAACCCACATATAAATAATATATATTTTGCACTCATTATTAAAACACATTCATATAGGGTCTACATTTCACTACTAACCTGGCTCTATTTATCAGCTTTGTATGCTCTTGTTCTGTAAGACTAAATTACTTTATGATAATTAGAACAGTTAAACTAATTACCTAAGAATGATTAGTTCCTTTTAACTGATTTTGGGATAGACATCAGCATCACTACTGCTGCCACCACTGTTGTTCTTGTTTAATATTTACTTTTCATGGTGACATAAGTTGTCTGTGTCTACAATACAATACAATTTCATTTATTTCAAGCACACATTCTCTCATCTATGAGCCTCACCATTTTCAGATCTAATAAATCATGAACTTTTTCAAAGAGTTCCACAAGTAACACTTCACTATAATCTTAAAACATGTTACCCACTCCATCACAAAGAAATACAAAGGACCTAAATATCTGGTGCATTGCTGTAGTCAAGGAGACCCGTCTGCCACAGCAGAATTGATGTCACTGCTGATGCCTCATAGAAAGCATAGGTGATAGTACCACATAAAAAGAACCCAGTACATTCTGTGCAGTGGTTGGCATTAGGAAGCATCCACCGGTAGAAACCATGCCTGAACAGACAAAGGAGCATGGTGATGACCCTGGCCTTACTGATCAACAATGAGGTCCCTAGACAAACTGCTCAACCCATGCCAGCATGGAAAAGATAAATTAAATGATGATGACAATGATAATAGAAAAATAGTAAAATACATACCAATCCACATGGTAAGTCGACTGTTTCATTAGTAGGAACTGCTTTCTGGTTTAATGGGTCTTCACCCTATGAGAATAGAAATGGTAAGCAATACTTATCAATAATAATATCAAAATTCAATACAGAAAAATTTATGTGTATATTAATATATTCCTATATCTATTTAGAGGTTTTTTTCTTTGAACCAATATTTACAAAATTCAATTTTTCAAATTTCCAGATCTTTTTAATATTTTTGTACCAAATGCGTTATTAACTACTAAATTGCTAAATACACTTAAACTCTATTCTATTATTTTAAGATTTAGAAACCATTCTAATATTTAACATAAGCAGTTTATTGAAGATTATGATGGAATACAAAAATCAGTCATTATGGAAGGTGATGGTGCAATATATCATCATCATCATTTAACGTCCGCTTTCCATGCTAGCATGGGTTGGACGGTTCAACTGGGGTCTGGGGAGCCCGAAGGCTGCACCAGCCAGTCAGATCTGGCAGTGTTTCTACAGCTGGATGCCCTTCCTAACGCCAACCACTCCAAGAGTGTAGTGGGTATATATATATATATATATATATATACACACAAGGGTTGGACAAAATAATGGAAACACCTAGTATCACAATATCATAATTTTGAAATATCTATAAACCCATCAAAAGCTTGTTTATTTTTATGTTTTTTCATTTATTATTAGTGTTGCTTAATATGTTTTGTTAAAATTGCTGTTTCTTTTCAGATATCATCAGAAAAACGTAATTAAAATTCATTAAAATGACAGATCTATCGGACTTTCAAAGAGGTCAAATTGTTGGTGCTCGTATGGCAGCTGCTAGCGTAATGAAACCAACCGAAATGTTTGGTGTATCAAGAAGTACTGTCTCGAAAGTAATGACCAGAAGAAAATCAAAACTTTCAGATAAGGACCATTGGACTCTTATGCAAATTGTTAAAAAGGATCACAAAAATACAACTACCAAAATTACTGCAGAGCTTAATGACCACCTCGAGAATCCCGTTTCCACAAAAACTGTTCACTGGGTGCTGCACAAAGCCAGATTTCATGGGTGGGCTGCAATCAGAAAACCACTGCTTTCAAAAACAAATGTTGCAAAGCATTTAGAGTGGAGTAAAAACCTACAGAATTGGTCCCTAGAGCAGTGGAAGAATGTTAGTTTTTCAGACAAGTCATCCTTTACCTTATTTCCGACCACCGGCTGAATATACAGCCAAAAGAAGCATTTGACCCCGACTGCATTCTTCCACCTGTTAAACATAGAGGAGGATCTGTGATGATCTGGGGGTGGGGTGGGGGTATATCTTGGAAATCCGCAATATGGCCACAATTTTTGATACTTTTTGGTTATCTCAACCCCATTAAAAAATTGCCAATCTCTCCACTAAAATGTTGAGTTTATGTGGCAACAAAAGATTGGATTAAAAGGGTTAGATCCTTTTGATTCAATACTTCAACACATTGTTGACTTTTGGCCTCCTCAATAGGCAAGGCATGATTTGTTATAAAAATGCTATTAGATTCAATAAGATGTTTAATTTTTTCGGTTTTCCTGTTTATTTATTTTTTCAGTTGTGTATGATTTGTTTATAAAAAAATTATTTTCATGTTTATTAATTTTTCATTTTTTCCCGTTAAATTGATAGTTAAACAATTTTTTTAGTTGGGGGAGATAACCCAATTTTTTAATGGAGGTGAGATAACCAAAAAGTACCCATTTTTTTTATGGCTTGTTATATATGTACTTAATTCGGTTGACTCATGCTGCCTATTTGATCGAATTCAATGGGCTGAAAAACAAATAAACCTTGATGGGAGAACTGTGTACGTATAGTTGAAGCTATAGTATTTCAGCGACTTTTTTTTTCTCTAATTTTAACATTTGAGATTCCTACCTCTAGTTGGTTGACTGTTAATCTTACAGCAGTTACTTTTGATGACGCATCACTAATTATCTCCCTTGGACTTCTCTGAAAGTGTAAAAACCATTTGCGAATTGCATCTTTCCACATTTTCAAGTCTTTCTCACTTGGTGTAATAGCTGTCTTATAAAGCAGTTCAGTGAGACGACGACGAGGGCGAGGTAGAGCTGAAATGAGCAGAGAAGCTATATCTATCAGAGGGGGAAAAAGTCATATTTTAAATACGATTATACATTTTCTTTTGTAACTTGTCAACATCTGGACAAGTTAAATATCTTCACTCTATTGAATTAAAAAAAAAATTCTGCTCTTAAACAATTGCTCTGAAGATTTAGAAATGTCCAAAAATGTGAATGACAATAATTCTACTTATGATAACATAAAAATAGATATAAAACTTTTGAGTATAATCTTTCCAATACCCTTTTCTTACACACTATATGTCTTTTTTTACTTTTATTACTTTATTTTTCACACAGATGAAACTAAAACCCAAGATATTTTTCTTTATTTTGAAAAAAATGAGCAAATTTGCAAAATGCATTCAATGGGCTTCCATTCAGTTTCTGTTGAGCAAATTTCACAATCTATCAATTATTGGATCATCCCATAAATAATGCAGTATTTTTTTTATATATTTCTTTTATTTTTCAAAATTAAGATAAACTAAGTTATTTTTTAATCTAAAATATACCCTCCTTCATTTTCTACAATGCTCTTCCATCTATCTGGTAGACTTGCAAGGCCCCTCTTCCAATATTGACTTGTCCATGACGAAAAATACTCCTCCAGTACTGTTCTGACCTTGTCTACAGAATTCATATTTTTTCCATCCAAATGATTTTGAAGACTATGGAATAAATAATAATTAGATGGAGCAATGTTTGGTGAATATGCTGGGTGGGCATCATTTCTTATTCAAACTGCTCCAGCCTTTGGAATGTCATACTCGCTATATGTGGCCAAGCATTATCCTGATGGAAGAACACCTTTCATCTTGAAACCAAAGATGGCCGTTTTTCTTCTAGTGCTGACTTGAATGACAGGTTGAATGACCAAATCCAAGCTTCTCTGCTAGTTCCTCAACAGTTACAATGGGATTTTGTTCCACCAGGGTTTACAGGACGTCCTCATTGAGCTCTACAGATCTTCCAGGATGAGGCTCGTTTTCACACTGGTTTATGCTTATTGTCCGATCCACCATATACTGCATTGATATTCCCTGCTCTTTCCATTGTGCTGTTGCTTTTATTGAACTCATAAAGCAAAATATGCTAAACATGCTCCTTTTTCACTTCCATTATAGCTTTGAAAAAAAATAACTGTTAAAATCAAACTGCACTCTTCAAAACTTGCACTAAGAATAAAGACAAGATAAAATTATTACCTGCTTTTATAGCAAGTTGATGCAAGTAGCTTATCTTGTCACCCTCTGACCCATAATAATAGAAAACAGTTTTCAAGATGTCAATGCAATGAGATCAAACCCCAAACCATGTGGTTATGAAGCCATGTAATAAAAAACATGGAGAGCTGTTAAGAAATTAGATTAACTGATAATTCACTTATAAAGATGTTGATCATGTGTGTAATAAATCCTTTTATAGGCACAGAGCCTGGTTTTGTGGGGAACAAGTAAGTCGATTTCATCAGCCCCAGTGAACAACTGATATTTATTTCACTGACACCAAAAGGATGAAAGGCAAAGTTGACCTTGGCAGCATTTAAACTCAGATAGTAAAGTTGGATGAAATGCTGCTAAGTATTTTGTCCATCATGTTAATTCTGTCAATTGCTGCCTTCATGTGAGATTGATTATTTACAATGTTCTCAACATAAAAAATAACCACATATGAGACTAAAACTTCATTCAGCTAGCTATCATAACTTTTCTATGAGTCAACTGAAATAAACTAAAAATACAAAAAGCTAATAATTTATTAAAAAAAACAGCTGGTTTTTTTCTATAATCCAAGGAGATTAACTAAGATTATGAATATTAAAATACAAACTAAATATTGATTTCGAATTTTGACACAAGGCCAGCAATTTCGGGGGAGAGGCAAGTCGATTACACCAACCCCAGTGTTCAACTGATACTTATTTCATTGACTCTGAAAGGACAATCATGATAATGGTGCTGATAATGCTTGTTCCAAACAAAACAAAGGACAAAAACAAAAAAATCATCTAATACAGGGACACTATGAGTGGTTACATCATGTCTCTTCTCACATTGGAATGTTGCCAATTTTAAGAGACAGAAAGAGTGAGAGAAGAAGAATTCATACCAGTACTTAGTTTGTCAGCTCCTTAAGAATGATGGGTAGAAAAGCTGACTTCAGAAGGGTTCGAACTCAGAGTGAAGAAATACCACAACACATTTTACCCAACACTCTTCTCTAACAGCTCTGTCAGTTCACCTTATATACACATACACGTCATATATATATATCAAAAGAAGCAACAGGATATCAAGTAGTAATGCAGTACGACTGGTTTAAACGGTTCCATTTAATTGAACAATCATTACATCAATTTACATGTAGTGCTATCTTCAGTTGCACAAATAAATAAATGGAATTTTAACAAGTAGGACACATTAATATGACTTTTCTTAAATATTTTAACAGAGTAAGAAATTCATGTTTTCACTATTGTAGCTAGGAATAAACTACAACTTCTAAGAATCGCATGGATCATAGTGGGGTCATAGGGTTGTAATTCATTTCTAATTCATTTATCTCTTTATCAACCACTAAATCTGAGACTAGAAGACTGTGTCTATTTTAAATAAAGGACAAGAGTGAGTTGACAGCTCAAGGCTAGGTATGGTCATAAATATAATATGTATCCCTTTTTCCCCAGGGAGGAAATAAGACATTAAGAGTAGTCAGTTGGATATAAGTAACTGTCTATAAAAAGAGGCTGAGTAGGCTTTAAATCATGATGCTAATTACCTGTTAAAGGGGCAAGACACTAAGAAACCTAAGTTAATACAGAGGAAATTTTATTGGGGCACTATGGGGGAATGTTTACAAACAATATTGTTATGTTGTATGAAAGTAAAATTTAAGAATTCCAGAAATGATATCATAACCAAAATAGGCTTGCCAGGTCTTCTCATGCACTGCATATATTGAAAGGTCCCAGTCACTAGTCATTGCCTTGGTGAGGTCTAATGTTTGAAGGACATGCTTCACCACCTCATCCCAGGTCTTCCTGGGTCTACCTCTTCCACAGGTTCCCTCAACTGCTAGGGTGTGGTACTTTTTCACACAGCTATCCTCATCCATTCTCACCACATGACCATACCAGTGCAGTCGTCTCTTTTGCAAACTACATCTGATGCTTCTTAAGTCCAACTTTTCTCTCAAGGTACTTAAACTCTGTCAAGTATGCACACTGACATTACGCATCCATCAGAGCATACTGGCTTCATTCCTTGCGAGCTTACGCATGTCCTCATCAGTCGCAGCCCATGTTTCACTGCCATGTAATGTGGCATGGCTATATATATATATATATATATATATATAATATATATATATATACACACACACACATATATATATATAGCCCTTACTCTTTTCAGTCATTTGACTGCAGCCATGCTGGGGCACCACCTTCAAAGGTTTTAGTTGAGCAGACCGACCCTAGAACTTATTTTTTAAAGTTTTTATCAGTTTCTTTTGCCAAACTACTAAGTGATGGGGATATAAACACACCACCACTAGTTGTCAAGCAGTGGAGGGGGACAAACACAGACAGTGCCACACACACACACAGATACATACATACATACCTACATATATATATATATATATATTTATATATATATATATATTATATATATATATATATATATATATATATATATATATAAGGCTTTTTTTCAGTTTCTATCTACCAAATCCACTCACAAGGCTTTGGTCAGCCCAAGACTGTAGTAAGGTACCATGCAGTGAGACTGAACCCAGAACAATGTGGTTGAAAAGTCACACCTGTGCCTATTTATGTATATATTTACATAAATGTATGCCTGTTTGAGAGAGAAAAGTTAATCTTCTCTCATATTACATTTCTGTAACATCTTTTTAAATAGAGAATACAAGTAAACTATACAAAAGTGGAATTGTATTATAAATAGCCCTGTCTGGTCTAACTATAATAAACCTCAATGAGAGCAACCTAGTACACCCACATATTGGAACAATGAGCCAAGAATTCAGTATTCTTCACTATATAAATTGTAATTCTTGTTCCAGTAGAAAAACAGAAAACAAACAAACCTTCCAAGAAACTGTCTAACGATATGAAGTCGTCTTTTCCCATCACAGGGCGGGCTTCTGGTAAATGAATCATTTCTCGCAGTTCTTTAATAGTAAAGGCCACATGTAAAGGACCACGACGACCGACTAAGTGAACATGCTTCACTTGGCTTGTGGCCAACACTGATAATGCATGTTCTGCAATGTCAGTTTTCTGAAATTGAAAATAATGATATCTTTGAATTAAAGTACAGAGCCAATAATTGTATATATGTGTAAATAAACCCTCAGTATCTTACTTGTATGAGAGTTTATTCATGATAATAGGAGATACATAGACAGAGTCAGTAGTGTTAGATAGAATGTTTTGTGGTATTTACTTCAACTCTCTATGTTCTGAATTCAAATCCTGCCATGGTCAACTTTACTTTTCACCCTTTTAGGGTTGATAAAAAAAAATACTAGCCCAGGATGAGTGGATCAGTGTACTTCTGGATCAGTGCATCATGTGGATGTGTTGTATCTGTTCTGGATCTGAGTATTTTAAATTCAAATTTCACCTTATCACCAAAAAGTGGTGACACTTCTATCAAAAGCTGCAACAACAGACAGTTTCAGCAGATAAAAAAGCAACAAGAAAAAAAAAAAAAGGAAACATAGTGACCTTTGTTTGGTCAGAAGATCAACTGTCACCACATCTTACTAATACACATTTTATGAACTCCAAGATTTATGTAAAGCATATCTAACTGGTGTGGAGGTGTGTGGCTTAGTGGTTAGGGTGTCAGCATCATGATCGTAAGATTGTGGTTTTGATTCCTGGACCTGGCGACGCATTGTGTTCTTGAGCAAAACACTTCATTTCACATTGCTCCAGTCCACTCAGCTGGCAAAAGTGAGTAATGTTGCAATGGACTGGCATCCTGTCTAGCTGGGGAACACATATGCCATTGAAACCAGGCCCATGAGCCTGGCTAGGCTTTAAAAAGGGAGCGTTTATTTTATTTTATTTATATCTAATTGGTATATGGATATTCAAACTCAGACATATGAAACTAAATACTGTTAAAGATTTTCTCCTATTTCTGCTAACCTACTATTCTTGAAATTGAAAAGAATAATTCCTCATATAAACACAAGTCCAGAAATTTTAGACAAGAGATTAGTCAATAATAATAATTTTAACACTTGACTGGCCTTTCATTTTATCAGAAATAATGTTAATCATAAACATACTTGCAAACTTACAGGAGATCAGCTTTGTCTTCATTATCATCATCATTTTAATGCCTACTTTTCTAGGTTTGCATGGGTCAAATGGGCCTTACCGAGGCAGTGACTAGTTACCGAGGCTTTGGAAATATGCTGTGCTTGAGAAGACCCAACAAGCCAAGTGAGACCATAGCCCATGGCCTATGCCAGTGGGTGTAACCAGCCCATTTATGAATAACCCTCATTCATTGGACAATAAACCTTGCTTGTGAAGACCTATTGAGGCAAGTGAAATTAAAATCAAAATCAAAATTGCTGATGTGGCCAATGACAGTACTGCCTGATTGGCACTTGGCCCAGTGGAATGTTAAAAGCACATCCGAACGTGGGGTGTAATGGCCCAATGTTCAAAGGTCATGCTTCACCACCTCATCCCAGGTTTTCCTGGGTCTACTTCATCCACAGGTTCCATCAACTGCTAGGGTGTGACACTTTTTCACACAGCTGTCCTCATTCATTTACAACACATGCTCATACCAATGCAGTTGTCTCGCACACCACATCTGATGCTTCTTAAATCCCACATTTCTCTCAGGGCGCTTACATTCTGTCGTGTATGCACACTGACATTACACATCCAGCGGAGTATACTGGCTTCATTCCTTGCAAGCTTATGCATGTCCTCAGCAATCACGGCCCATGTTTCACTGCCATGTAGCATGGCTATTTGCACACATGTGTCATACAGTCTATCTTTGACTCTGAGTGAGAGGCCCTTTGTCACCAGCAGAGGTAGGAGCTCTCTGAACTTTGCCCAGGCTATTCTTATTCTAGCAGCTACATTTTCAGAGCATCCACCCCTGCTACTGACTTGGTCCCCTAGGTAACAGAAGCTATCAACTACTTCTAGTTTTTCTCCCTGGAATGTAACAGAAGCTGTTCTCTACACATTTTCTGTGTTTATAGCACCTGAGCATTTGCCACATACAAAAACTATCTTCCCAGCTAGACTTTCTTTGATATTGCTGCACCTCTTATGTGTCCATAGCTTACACTAGGTACATCTTATGGAGTTTCTACCTATGCCTTTTCTACAGATCGAGCAGAGCCATCTACCTGAAGGCATTTGTGGTTTGTCTGCCTGCCTACTTATTAAAACTTTGGTTTTAGCTAGGTTGACTCTAAGGCCCTTCAATTCTAATCCTTGCTTCCACACCTGAAACATTTCCTCTAGTTCTGATAGTGACTCAGCAAGTGCTTTATCAGTGTACTACCAGGAATATACTCAACACTATATATATATATATATATATATATATATATATACACACAATGGGCTTCTTTCAGTTTCCACCTACTAAATCCACTCGCAAGCCTTTGGCCAACTCGGTGCAATAGTGGAAGATACATGACCAATGAGACTGAACCTGGAACCATGTGGCTGGAAAGCAAACTTCTTACCACACAGCCACACCTGCACCTAAAACCATATTGGTCTTGCTTTTTACTTGGTCATCACCGGCGACATGGAGAAAAAGTAGAATTACATACATGGGCAATCACTGATTTTCTTCAAAAAATTCTTGACTAGGATTGCACCTTGGAAAGAAACCCCTGCTCAGCTGTATTAAATAGACGACAGAGGAGTTCCTTAACTTAAATAAGACACCAGCAACATCTTTTTAATGTTTCATTCTCTCTTACATCTATAAAAAAAATGGTTTGGTACCTGACAGAAAAACTTTCATTTAGCAACAGCAATCAATAACATGTTTATTGTCAAACTGTGCCTTTTCCTCTAAATGTCTATTTTATTGTTACAATAATGGTCTTTGCTTCTTTGAGCTCGCAGACTGCAAACCAATTCCATCCAAACTATATACCACTTCTACTTATGGATCTCATTAACCTCTTGTACCTTTATCACTTCTGCAATGTTTCAACTTGTAGACCAGTTGTTTTCAACTGAGGTCCATATGGTTCCTAATGGCCAATATAAAATTTTGCAGGGTGCATGCAACAAAATAGTAAATTGGAGATCCACAATAGTATTTTAAGGGCCCCTGAAAAAACTTTGCTTTAGATGTATGTATTAGTATGTATTGCAAGAAACAACTAGGTTTCTTTCTCTAACATTTTACATAGTTCAACCTACACAAGTTAAAACAAAATAGGACTTTTGTGTAAAAAACAAAATAGGACTTTTGAAAGAAATTTATATAAAACTAGTTTTTAAACATTAAATGGCTATGGGGGTCCACCAGAATAAAATTGTAATCCAGGGGGCCCATATAGATAAAAAAATAGTTCAGGACCCCTGTATGCCTTCTTTATCTCAGTGCCCAAGTAACTGCTTTTTATACCTCAGTCACCTTTACTACGTATCATCTTCTAGATATCCTACACAAGACACTTTTGTCAAACCTTCTCCTATAGAAGTACATCCTCAGGAATTTCCATCTTATTTTTATTTTACTCTTAACCACTGACCTTCAAAAACACTCAAACTGAACATTAACTGAATTAACTTTATCAATTGACTGTATCCTTCAGTCTATGGATGCCTGAAAAACTTACCAACTCTGCTCCTTTCTTCTCAGTTTAAATGCATAAAAAAGTGGTGGGGAGGAAAAAGAAAAAGAAAAAAAATCAGTTGCCCAGAAACATGAACGAATCTGTAAACAGGTGAGCTGTAGATGTCTTTAACTCTTTAACATTCAGATTATCCTGTCAAATATAATGCTTAGTTGTTCACATTGTTTTGATTTTAATATGCATTACCTCACAGCTTTGATATTTCAATGATGTGATAGTTTATTTTTAGCATGACATTGTAAGGTAGGTGTGAAATGTCAGATCTGGCTGATTTGAACATAAAACAGAATATTTTGGATGGATATGGCCAGTTTAAATGTTAAACAGTTAAAGGTGCAAAAAAGGTCTTTATATGATCACCTGATTTGCTCAAAAAAGTAGCAAAACCTCCCATTAGAAAAAAAAGAAAGGATGTGAAGATGCTTTCTCTTCTCTTTCTCACAAGTCTCAGGGCCATAGGTACTACCTTTTCTCACTACTAAAAGATAAAAAAGCAGCATAAAACAAGACTTACTTTCAACAGATCTATTGGGGTCAAGAGAATCCTTGCAATATCTAAAGCGACATTGCCATGCCCTATGACAGCAACACTTTCGACATTAAGGTCAACTGGTAACTGCAAATAATAACAGAACTTAGAATTGTTGTTACATATGAATGGTACATGGGTGACACACAAATATCTAGTCTCTCACATAGGCATAGATAGAAAGACATAAAATTGCACACAAACCAAATGGGGGAACCTCGGCATGATTACTTTGACCTTTTATAGATAACAGTTAACTTCCCTCTTCTCAAACACAACTGCCTTAAAACAGGAAGAACACATTAAACTACATTAGTTTTAGATATACAAAAAAATGAAACTTTTTTTTTAAACTGTGAAACCCAGAAAGGGTTACTAGAAATAGACACAATGAGCTTCTGTATCATTTCAATCAACAAAATACCACTCACAAAGAATTGGCTAACCCATACCAACATTGAAAGACATTGGCTGAATATGTAATGCAGTGGAGTCAAACCTAGAATCAGCTGATTGCACTGGGAGCTTCTTAATCATACACCCAATGCTGGAATGCCTTTGATTATAGCTCTGATAACTCAATGTTTACCTGGAATTAAACAACAACTTAAATGTGTGCATGCACACACACACACACACACACACAGATGCATAAACACAAAACAACTGTTATGAGTTTGTTTTCTATCTTAACTAGACTATAATGGTTGATAAATAAAAATCTAAGTATGTATATTGTACTTACATCTTTGTTTTCAGGCAAACCATTATACCAGCCAACAAAACGCCGAGCTGAGAGTACATTTGGCAGTTCCTACATTGGTAAAAAAGTTTATTAAACATTATTTGCACAAAAGACTTTTGATTTAAATATAAAATAAACAGAAAATATATGCAACAACGTGGTACTGTATACTTAGACAGATTATGTTTGTCTGTTGGAGAGATGAGTACCTCCTAGTCATCCTGGGTTTAGCATTGGGGTTAGGGTTAGAGTAGGGGTTGGGCTTTGTGGGTGTGTTGGCAACAGTTTCAGGAAGTTTCTCTAGCAATGTGGACAGGGATTGGTAGTGATAGTTGGGGACTTGATGGTGAGGGTTTTCCTGGTCTGCTTGCATTGCTCAACTGCATAAAACCAAACACCATCATAGATGTCTTTGTATTTGTCTCCTATCACCATTTGGCAACTGGTCTTGGTTTGTTTACATCCCTGTAACTTAGCAGTTAGGAGGAGACTAGTTGATTACATCAACTCCAGTGTCTCACTAGTACTTAGTTTATTGTCCTCAAAAGAATGAAGGCAAAGTCAACCTCGGTAGAATTTGAACTTAGAATGTGAAGATGGACAAAATACTGTCAAGCATTTTGCTCAGCATGCTAATGATTCTGCCAGCTCACTGCCTTATTGATAATAATAACAATGAAAAAAAAGGCATTGGCCCTGCATGTAGATAAATTTTTTCACAAATTATAGTGTGGCTTACAAATGCATTGCTTAACCATACTTTTTAATTGAACTGAATTAATTTTTTTTAAGTATCATCATTACAGGTATTTATACTTTGGTGAAATTAAGAAATCAACTCATAAATAAACGAAACCCTCAAATCCATCAGTGCACACACACAAACACACATGCACACAGAGTCACATATCTATGTATGTATTTGTGTATGTATGCATGTACGCACACGTATCTATGCACATAGGTACACCATGATCCATACACAAGCAGATAAGGGTCGGTTCATATGAAAAAGAAAGCAAGCAAAATAATATGACCACTTGCTTATAGAGAAATTTGTAAGTCCCATTAAAAAAAAAAATTTTTTTTTAGAGATAATCAAAGCAAATGTTCATCATATCAAGCCACTCGCCCAACGAGTATGTCAAAGATGGTGAAAATCCATTCAGCTGTTTTCCGGTAATTTTGCAAACACGCAAACAAAGATGAGTGATCACAATACCCTGCTTTCGCTTACATGCACAAGATAATAATAAATGAAAGCCAACAGTGGCTCAAAAAGCCCTGGATTAACAGCAGAAATGGAAGGACTGATTCTCACTGTACGAGAACAATGCCTGACCACAAACAACTATAAAAGCAAAATAATGAAAATCGGCCCTAACACCTAATACAACCAACACAAAGAGACAGTTGACCACATCATCTCTGACTGTCTAGTCCTAGATAAATTTGAATATACATACAAATACAACCAAGTGAGTAGTTATATTCACTGGGTAATATGGCAACCCTACAACATAAAAATGGTATAAACATGTGCCAAAGAAGGTACATGACAATGGTCAGGTCAAAATTATCTGGGATATGCATGTTCAAGCTGACAAAAAAAATCAAAGTTAATTCCCAGACATAATAATCAAGGATTGGAAGCTAAACACCTCCTTACTGATAAGCATTGAAGTTCCTTTTGAACAAAATATTGCCCAAAAAGAAGTGGAGAAACTGTCAAAGTACAAAGATTTCAAAATGGAAATACTCAAAATGTGGGGTATGAAGGTAAAAACAAAACCAGTAACATATGGAGTATAAGGTATGATAAAAAAAGAAGGGAAGAACAAAAATGTAAAAGATATACTTGGACCCACAACACTATACACTATCCAAAAAGTGAGTCTACTAGGAACAGCGAACATCCTAGACAAGACACTATCAATTCAACAGCACAACCTAAATAAAATAATCCACAACACAAGACACACACTATACAATAAATACCCAATAAAGTAAACAATCTCCACAACATGTATGCTACAGGTTAGGTACCCAACAAAGAACATGACTCACATTACACACACAACACACAATATAAACACTAACACAACAAAAGACACATGCTAAACTCCATAACAGATTGCAGTACAGTAACAGGTAGAGTCTGTACTCCTCCAACAGCAAGAAAAACAAGACCACTCAATACTGCACACAAGTCAGCAACACAGAGATATAGCAGGTGCTGCAGTAGAAATTTGCCTGAAGCTATCAAATATTGAATAATAATGATGATGGTGATGATGATAATGATCCTTTCTAAAATAGACACAAGGCCTGAAATTTTGGGGGAGGGAGCTAGTTGATTACATAGACCCTATTATGCAACGGGTACTTATTTCCTCAACTGACCCTGGCAGCATTTGAATACAGAACAAAGTCAAAAGAAATGCCACTAAGCATTTTGTCCATCATGGTAGCAATTCTGCCAGTGCACTGCCTTAAATTAAATAGCACAACCCAAATAATAATAATAATAATGATACTAAAATAATGGACCTGTCTCATGATAAAAACTGGTGGGAACACAAACCACCTCCAGTGCTTAGAAAGATAGATAGAAATAGGTCAGACATTATATTGAAGGATTTCAGACATAAATCATGCTTCCTCATTGATACAACTGTCTCAATTGACATAAATGTATCTGTGAAGATCTACCAAAAACTGAGCAAATATAAAGACCTTGAAATAGAACTGGCAAAATGTGGAACCTCAAGACTAAAGCCATGCCTGTTGTCATAGGTACCCTAGGAATGATAGCAAAAGGGGCTGATTGCTACCTATCTCTGATACCAGAAAATCCAAAAATGGAAGATTTTTTTTAAAAATAGTGTTCATGGGAATTGCTTATATCCTACAAAAGACATTGTCTATCTAATCCCCAAAACATTTTAATTTGTAAACATTGTCAAAAGTACTTTTAAATGTACATAATAACAAACACCTTTTATGGTCATCTCAAGACCATACTATCATCTAATAATCGAATTACTTTTAAAACGAACTTCTAATTTTCTTGTTTTGACAGACATTCTCTAGAACATGTGCAAAATCAAAAATATGGCACCCTAGTCATAACACCAACTTCAACTTCTAATTCGTTATCTCTTGAGGTCTCTGGGTGAGACTGGAGTCAACTTGTACAAATACAAAGCAAAAGCCAAACATATATAATAATCATAATCATAATAATAATAATAATAATAATAATAATAACGGACAAGAAGTTAGAAAATAATAGACCAGACATAACAATTAAAGATAGGAAAAAGCGAAGTTGCTTACTGATCAACCCATCATGTCCAGGATTGTAGAGAAAGAGGACAAAAAAAAAAAAAAATACAATCCCTTAAAATTTGAAATAGGAAGAATTTGGAGCATTAGAACAATAAAGATCACACCTCTAATAATTGGTGTATTGTGAACAGTAAGCAAAGATACAGACAAATGGCTGAAGGAGATTGAAATAGAATGCCTGGTATAGTTCCTACAGAAAGTTTGTCTGTTAGGGACAACAAGGATTATCAGGAGGGTTCTAAGCACTTGAAAGACAGCTGAAAACTTATAGATACCCACGGTTTACAGGTAGTAACCCACTACCCACATAAATCCTACCAGGAATGAGACCGAACCTGAACTAAACCAAAATAATAATAATAATAATAATAATAATAATAATAATAATAATAATAATAATAATAATGCTCATTATTATTATTATTATTATTTAAAATAATGACGATAATCTTACTGTATACAGTACTCAGGTGCACTACGACATGTGAGAAAAAGTGTAAAAGAAGGGACAGAAAGCAGCATTATGTCAAGTAAAGAGAGATGGCAATGATAGTCAAAAGAAAGTTTTCTTATGTAGCATACATAAACAAATACATACGCTATCCTTTACAAAATTGCTGAAAATGAGAGAGGAAACTTAATGGATATTTTCTAAATTTTTTAAGGAAAATTTCATTTCAGATCTTTGGAAAAGGAGAAAATTTCTTCCTATAAACATGTTTTTGCATACATAGATATAATTTCTTGCTTCTTGAATTTTTTGCTCTGGCAACCTATCACAACCATCATACTTTTTCCCAGATACTCCCATCTACCCTTATATAAATACAGGGTAGTTATGTATTATCCCTTTAGTAAGACACCTCTACTTCTGCTTGTCTCTGCTTGATCCTGGCATAAAATAACTTTTCCACTTTCTCAAATACTCCCCACCCCACCACTTCATCAAGTGGGCTTCTTCCTCATCCCCCACCATTTCCATCTCCTTGTTCTTTCCTGTTTTTCAAATTACTTGGCAACTACACTAATGTTAGTGACATAAAAAAGGCATCCAGTTACCACTGTGAATTGGTTAGCATTAAGAAGGGCATCCAGCCATAGAAACCATGCCAAAACTGATATAGAGTATGATGCAGCTCTGTGACTCAATGGATCCTGATAAACTATCCAACCCATGCCAGCGTGGAAAACAGAAATTAAATGATGGTGATGAAATACATACATGTATTCGTATTATATGCTAAAATAGCTTTCAACCAGTTATTTTATTCATTTTAGAATGAGAGTAAAGTAAACAAGAGTACTCTTGTAAGGTTCGTTATCTTACAAAATAAACATATCTGCTTACTTCGCGTGTGGTTCTCGTTTTGTGTTTTAAACGGAAACAATTTCACAAGTTCATATACATTTTTGCATTAACTTCCTCAACCTCTTAATTAAGAAATTAATCAATCAAAATGGAATTAATAATTTCAAAATTCTATCTTTAATTATTTATAAGTGATTCGGTTGTAAAATATAAATAGTAAAACAAATCGTACAATAAAAAAAAAGAAAAACTAGATTACCTCCCCTGGAACATTTAGTTTCCGTTCAGAATCTGCTCCATATGCCTGGAAATAGAAAAAAAATGTCCAGAAACGTAATAAACAACTAAATATAAAATATATGAATATCTAAAAATATAAGATATATATAAAAAATAAAGAAATGATTTATTGTTTATTCAGTTCTCTCATCAATGAGTTTAAAAATCGTAACCTAAGTAGGAGACACAGACTGATATTGAGGAAGTGCTTCAAACTGATAACAGACTGAGTTGCTATTTTATGGTTCAGTGGTAAGTGTTAAGTTAAGCATGAAGTGGTTAAAAAAGAAATTTCCCCAAAACAAAACTATTGAAGTCTAATCCAACACAGTTGTGTAGTTGAGAAGTTAACAGTTTGCACATGTGACTCATACTGTAGCCCCAAGCTGACCAAAGTCTTGTGACTGGAATTTGGTTCATAGAAGCTGTGTAGAAGTCCATCATATGTATGACGATTGCCATAAACAATACTATAGGCTCTTGAGTCACTTACGTTGTATTACAATAACATAAAGAAATATGTTTTTTGCATATTGAGTTCAATTTATCCTGTTTGTATCACAAAACAGGCATACATGTCTTTTCTTTTATCTTTTCTTTGTTTCAGTTATAGGACCATGGCCATGCTGGGGTACCACCTCTAAGGGTTTAATCAAATAAATCAATCCCAGTGCTTATTTTAAAGTTTGGTACTTATGTGTTAACTTTATGGGTAATTATGACATTTGTACATATTCCAGAAGAAAAGAGCCAATTTTGGAACCTCTACATTGTTGCATAAATCAGGATTTTCTCTTGAAATTAATAATAAACATATTGGAAAGGATTTTAAAAGATCTATTTGTTCCAAATTCTGATTTAAAAGTGAACGATTTACAGTTATAAAAATATGGATGCATCAGAGTTTAAGAAACAAAGAGGACTAAGTTTAGTTAAATGAAGATTCTATTAATGGAGAATCTTGCCTCTCACAATATGGAAACATTTCTCATGGCACTAGCAGACATAATGGAAAAAGTGTTGCTCCAGAGGATAGTAAGGGAAATGTGTGCTGGTCCTTATTCTATCAGTGTCTTTTGCTGAACTGCTAAGTTATGGGGGTGTAAACAAACCAGCACCAGTTGTCAAGTGGTGAGGAGGCAAACACAATCACAGAGCTAGTAATCAACCTGAGGTGGTGCGGAAGGAGTTCCCATCTCAGGACCTCTTGGAACTAAGACAGCTGATTTTCAGCTTGAAAGAATGGGAGAAGCAGAAAGTTTTGGGAAAGATCAGAGGAAGTGTGTTGTATGGAATCTGAATGAAGACAAATAGAAGCAATGAGGAAAAGATAACAAGTAACTGTGTCAGGTACATATAGGTGCAAACTGACACAGATGGCAGTTCCAGAAGAGTAGAGGTTATTGTGGTTTGCATGTATTCTACTCAGTGGTAGAATACTCAGACGGTGGCGAACTGGTAGAAACATTAGCACGCTGGGCGAAACGCTTAACGGTATTTTGTCTGCCGCTACGTTCTGAGTTCAAATTCCGCTGAGGTTGACTTTGCCTTTCATCCTTTTGGGGTTGATCAAATAAGTACCAGTTACACACTGGGGTCGATATAATCGACTTAATCCTTTTGTCTGTCCTTGTTTGTACCCTCTGTGTGTAGCTCCTTGTGGGCAGTAAAGAAATAAGAATACTCAGGAAATACTGAACATATGAAAAGGACATTATCTTTGATGAGAGAGAGAGAGTGTGTGTGTGTGTGTGTGTGTGCATTCGTGCGTGCATGTGTGTGTACACACATACATTACTTTAGTGGATACCTTACCAAAACAACAGCAGTGTAGGATTCCCTCAGTTGCTTGATGGTGACATCTCTCCCGACTGTCACATTACCAATGAACGTACAGCGATCATGACTGGCGGTCTTTGTGAAAGTATTAATAACATTCTGGTAAACGAAAATAAAATAAGAGTAAATATGTAAATCATTATATAATTTTGCAAAACAAAAGAGTTTTCTCATAAAATAAATTTTATAGTAAAATTTTATTTAAGGCTTTATATTTGTTTATTTATGATTATATTTTTTGCACATACTTTTATGAGGATCAACTTGAATCATCTTAATTGCTTTGATGGAATTTAACCCTTTAGTGTTCAGATTATTCTATCAAACGTAATGCTTATTGATTCACATTGATTTGAATTAATCATACATTATCTCATATCTTCAAGATCTTGATGGTGTAATTACTTAATGTATAATAGCATTGTAGGGTAGGTGTGAGAGCCTGGATCTGGTCAGTTTGAACATAAAACTGATTAAATATTTTGGCCGGATATGGCCGGTTTAAATACTAAAGGGTTAAAGAAAGATTTGGTTCCTTTTTTTCTGGTAGGTTGACTGTCAAGACCCCTTCCCTGGCTCTTATGATGGTGGTGGTGGTAATAGGATCACCATCAGTCAATGTTGATCAAGCATCTACATATGAACACACAGGCCTGGGTAAGATTTTTTTTTTGTAAGAAAATCAGTTGCTTATGCATGAAAATTTTCCCTTTTGTAGCACTAATGTTTATATGTAAGGGAAGGGCAGCCAACCTTGGCTAATATTACTTGGCACCAGTTTCGTTGCAGGTGTTTCTGTGAGAATCTGGTATCACAAAGCATCTCATCCAACCCACAAACAATCAACCATCCAGTATTGATAGATTTTTTTTTTTTTGATCCTGAAAACTTGAATGGCAAATTTGACTGTGATGGGATATAAATTCAGAGCACAGGGAGCTGGAACAAATACCACAAGGTATTCTATCCAACATTCTAATGATTCTGTCATTTCATTGCTTTGGTGCTCTTTTCTTTTACTTGTTCCAGTCATTAGACTGTGACCATGCTGGGGCACAGCCTTGAACAACTCAACCTCAGTACTTGATCCAGATACTTGAACAAATCAATCCCAGTACTTTTGTTTTTTGAAGTCTGGTGCTCGCTCTATTAGACTCCTTTTGCTGAATCACTAAATTAGAAGGACATAAACAAACCAACACTGGTTGTCAAGTGGTGGGGTGGGCGAACACAAACACACACATGCATGCACACAAGTGCACTCAAACACACGATGGATTTTTTTTCAGCTTTTGTCTACCAAATTCACTCACAAGGCATTGGTCAGCCCAGGGCTACAGTAGAAGACACTTGTCCAAGGTACTATGTGGCTTGAAAGCAACTTCTTACCACACAGTCATGCCTGATGGTAGTATTTATTGGTGAGAGAGATGGTGATGGTGGTGATGTAAGTGCTGAAATGTGGAGATGATAGCAATGGCGTGTTAATAGAATATATTTTCTGCAGCTTCAAGTCAGTAAACTGAGTGAAATGATAGGGGCAAGGTCAAGTATATCTCTTCCATTGATTTCCTGTTGAAATTGAAACAAGTATGTACATATTCACATACATATATATGTGCATGCACACACACATTCACAAATTCACATATTTGCATACATGCAAACCACATTCACTTATGTATAGTGTGAGAAATTTAATACAAACAACATCAATCTGAAAATTGAGGACTAAAGCAATATACTCAAGTGTAAAAAAATAATGGTGAATAAAACATATTGCAGATTTTTTTCCATGCAAAGTTATTTGTGGATATTTAAATGACTTTTTAGACCAATGTATGACTTACATGTCTTACCACCAATGTGATATAAGAGCATGTCTGTAAATAAATATTAAAAGATCCATACTCATAGGAATTAACAAGTATAAAATATATCACATGGTCACAATAGGTAAACGAGTAAAATTATAATGTATACCAATGTATCTTTGTTCATTGTTTTTCTATGTTTGCTTTCTCAATATTGATATGGGTTGGGCAAGACTTCATGAGGCAGTATTCTATGGCAAATCGCCCTTCCTTTAACTATTTTTTTTCTCTTTTGTTTTAATGTAGGTCAGTGTTACTCAACCATTTTCTTATCTATGGACCCCTTTGATTCCTATTTTACTTGGGTGAACCCTCCTGGCCATTCTATGTTTAAAAAATTTTATATTTTTATAATTAAATATTATTAAAAATTATATTAAAAAATTGTCAAAATATTTTGAGTATTGTAGAACAATAACCAATTTATTGGAGATAAATTTTAACAAATTTTTTATGGAGTCCCAAGAGCCATATGGAGCCTGCTGAGAACGGCTGATGTGGGTGCTGGTGGTAAGAAGTTTGCTTCCCACCCGTATGGTTGCATGTGTCTTCTATAATAGCCTTGATCCAACCAAGGCCTTGTGAGTGGATTTGGGAGACAGAAAGTGATAGAAATCCACTATGTGTGTATGTGTATTTGCATCTGTGTTTGTATCCCACCACTGCTCGACAATCAGTGTTGGTGTGTTTATATCCCCATAGCTTAGGAGTTCAGCAGAAAGAGACTAATAGAATAAGTACTAGGCTATAAAAAAATATAAGTACTGGGGTTGATTGATTGAATTAAGATTCTTCAAGGCAGTGCCCCAGCAAGGCCACAATCTACTGATTGAAACAAGTAAGAGATAAAAGATAAAGTAAAGTATCTGATTCCAGATACAGGATATATTGATATAATTTGGACTACTGTCCAAATTATGTCAATATAAAGTCTCAAGGAGATAAACACACACACACACATACATAAAAATACATGTGTGTATATATATGTATGATGATGATGATATATATATATATATATATATATATATATCATCATCATCATCGTCTAACGTCCGCTTTCCATGCTAGCATGGGTCGGACAATTTGACTGAGGTCTGGCAAACCAGATGGCTGCACCAGACTCCAATCTGATCTGGCAGAGTTTCTACAGCTGGATGCCCTTCCTAATGCCAACCACTCCAAGAGTGTAGTGGGTGCTTTTACGTGCCACTGGCACAAGAGCCAGTCAGGTGGTACTGGCAATGGTTATGCTCAAATGGTGCTTTTTATGTGCTACCTGCACAGGAGCCAGTCCAGCGGCACTGGCAATGATCTTGCTCAAATGTTTTTCCATGTGCCACCAGCACAAGTGCCAGTAAGGCAACAAAGGTAACAATCATGCTCGAATGGTGTTTTTATATACATATATATACATACATGTATATGTATATGTATATAAAAATTGCACTTCATATTCAAGGCTCCAATGAAGCTACACAGTGTTAGTCAGGTATTCAACTATGAATCCACTGCATCTCATGGCCGAAACAGCTGTAAGCTAGTGAAGATTGTAAGATAATCATTCCTTTGTCATCTCATTTTCTTTATATATCATAATCAGCAGCAGCAGCATCAATTAGTATCTGCGTTTCATGCTGGCATTGGTTAGACAGTGTGACTGGAACCAGTGAGACAGAGAGCTGCACCAAGCTCCAGTCTGATTTGGTATGGTTTCTACAGCTGGATGCCCTTCTTAATACCAATATATCTATGTATGTGTATTTACACACACACACACAAAACAGACTTGCATGTATTTCTGATGTACAAAATTTCACTCACAAGTTGTTGGACAATCTGACGCTCTTCTAGAAAACATTTGCGTAAGGTGCCATGCAGTGGTATGGAACTCAAAAGCATGTTGCTTAACCACACACCCATAGCTGCACCAGATATATGTAATAATAGTGCTTTCTTACATAGATAAATGCCAGGTATTTGAGGAGTGAGAATAATCTTAGTACTTGACTGGTAGTTTGGTTTTTATTTCATTTTATTTTATTTATTTATGTATTTATTTTGATACTAGAAAGTTGATCTCAGCTGGATTTAATTCACAATGTCAAGAACCACAACAAGAATCACAAGGTATTTTGCTTAGTGCTCCCATGATTCTCAATCCATTGCCCTTATGAATGTAATAGCACTGTTTTCTTGCATAGACAAATGGTTTCACATATAGGAGAGGAATATGGTCTATTTCTAGCAGGTCAATTGAACACATAGAAGCTATCTCCAATGGACAATTGTTGTAACAATGTTGGTTGGTGTAGAAAAAACACCCCTGCTTTAACTACAAGTAGTAGTAGTAGTAGTAGTAGCAGTAGTAGCAGCAGCAGCAGTAAAAAAAACTAGAAAAATATTGTAAAAAAGACAAAGTAAAAATATATGCTAAAAAGAAAAAGAGTAATCAAAGTTACTCTCCCTCACCCCCCTATTTTTCTTTCTCTCTTGTCTACAGATGTCAGGTGTTCATGAATTCCAAAGTCTGAAGATCATGATTTTTCTTGAGAAGTATGGGTCTCCTATTATTTCTGCTAGTCTATTTATAGCAGCAGTCCCCAACCTTTTAGGCACCCTAAACTGCTTTCATGCAAGACAATTAGATCTATGTGATACATAACTAGAAGCTGACCATCTTCTGCTATTTGACCCATAAATAGGACTCTTGAAAGGTACCAACACTACAGACCAGAACAGACCTGGGAATAGTGAGGACTAATGGGTAACACTATACTTCCCAACACTCCTGAACTCTCAAGCCGAAACTTCACCATCAGATACAGTCTGAAGTCTTGATCAATGCAATCAAAGTGTATTCCATCAAAACACTAAATCAAGTAGCATATCAAGTTATTCACAAAGGAAAGCTGACATCTAAAAAATACCTCTGTTCTTTTACAAGAAAGAAAACCTTTACTCAATGCTGACAAGAAAAGTTGGATTAATGTCAGAGATATTAAAGTACAAGACAACAGTGTCAGAGTGCGGGTTTTAAAAAATTGATTCAAGTTAATAAAAAAGAAACAGAGGTTGGAAGATATGAGAAGCATAGAAGTTTCAATAAGCTTAACAAAAGTTCTCTGAGGATACACAACAAAAGGAAATTAACTTAAGCTATGTCAACTTGAAAGGAGATAGAAAAGTTGGGGAATGAGAATAGAAATAACTTGTTATGTGAAGGAGTAAAAAGATGGAAGTAAAGAGAGAATTGTGATAGTCTTACCTGTCGGTATGGAAAGGGTCGCTCACAACATCCACGTGCTCTGTCCGTTGCTGTACTATCTAACACACCTGCTCTCATGTGCTGTCTGCTGCCAAATGGCTGTTCGCACCTCGCTGACTCCATATACCTACCGTGGCCCTTCCAGTGTGACCCACAGGCCCCATATACTATAATATGAGAAAATGAATAAATGTAACTGTGGTGTTATGAGCCACGCTGTGTTGTAGGGAAGGACCGGAAGTGAGGGAGTAAGCATGTCCTGTTGGAAGTGGGGCCTGTGGATTGCACTGGAAGGGTCGTGGTAGGTATATGGAGTCAGCGAGGTGCGAGCAGCCATTTGGCAGCAGACAGCAGATGAGAGCAGGTGTGTTAGACAGTACAGTAACGGACAGAGCACATGGATGTTGTGAGTGACCCTTTCCATACCAACAGGTAAGACTACCACAATTCTCTCTTTGCTTCCATCTTTTTACTCCTTCACATCACAAGTTATTTCGGCTGAAAAGAAAGAAAAAAAAGGACTGGGGCGGTTGGCCATATTGAGGGAGATGAAGAAGGGGACCGCAGAGGAAATCACAAGAATACTAAATGAGATATTCCTAGAATGAGGCCCCATGGATGATCTGCTTGTGGACAACGGCACTGCGTTTCGCTCCGAGGAGCTGGGGGAAATGCTCAACAAGTGGCATGTTAGCCGTTTCTTCAGGGCGGCATACTGGCCAAGTAGCAGTGGGGTTGTGGAGAGGCATCATCGCACCATCAAGACCATAGCAGAGAGCGGCCACATCTCACCAGTCGAGGCTGTTTTTTGGTATAATATGTCACCCAGGACGGGATAGGCTCAGGTGTCAGTGCCACACAGGGCAATATTCAAGTACAAGTGGAGACACCCACATGCCGCATTGCTGCAACCCACAGAAGAGAAAGAGAATACCTTTGTGCAGGTCAGGGAAGAAGTCTGGGTTAAACCCCCAAATGCATGGAACAATGAATAAATGTAACTGTGGTGTTATGAGCCAGGCTGTGTTGTAGGGAAGGACTGGAAACGAGGGAGTAGGGACAATGTGTCCATAGATGGCATGCCATATCATGTTTTGGATGTATGCAGGATCATCACTGCAATGGTGGATGGAGCCAACAGTTATGGAAAAGAAACGTTCTTCTCCTCTTCCCTCCACCTCCTCCTCCTCAACTCTCTCGTCGCTGACACATGATCAGAAGGAAGCCATCTTTCTGACTGCTATCTTCACAAAGACCAGACCAGCTTATCCTGTCTCTTCATAAGCTGTCTCTTTAAACGTTCAGAATAATTGTTCCATTGTCTTGGCTTAACAGCCCTCATCGTTTGTTTTTACTGTTTTGTTCTCGTTGTTCTGTCTTTTACTGTTTTTACTTTTTTATTGGTTTTACTGTTTTGTTCCTACTGTCCTGTTCTTGTTACCACTTTCACCCTCCGCAAAAAATCCCAAATTTTATTTAATTTGCTTTGCAGGAAGGACTGTTTCAACGAAGTCACGTCTTGTTCTTACCTTCGAAACGCGAAGTAGATGAAACAGAGACAACGGAAGAAGGGGAATATTTCTTGTGTTGTTGTCTTATTTCTCTGTTTTTTTCCATTGTTTGAAAAAAACTTTTGTTTCTATGTTTTTGTTTCTATGTTTTCGTTTCTCATTGTGTTCAACATTTTTTTGATGTCCTGTACCCATATATGCATGTATATATACATATATATGTAGGTATGTACATATACGTATGTATATATGCATATATATATATATATTATTTATATTATTATATGATCGATTATCACGCATCCTTTTCCAAGTAAGTTTTATCTATCTATCTATCTATCTATCTATCTATATATATATATATATATATATATATATATATATATATATACGAGCAAAACGGCCCCTGTCCAATGGACGGTGCTGAGTTATCAAACATTTAAACCAAATTTTCTCAAAACAACTTGGCCAACCGGCCCATAGCCTCACCTTTGAGAAACACTGATTTAACCTAAATTTGAGACACCAGCAAAAGAAGAAATAAAGATAGACTTTTTTTCTATTCCAAGAAAAATGATTTTACAAATGCACGTTCCCACGGCTTTATCAATCGCATTCTCACCTGAAATCGATTTTTGTAATTTTTTGAAGACTTATACACGCCCTGATACCGTTGGTATCTACATATCAAATTTGAGCACAATCGGATGGAGGATGCCCGAGATCCTAGAAGACACAAACACAGACAGATAGAATGGATTTTATATAATATATATATATATATATATATATATTTGTTTTATTTTATTTACTGATTGATTTTTCAAATTGTTAATTTGCAAATATTATACCAATGTATTTTCATGCAGAACTACACTTTATCAAAAAATGAATCTTTGGAAGGGGTATATTCTAAATATACCTCAAAGAGGAGAAAAAGAAAGAAAGGAGGAAAAAGGAAGGAAGAAGAAAATAAGAAAGGGAAAAAGGAGGAAACACAAAACAAAAAAGAGAGACCAAAAGAAAGTAAAAAGGATTTCAGTGATGATCAAACTACACCAGTTTTTTTTAAAGGTCACCATCCCTAAACCCATTCCAATACAATGGTAAAGGAAAAAATAATTAAATAAATGAATGAATGGTGAATAGGAAGGTGGATACCCTTTCTCTCTCTCTTTCCCTCTACCTACCTACCTATCTATATCCATCTCTACTGTCTTGGAACCTCACCCCCAAAAAACAAAAACAATGTTCTCTTCTAAGCAAAACCCCCCAAAAACATCTGTTTTATATAAATGAACAAGCTGTTTGTACATTCACAAAATTGTATTTGACAAGTTCTAGAAAGGAATGAAAGCACTAATAATAATGAAGAAATAAAAAGATTTTTATTCCAAAATTCTGACGATTTTTTTCTCAATACATATATATATATATATCTATATATACATTCATATACATACATATGTATAGACATATATATATACACACACACAGACGTATATATATACATATGGGGGAGAATTCACCAAAAAACAAAAGACGAAGACTGGTGGTGTAGACAACAAACAGATGTATTATTTTAATGCTCCGGAAGTGAAAAAGTCTTTAACATTTGGAGCCTATGCTCTTCCATAGAAAAGAACACAGAAAGAAACAGGGAGAGAAAATAAAAATAAAGAGGGAGAAAAAATAAAGAGAGAGAAAATAAAGAATGTGTAGGGGTTAGCGATCTTACAAAAAAACCAAAGACAAAGATGGGTGTGTAAACAACAAACATGTATTAGGTTTATGCTTGGGAAGTGAGAAAGTCTTTTATGTTTCGAGCCTATGCCCTTCACCCTTCCACAGAAAGGAACACAGAAATAAACAGGCAGAGAAAATAGAAACTGCTCTTCTTTCTCTATTCTAGAAATTACTAGTACTTTACATTTGTATATATATATATATATATCATCATCATCATCATCATCATTTAGCGTCCGTTTTCCATGCTAGCATGGGTTGGACGGTTTAACTGGGGCCTGTGAAGCCGGAAGGCTTCATCAGGCCCAGTCAGATTTGGCAGTGTTTCTACGGCTGGATGCCCTTCCTAACGCCAACCACTCCGTGAGTGTAGTGGGTGTTTTTTACGTGCCACCTGTGCAGGTGCCAGACAGAGCTGGCACAACGGCCACGAACGGACGGTGCTTTTACGTGTCACCGGCATGGGGGCCAGCCGAGGCTGGCAACGAACATGAACGGATGGTGCTTTTATGTGCCACTGACACGGGGCCAGACAGAGCTGGCAAACGGCCACGAACGGATGGTGCTTTTACGTGTCACTGGCACGGGGGCCAGCCGAGGCTGGCAACGAACATGAGCGGATGGTGCTTTTACGTGTCACCGGCACGGGGCCAGACAGAGCTGGCAAACGGCCATGAACGGAATCAGAACTGTTTTAAATAATTAAATAAATAGGACATAATATAATGTCTAACAGCTGGTGAATACTACCTCTGGATTCCCTCCATTTTCTTCTTGCCATATATATATATACAAATATATACCTATATATATATATATATATATATAATATATATATATATATATATATATACAAATATATACCTATATATATATCTTATGATAAAAGGCAGATTTTCTCTGCCTGTTACCATGTTCGTTTTTGATACAATTGTACAATATACAATTTCTTCAATTGGAATTTACCTATGATTTTCGAATTTTCGAAGTAGATTCGACTGGGTCATGGCATATAAATTTTGTTCAATTTGACCCCCAATTAAGCAAAAATTAGATCAAACTTAATATTTTACGATTTGCCTCTCTCATTTCAAATGCTTCACTCTTTCTATTACCACACTTTCTGCTACTTTCTCTTTGCAAGTGTACACACGCATAGACACGCAAACATATACATATACGATTGCCTTTCTCATTTCAAATGCTTTCCTCTGTCTATTACCACACTTTCTCTTACTTTCTCTTTGCAAGCAGGGAAACAGATACACGTGCATTTTTTTGGGGGGGAAGTTCTTTTGAAGTTGGGGTGCATTGGAAGCATTGATGTACATGTGTGCATGCGTGAGTGTGTGTGTGTGTGTGTTTGATGGGGTGTGCGACACAGAAAGTGTGGTGTGTAAGTGAAGTGCTTTTGTTAGTGTGTGTAAAGAGACAGAGAGAGTAATGTTGTGCTGTGTGTGTATGTGTGAAAGACAGAGATAACTGGACTTATTTTATTCACTTTTTGTAGTGAGTGACTGAGAGAGAAAAGAAGAGAGAGAGGTTATGTATGTATATATGTATGGCTTCAGTGACACACACACAAAAACACATACCTACGTACACCTAAAGCATGCACACACATACACAAACGGAGCGCAAACTTCAAAAGAACTTCGTGCTCTATCTATCTTTCCTCACACACGCACATACACACACAAACATATACGACAGTGACAAACACAAACGTTTCAAACAACTACATGCAAACACTCAAAGGCTATAGTAGAAGACACTTGCCCAAGGTGCCACGCAGTGGGACTGAACCCGGGACCATGTGGTTGGTAAGCAAGCTACTTACCACACAGCCACTCATATATATATATATATATATATATATATATTATATGTAGAAAAATACAAACTGGGACAAGAACATAAAACATTTAGAAGACGATAGAAATACCGTGATAGATTGTTAGCCACTACACACATTTTTTTTCTCTCCTTGTTTTTTCTGTGTCCCTTTCTGTAGAAGAGCGTAGGCTGGGAGCATTATACTAATACATCTGTTTGTTTTGTACACCACCTGTCTTCGTCTTTTGTTTTTTTCGTAAACTCTCCCTATATATATATATTACTCCGAGGTGCCTTGCAGTGGAACTGAACCCAAAACTTCATAATTTCAAATCAAACTTCTAATTATTTATCTTTAGCAATTTTTTTCAAATTTACCAGAGGACAATACTTCTCTCACTACCTTCACCTTACACTTTTTTATTTTAAAATAATGTGAAAAGAAACACCATAAGATCAGAAAATCTAGTTTGTACTTCTTAGATGTGTTTGTGTTATATAGAGAACTGGCTGACAATCCTTGTAATGCAATGACCAAGTGTACCATAGTCACTTGGTAGAGAACTGTCTAGCTAGGTCAAAGAGGGAAGGTCAGAGCTCAGAATTTAATTCTATATTTTTTGAAAGCCTTGGAGACTTGTTATGGAGGAAGTGAGAAAGTTATTTTCAAACCAGTGATTTAACTTCAATGCTTGCAGAATGAACTCCACTAGAAAAAGGCAATTGCTGATGGGAGACTGTTAGTGTTTGACAACACTCCAGATGACAGGCACCCATTCTCAATCTACTCCTGACACAGGAGAACTGTTAAGATCATCAGCCAATATAATTAGCCTCACAGAGCACCAACATAATTAACTTCACCAAGAAACACTATTACCACCATTGTTAATCACCACCATCATCATCAGAGCATGTATTGTTATTCCCTTTCTTTCTGTCACAGACTACCATGATTAACATTGTCACCATCAATAACAACATTATTATTGACTTTACTGCCCCAAACCTATTCCTAACGCCACCATCACCACCACCACAGATATGCAAAACTCAAATACTATGGCAACTTCTAGCACCATCTCTTTCACTTCCCAAACATTTCAAAACCATTATCAATTCTTACTACTACTACTACTACTACAACCACCACCACCACAACTAACAACAACACTACTACCAACACCATCACAGATACCAACACTACCTTCAACCTCAACTCTACCATTACCACCTACTTAAGTATAAAAATTAATTTTTCCTTTTGTTCTACATTTCTTATTTTCCTCTTGAAAGTAGAGCAGTTTAAGTAGTTTGTTTACAACATTAAGGACTGTTGTATTCTCATCAATGAGGTGCATTCAGAAATATATACATCCTGTTAGCATTAGGTCTTTCTTTTATTTGTACAAAATGTTATTCACCTTTTTATTTCCAGCTTCCCAGCATATGAAGAATATGATGTTTTTTTTCTTTAAAATTTCTCCTTAATTATTGATTAATTAATGTCATTGTTAAAGTGTTTCACAAAATGCCATTTGATATTTAGTTACAATTACATTTTATTTTTTACATTCATCTTCACCATCATCATCATTTAACATTCATTTCCATGCTGGCAGGGGTTGGATAGCTTGACAGGAACTGGTAAGGCCAGGGGCCACACCAGGTTCCATAGTCTGCATCGGCTTAGTTTCTACAGCTGGAAACCCTTCCAAACACCAACCACTCCACAGAGTGTACTGGGTGCTTTTTATGTGGCACCATCACTAGTGAATTTCTAAGTCACACCAGTACCAATACTTTTACGTGGCACTTTGGTTTCAGGATTTCAGTTCTGTTGTAGTAGTCTTCTTGAGTACAATAGTGTGCCACATATCTCCGTCCTCTGTCACCTCCTTCATAAGGTTTAGTGTTTTGAGATCTGCCTTCAATACTTTGTCCTATCTTTTCTTGGGTCTACCTCTTCCACAAGACCTAAGAACTCACTGCCTGGTTTAATATCACCAACTGGCACTTGGGTATCTTTAACAGAAGAGTGCACTGTTGTATGAATTAAGGATCGGTTCTCCTATTAAAGGTCAATCCATGATCATGATTTCTTTTTCCTTTGCTCCCACTTGTCTCAAAGCCTCTGCAGAAAATGTGTGTGTGTATGTGTTTTCTTCCCTCTTTGGGTGAAGTCTTTAAAGCAAAAAAAAAAAAAAAAAAGATGTACCAGTGAAGTATTGAAAGAGACAATTTACATTTTATCTAGTTCTTCCTTGTTGCCTCAATGTCAAGTATTAGGCATCCCATTTAATCATTTGTGTCCTTCCTTAAAATATTATGGTCTTGTGTCTAAGTTAGTTAAAGTGTGGAAATGCAGAAATAATAAAGAATGGGATTAAATGTCTTCAGCCTTCTCCTCCTCCTCATCATCATTGTTATCATTATCATCATTACTGCTGCTGCCACCATCATCATCATTGTTGTCATTACTACTGCAGCCGTCCCAATTGTTGTTGTTGTCACCATTGCTGTTGTTTTCATCTTCATCACAGATACCTTTTGAGCATTTTGTGCCATTAGTTTAGTGCCTTTCAGATGTGGAAGTGTATGTTATTCATCTAACCCTTTAGCATTCAAATTAATATGTCATAAGTAATCCTTAATCGTTTACATTTAAAAAATTAATCTGGTATTATCTTGTAGCTTAAAAATTTGAAAGATGTAATTGTCTATTTTTAGAATTACATTGCAGGGTAGGTGCGAGATACTGGTTCTGGCCAGTTTGAGCAGAAAATGAGTAGAATATTCGGGCTGGATATAGCTGGTTTAAACACTAAAGAGCTAAGGAAGAAATTACTTCATTATAAGCATAATCAAGGTGAGTGGATGGCACACAAACTGACAAGTAACAGGTCTCTCCAAATTAATATTAGTAAAAAATCAATTATCCAGCTCCAACTCAAAGGCACTCAACTAAAAGTACAAAGGCATTGTCTTTGTTGCTTCAGGCTACTGGACTGAAAATAAGTACCAGCCTAATGCTGGTGCAGCCCTCTCTCTCCCTCTAGCTGTCACATCCTTAATGTTCTGCTGGGTTAAGGTTGGGAAAGCTGAATGGATATCTATGCTACAAGGGCACCTATCACAATTAGCAAAAGCATAGTACATGCTCTCAAACCACACTCATGTCCAACTCGCAAGTAACAGCTATAGTTGTAGTTGTTGGTTGTAACATAACTTAATAAAAGATGCTTACATCAACTTATAAATGAAGGTTTGAATTGATAATAAGTATTGTAAAATAATCAGAGGCTGTTTCAGACAGGTTGGTAGCAAAAGAGGGTTAAGAACCTGACAGCATTTAGTTACATCACTTTGCACTGTTACTTCAAGTACTGTTGGGGACAGAGTGAGTCATTCATTTCTTCAGAGTTGATGCTAAAAGAGCCAGTTGTTGGTGTTTTGTTGTTGATGTCAGGAATTAGGCAAACAAGCACAGGCATGGCTGTGTGGTAAGAAGCTTACTTCTCAACCACAAGGTTCTGGGTTCAGTTCTACTGCGTGACACTTTGGGCAAGTGTCTTCTACTATAGTCTCAGGCTGATCAAAGCCTTGTGAATGGATTTGGAAGATGGAAACTGAAAGAAGCACATGTGTGTGTTTCTCCCACCACTGCTTGACAACCAGTGTTGAAGTGTTTACATCCCTGTGAATAAGTGGTTTGGCAAAAGAGACATAGAATAAGTAACAGGCTTTAAAACAATATAAGTACTTGGGTCAATTCATTTGACTAAAAGTTCTTCAAGGCAGAGCCCCAGCATGGCCACTGTCTAATCACTGGAACAAGTAAAAGATAAAGGATAAAAGAGAAACAAACCTGTGGTTACAGATATCCCAATTGCAACCATTCAATCTTTCTGTATGTCTAGAACTACACTGTTGAAATGTAGCCTTCCATTTTTAAGACTATAGGGGGTCATTTGAAGGACTTTAGTTGCTATATTTTGCAGATTAAATGACTGCATAAGTGCTCTCTCATTGACTCAAATAAATACCAGTAATACTAGGATCAGTTCATTCAACTGCAGCCCATTTCTACAAATCTGAGGCTGTGTTCTAACTTAAGAAACTCTTATTTACACTAGAATTGTTCAAAGTATGCATAACACAATGAACATATAAAGTAAATTGATTATAACAGCATATGTGTGTTCTGAGTGTTTGCTATGTCTCTACCATAATGTAATTGTTTCAGTTTCAACCCATGATTGCAGATTCTCTAAAGGAAACTTAGCAATGTAACAAGGCTACTTCTGGGCCTAGGAGTTGGAGGCAGGGTAATTTCTCAAAATTCTAAGAGGCAGTGAGGTTTTATGTTAAGAGAGGAACCCAAAAGATAGTAAAGGGTCCCTTCTTGGCTCTGCAGCTGTTGGATCAATGTAATGGTTAAACTCATCCCTTATAGGTTCTACAATATGTATCCTGGTTATCAGGCCCTTTACATACAGGGGTTAGACAAAATAATGGAAACACCTTAAAATTTCAAACAAAAAAAAATGTTAATATTGAGTAGGACTACTTTTGGCCGTAATTACAACTTGAATTCTACAAGGTATGGACTCATACAAAGTTTGAAATGTTTCCAAAGAAATTTTTGTCCATTCTTCAGCTAAAACAGTTTCCAGTTCTGTAGTGATGATGGTGGAGGATATCGGCTCCATACTTGTTTTTCTAAAATGCACCATAAATTTTCAATAATATTGAGAGATCTGGGGACTGTTGTGACCAGATAGGATGTTCAACTCACTAGAATGTTCTTTGTGCCATTCAGTAACAACTTTAGTTGTGTGAATTGGTGCATTATTATCCTGAAATATTGCATTTCCTCCCGGAAACAGTTCCGCAACCATAGGATGAACTTGATCAGATAAAATGCTTAAATAGTCTTGACTATTAATTCTGCCATGATGGAAAACCATTAAGATGGTGAATTTCCAAGATATAGCCCTCCGCCTCTTATCATCACAGATCCTCCTCCATATTTAACAGTTGGAAGAAGGCAGTCTGGGTCAAATGCTTCTTTTAGCTGTCTCCACACATATACTCGGCTGGTGATCAGAATAAGGTAAAGGATTACTCGTCTGAGAAAATAACATTCTTCCACTGCTCTAGAGACCAATTCTGTAGGTTTTTACTCCACTCTAAATGCTTTGCAACGTTTGTTTTGAAAGTAGTGGTTTTCTGATTGCAGCCCTCCTGTGAAATCTGGCTTTGTGCAGCTCCTGGCAAATAGTTTTTGTGGAAACTGGGTTCTCGAGGTGGTCATTAAGATCTGCAGTAATTTTGGGAACTGTACTTTTGTGAACCTTTCTGACAATTCACATAAGAGTCTGACAGTCCCTATCTGAAAGTTTGGGTTTTCTTCTGGAGTTTTGTTTTAACGAGGAGGTTTTTCCTTCTTTCTCAAAGGCTATCATTACTTTTGAGAAAGTACTTCTTGTTACACCAAACATTTCAGCTGGTTTCATTACACTAGTGCTTGCCATACAAGCACCAACATTTTGACCTCTTTGAAAGTCTGATAGATCTGTCATTTTAATGAATTTTAATTACCTTTTTCTGATGACATTTGAATAGAACCAGCAATTTTAGCAAAACATATTAAGCAACACTAATAATAAATCAAAAACATAAAAATAAACAAGCTTTTGATAGTTTTATAGAAATTTCAAAATTATGTTGCTATGATGCTAGGTGTTTCCATTATTTTGTCCAAACCCTGGTCCTGCACATATGTATCTGGTCCTGCACATATGTATCCTGGTTATTAGGCACTACACAATGTATCCTGGTTATCTGGCCCTGGATATATGTGTTCTGATTATATGGCTCTGCATATGTGTATCCTGGTTATCTGGCCCTGCACATATGTATACTGGTTATTTGATTTTCAGAATAGGCTCCTTGTTGTAAAAGGTGATTAAAAGGATTGGTATCCTTAAAGAAGGACATGCTACTGCAAAACACTGCCTCAAAAGTCCTGTCCTACATAACTAAAACAGGACTGAAGAAACAGACATAATAAAAAAAATCAACACTGATGATTTCTAATTAAGTCACTTGCCAAGCAAGTACAACTCAGAAAGTGTTCAATGAATATTTTTTGATCTATTGAATATAAAAGTGGATATTAGATAGTCAGGGTATAAATAGAAAGAAACAAATAAGTAATTCTCTGGTGAGAACTAAAGCAACATCTTTTGATCAATGCCATAAATATTGATTTCTTATATTGGTATATTGGTACAAAATTTGTTAGTGAGGACACAGGTGTAACCATGAGGTCAAAGAAAATTGCTTTGCATCCATGTGCTCCCAAGTTTGATTCCACTTCATGACACCTTGAAATATGTTTTTTTGTTTTTTGGAATGTGTTTGCAAGTGCATGCTCACATACACACATGTGCATTCACGTGTGCAACACACACACACATACACACAAAATTCCCCACCCAAATACTTCAATTATTAGAAAAAATCCATGGTGAGCATACAGAGATATTCTGGTAATAATCCTTTCAATCCTTTCAACTATAGGCACAATGCCTGAAATTTGGGAGAAGGGGATAGTTGATTGCATCGACCCCAGTGCATAACTGGTACTTAGTTTATCGACCCTGAAAGGATGAAAGGCAAAATTGACGTTGGCGGAATTTGAACTCAGAACGTAACGGCAGACAAAATACTGCTAAGCATTTTGCCTGGCATGCTAACGTTTCTGCCAGCTCACCATCTTGATATTCTGGTAATAATAAAGGATCTTATGATAAAACATGGATGCTCTTCTCTTTTTCCTTCCACCAAGAGGAAAACTAGAAAAGAAAAAGTGCTTCTCTCCCTTGAGTTACATAGATTCTCCCTTCCTTCCTCTCTCTCTCTCTCTCTCTCTCTCTTTCTCTTTTTCACTGCCATAATAGTAAGTTCAACAAGAGGCAAAAGAATTACAGAAATAACTTCATTAAGTAAGATTAGACACTTCAAAAAATAAAAACAACTTTTTTCTCTGCTACTTACAACACAACTTCACTTACAATATCACTTCTCCAATAACAATTGGTAACTAGTCACGAAAACAGAATATTCTTCTTCACAACAAACATAACATTATATAATAAATATCTTTTATGTGAACTTAATACTGACATATAATTTAATAAATTTGACAATCAACAAGTTGGAGCACTCTTATTCCTTTTGTGCCCCCAAAAAGATGATAAAATTAAGATCCATCTTCCGAGAGCATAGCTGTGAGAATAAGATTAGGTTGGGCAAAGTTCAGAGAGTTCCTACTCCTACTGACAAGAAAAGGCCTCTCTCTCAGAGTGAAAGGCAGATTGTTTGATGCCTGTGTGCAAACTGCTATGCTGCATGGCTGTGAAACATGGGCTATAACAGCTGAGGACATGCATAGGCATGAAAGAAATGAAGCCAGTATGCTTTCCTGAAAGTGCAATGTTAGTCTGCATGTTCGACAGAGTGTAAGCATCTTTAGAGAAAAGTTAGGCATAAGAGGAATCAGATGTAGTGCGCATGAGAGGCAACTGCACTGATATGGTCATTTGATGCATATGGATGAGGAAAGCTGTGTAAAGAAGTGCTGATCTTTAAATGTGAAGGGAACCTGTGGTAGAGGTAGACCCAGGAAGATATGGGACGAGGTATTAAAACACGATCTTCGAACTATGAACCTCATAGAGGCAATGACAAGTGACTGAGACTTTTGATGATGTGCTCTGCTTAAGAGGACCCATCAAACTAAGTGCACCTGTGCTGATGGCACATAAGAAAATCAACCTTGAACGTTGGGCCTCATGGAGGCAAACTGGCTGAGTTCCTTTTGAGCATTGGACCTCATGGAGGCATAGTGGCTGAGTTCCTTTCAAACATTGGGTCTCACTAAAGCAAGTGGCTGAGTTCCTTTCGAGTGTTAGGCCTCATGGAGACAAGAGGCTGAGTTCCTTTCGAACATTGGGTGGCAAGGTGGTTGAGTTTCTTTTGAGCACTGGGCCTCATGGAGGCAAGTGGCTGAGTTCCTTTTGAGTGTTGGGCCTCATGGAGGCAATGATCAAGACCTTTGGCATTATGTTGTGCTTGAGAAGGAGACCTATCAAGCCAAGCAAAATCATGGCAGATACCGGTGTCATGCAAATGGCACCCATGCCTGTGGCACATGAAAACACCCATTATACTCTCGGAGTGGTTGGTATTAGGAAGGGCATCCAGCTGTAGAAGACCATGCCAAATCAGACAGGAGTCTGGTGCAGCCTTCCAGCATGCCAGCCCAGTCAAACCGTCCAACCCATGCCAGCATGGACAACAGACGTTAAATGATGATGATGATATATACACACACACACGCACATATAAGCCTCTTCTCCTTATCTCCTCAAAGACATACAGCATCTCGAAAGAGTCCAGAAGCTGGCTACCCGCATGGTTCATGGTCTCAAAAATTTGTCCTACAAAGAGAGGCTGAGGACGCTCGACCTTTATTCTCTTGAAAAACGCCGCCGCCGTGGTGATCTCATTCTCGCCCACAACATCATAAGCGGAAAGTGTAACCTCTCGAAAGAGCTGTTCTTCACTCCTGCTCCAGAGCGTCGGCTGTGGGGTCATTCCGAAAAGCTCTACCTGCGACGATTTCATCTCAATCGAAGGAGAGGAGCTTTCTCCGTCCGGGTTGCGGATCCGTGGAACAAGCTGTCAGACGAGATGGTGAAGATGCCGACGACCGCTTTGTTTAAAGCCTCCCTGGACCTCAAGTGGCCTGAACTCTTTACATGAACACCACCCTGTACTTAACTCCATGCCCCCCTACATGGCCTTGCTATTTGCTTTTGAGCCAAATTAACTAACTAACTAACTAACATATACATACACATATATATATACACACACACATATGTATACACATATATACATACATACACACATATATATATACACACACACATAAATATATACACACACGCATATATATATATACACACACACATATATATACACACACACATATATATACACATATATACATACATATATACATACACACACACACACACATATATATATATATATATATATATATATATATATACATACAAACATATGTACACACATATACACACACACATATATATATATACACACACATATATACATACATATATATATATATATATACACACACAAACGATGATGATGATGATGATATATATTGCGTTGGTGGATTTTGATAACATATAAAGATGGGACATGTGCTATTGGTCTCATAATTATAGGTTAGTCTTGGAAGGCTCGGTTACTGATGAGAATTTCCCGAGTAAATTATTTTATATACTAAAAAAATTTGAAACCTATAGGTATAACCGTAAAAACAAGGTAAAAGTCTTTATTTTTTTCATTCCCTTTGAAATTGCTTAAATTTTGTGGTTTTCGGTCGTTTTGACCATCTCCCATCATGTAGAAATTGCCTGTTATAGGTAATTTCTCTTGGGTTTAAATATACATATATACATAGATAGATACATACATGCATATATAAATACATATATTCATATATATATATATGCACATACACACACACAAACACACACACACACACACACACACACACATATATATATATTACATATGATGAACTTCTTTCAAATTTCATCTACCAAATCTAATCACACGGTTTTGATTGTTGTGGGACAACAGTAGAAGACAGTTGTCTATGGTGCCATCACACAATGGAACTGATCACAAAACCATGTTGCTGAGAAACAAACTTCTCAGCCATACACCCATACCTGCACCTTATAAATATACATGCATGTATGTGTGTGTGTATATATGTGTACACATACACACACACACACACATATGTCTGTATGTACCCAAACTAGTATCAAAGAAAGAAGTTAGCAGATAGAGGTAATAGAGAGAAGGAAATGATGAAAACTATAAAAAAAAAAAGAAAACAAATAACCATTATACTAACAGGTAATATATATTTAGAGAATGAAGTAAATAGTTGGCAGGAAACTTCACCTATTTCATGAGATTGACCTGAATATGTTAAATATTTTAGTAAATTAGCAAGGTTCAACAATTGACAATTATGTTAGTGAGTAAATGTCTAGTGTATGAAAATAAACTTCAAAACAATATCCTCATAGCACTCAGCATAATGCCTGAACCTCATATACACACAAAGACACATGCACATACATACACACACATACACACACTCGCATGCATACACACATACAGATACTTACTCACAGATGAACACATACATACACACACAAACATGCACATAGATATGCATATGCACACACATATACATTCAGGTACACATCGTCATCATCATCGTTTAACGTTAGTTCTCCATGCTAGTATGGGTTGGACAGTTCAACTGGGGTCTGGGAAGCCAGAGAGCTGCACCAGGCCCAGTCTGATCTGGCAGTGTTTCTACAGCTGGATGCCCTTCCTAACGCCAACCACTCCGTGAGTGTAGTGGGTGCTTTTTACGTGCCACCTGCACAGATGCCAGACGAGGCTGGCAACGGCCACAATTGGATGGTGCATTTTACGTGCCACCGGCATGGAGGCCAGTCGGGGTGGCACTGGCAACGGCCACCCAAATGTACACACACATACACAAACACATATGCACACAGATGTATACACACATACACAAACTCACATTCACACAGACATAAGGACTCAGACATACACACATAGACATATACACATGTATATAATATATGTATATGTATTTATGTAATTTACTTGTGTATTAACAGTGTTTTGTTTCACTGCTATACTATCGATACTTGAGAACATATTGAGAACCAACATCTATTAATAGGTTCTGTATAGACAGAATATGAACATTTTGTAGAAATATATATCTTCATGTTAAGAAAAACAGGGATAAACCAGACAAATTTCAATATTCTGTTGGGATTTCATCAGCAACTGAGTACCCTCTTTATCTATCCACTTTAATTAATGCCTTAGTAATTTTAGGATTAGAAACAAAATCTTCATGGACTGATAAAGTGTGAGCTGAGACATTAACAAAATCCGAACATGGTATTGAGACTAGTCTGGCTGATCCATATATTTCTATCCACAAAGATATGGTAGAAAAAGACACAGTGTTTACACATGTCTATTATATACAGGGTTGGCTAAAATTTATAGATATATTCTGTGTAGATATATGATCAAACAGACTCCAAAGAAACTGGTGGCAGTCTGTATCAGTAAGACTTATATTATGTAGTAAAATTGATAAAAAGGGTACAGTGAATTTGCTATGAAGAGTTGAAAATCCAATGTTTTGGACAAAGTCCTTCTTTAGGGAAATTTTGACAGGAGAGAAATAAATGAGAAACAGCAGAATTTTACATCCTCTAAGTTTAAAAAAAACTGGCAGTAACTGATAAGGAACACAGGACCAAGTAACCTTCCTATGTGAACAAGAAGTATTAGGAGAAGTAGTGTGAGAAGAAAGAAGGAAAAAGATGAAGTGAGAAGAGAATTGAAGGATAAGTAAGTGTTTATTGAATGTCTGTCTGTAAGATCTACCGGTTACCAAATTGGCTGCAAGTAAGGGGGTATGGGTGAGACATTACAGTTGTCTCTCTTGAGTGCATTTTAACACTTGAAATTAGTGAGGCTATTAAGGTTAGAAGAACACCCAGAACAGCACGAAAAAAAAAAAAACTAGCATTAAAATGGGCACAAATACATTTGATGTAGTAAGCCATCTGTAGAGACAAGAAAAAAAAAGAAACATTATTTTAATCACTAATTCTGGTTAAAAACAGCAGGGGAGACAACATTGAAATTTAAGTTGATTTATACATTTTCTTTTTTCATTTTATAGTCAGGAGGAAAGTCACTGCCAATGACTCTTTACAGAGCCTCTTAAGTTGGTAGTAGGAAGGGAGAAAGGTATCCTTAAATCAGAAACCTGCCCTGATTGCTTGCAACAGAGTGGACTCTACTAAAAGTATCCAAAATACAGGTGATGGGGTTAAAATGGGCAGTGTTTTAAGTCTACAATCCAGTGGGAAGTGAGGTTGATCTACAGCAATATGGTGATAATAATTCCAAGCATGCTTTAACCTTATTTGACTTTATCAGTTGAACATAGTCTACAAGATGTAGAATGACCGGAGAAGTACATAGGATTTTAGAAAATGAACATTGAGTGGTGTGGTAATTTTCAAGAATGATCTTACAAAAGTACCCATGGCGGTAAATAGTAAAATGGGTGCTAGAATACCAAATGTGTCAGGAGCCATGAAATTTTGTTCAACTAAACCTTTCATGCCTGTTGTCAAATGTCTGGAACAAGTAAAAAGTAGATAATAATGAGAAAAAGATGCTGGAAATATTCTGGCACATGTATGCGTGTGATTAGATATAGGAAAGGGTGTTTTTAGATTATTAGTTTAGTTATTGATGTGACTATTGATGTAGTTTATAGTGACAATGATGATGATGATGGTGAGGATGATCGTTATATTATTTCTGTTCATATTACTGTTGCTGTTGTTGTGTTATTGATGAGTTGTTGCTATTGTTCTTGTTGTTGATGGTAATGTTACTTTTGTTGCCTTTACTGCAGTTATTGATGTTGTTGTTGATGATGATGGTGATGATGTTGGTGGTGATGGTGGTTGTGATGATGATGATGTAGAAGCACCTCTTCTTTCCTGCTGGAGCTTTGCCCAGCTGGAAGCTTTCAGCCTAAACTGCACACAATTGAAACTGCACATCAGTTATAATATCATTTTTCTTTTGTCTTCTGCTACTGTTAGCCATACCTCTCTGTCATGTATTTGAACCTAAAGTAAGGTTCTGTACAGTTATTGCTTGTAACTTCTTTGTACAGTTCTTGGTTAACACTAGTCACTGAAGGAAGAGAAAGCAAAGTACTAGGATATAATGCAGTGCACCTGAGCACTGTATACAATAGGCTCATTATATTATATAGTACTATTCCTAATGCTGTTGTTTTTGAGTGATCTTAGTCAACTCTGTGTAAAGAATTATTGCTCAAAGAAGGCTGATGAATAACTCAGTATTGTTGAAGCATCAGCCAAAATGCTTTGCAGCATATATTTCTGGTCCCTTGCGTTCTGAGTTTGAGTCCTGCTGAGGTCAACATTGCCTTCCAGCCTGCTGGTGTCAATAAATAAGTAAAGTACTCAAGAAGAGCAACAAGCTGGTGGAGTCATTAGAGAATTAGATGGGATAGCTTGCAGTATTTGTTCTTTGCATTCAAAGTCTGCAGTGGTTTTCTTTGAGGATTGACTTAATCCCCAACACCTAGTCCTTGGGTGTCTCTGTTGCAAGCATTCAAGCTTGGTCTCTGGTCTGAGGATATGTTCTTTTTTCTCTCTAGCCTTGTAGGTCCTGTAAAGGGTCATGGGCACTGCCTCTTCTTTTGATTAAGCAATAAAATAAATAATATTTGATTATTATCTTCCTTATTGTAAGACCAATATCACTACTGTGATGAAAGTGGTGAGCTGGCAGAATTCTTAGTATACTGAACAAAATGCTTAGTAGCTTTTCTTCCAGCTTTACATTCTGAGTTCATATTCCAGTGAAGTCAACTTTGCCTTTCATCCTTCCGGGGTTGATGAAATAAGTACCAGCCAAATACTAAGGTTGATGTAATCAACTATCCTCCTCCCACTATAGTAAAAAAGAATATAGTGCCTATAATAGAAAGGATTATTATTATTATTGTTAAGGCAACAAACTGGCAGAATCGTTAGCATGATGGGTAAAATGCTTTGCAGCATTTCATCTGTCTTTACATTCTGAGTTCATATTCCTCAGGGTTGACTTTGCCTTTCATCCTTTTGGGGTTGATAAATTAAGTGCCATTGAAACACTGGTGTTGATGTAATTGACTAGTCCCCTCTCCCAAAATTTCAGGCCTTGTGCCTTTAGTAGAAAGGACTACTATTGCAACTTCTAAGATGAAAGCAATGAGTTGACAGAATCATTTTAGTGGCATTTTTTGTGGCTTCAAGTTGTGAGTTTGAATTCCACTGAGAAAGACTTTGCCTTTCATCTTTTTGGGGTCAATAAAATAAGTAACAAATGAGCACTGGAGTCAATGTAAACAACTAGCCCTCTTCCACCAAAACTTAAGGCCTCATGCCTATAGTAAGAAGAATTATTAATACTACAGTGAATTGGCAGAATCATTAAAGCAGAGCAGATAAAATACCTTATGATATTTGTTCAGGCTATTTGTTCTGAGTTCAAGCCCCCATGAGTCCAACTTTGCTGTTCATTTCCCCAGGGTTGATGAAATAAAGTATTAGTTAAGTACTGATATCACTGCAATCAGCTACACTGCCCCCAAAATTATTAGTCATGTGCCTAAATTAGAAACAATCATCATCATCATCATCATTTAACGCCCATTTTCCATGCTGGCATGGGTTAGACGGTTTCGCTGGGACTGGTAAGTCAGAGAGCTGCACTAAACTCCAGTCTATTTTGACTTGGTTTCTATGGCTGGATGCCCTTTCTAACACCAACCACTTTAGGGAGTGTACTGGATGCCTTTTCTGTATCACCAGTACAGGTGCCTTTTAAGTGTCACTGGCATGGGTGCCTTTCACTGGCCACAACCATGATGTCACTTACCTTCATATGTCTTCTCATGTACGGCAAACTGCCAGAAGTCTAGGTCACTTGTCATTGCCTGTTAAGATTCAACATCTAAAGATCATGTTTCACCACCTCATCCCATGTCTTCCTAGGTCTACCTCTCCCACAGGTTCCCTTCACAGTTAGAGATCAGCACTTCTTTATGCCACTGTCCTCATCCATACCAGTGCAGTCTTCTCTCTTGCACACTACATCTGATACCTCTTATACTCAATTTTTCTTTTAAGATTCGATTTCCAAATATTTAAAGAAAGAATTGCTGGATGGGTTTTATGGGTAAAATCAACTGGCAGGAGACCTAAGGGTAGATGACGAACAAGATGGTTGGATAAAATCCATGAGTTTGGTTGATCTCTCTTGGGGATCCAAGCAGATCAACTGGACACAGTTGCTTCTGACAGGACCCAATGGAAGGCATGCTTGAGGACTCTGCCTCACAACCCTCTCAGGAATAAGTGGGCGAAGAAGATGAGATGAGATGAGAAACATCAATAACAGCATGGAAACAGTGGTAGTAGCAACTAAACAAGCAAAACAAGAACAATAACATCAACAACAACAGCACCATAAGCATCAGATGGACAAATATTTGTAATTGTGTAGATGACATGGGAATTACCATGGATTATTGGTGGATGTCATAGGAAGAAATGGAAGACGTGATTGAGAGATTAAGATCTCTGAACTGAACAACAGGATAAAGTAAGCAGACAGAAGAGAGAAACATGGGAAAATAAAAATGGAGAAAAAGAAAAGAAAAAGTAAAACAAATCATCAGCATCATCATTATAATTACTATCTTCATCATTCATATGTTTTTGGTTGCTACAGCCTCCATAATTATAATCTTCATTATCTATACTGTTGTCATTACCACTACCACCACTGCCAACATCCATCGTTATCATAACCATCATCCTCTTTACTGAAGTTACCACATCTACACCATCACCAGCACCACCACATCTACACCATCATCATTATCATCATCATTATCCATATTGCTGTTGCCACAGCCTCCAACATCACAACCACCATCACAATCTTTATGGCATTATATCAGCATTATTGATTATGTTATCATCATTATCCTGTTCTTCATTATTTTATCCATCTTTATGTTCTAAGTTCAAATTCTGATGAGGTCGACTTTGCCTCTCATCATTTTGGGGTCGATAAATTAAGTACTAGTCAAGTCCTGGGGTTGATGTGATTGACTTTCCCCATCCCCCAAATTTTCAGGCTTTCTGCCTATAGTAGAAAGGATCATTATTATTATTGTTTTACTTCTCAGAGTGCTTGATCTTGTTTGCTCTGATAGATTCTTTGAGAGTGGACAGCAGCCTGCTGTCAGAGATCTCACAGAGTCTCTTTCTGCACATTTTAAGCTTCGGTACTTGGTTGTTAATTATCATGGGTAACATTCAACAATTATTATTATTTTTATTATTATTTTTCCGCCAAGGTCAACTTTGCCTTTTATCCTTTTGGGGTTGATGAAATACCATTTACACACTGGGATTGATGTAATCGACTTAACCCCTCCCCCACAATTTCTGGCCTTGTGCCTACAGTAGAAAGAATTATTATTGTTATTATTATTATTATTATCACCATCATCATCATGGCATTTATTATTATTATTATTATTATTACTATTATTATTACTATTATTATTATTATTATTATTTTTATTATTATTTTTCCGCCAAGGTCAACTTTGCCTTTTATCCTTTTGGGGTTGATGAAATACCATTTACACACTGGGATTGATGTAATCGACTTAACCCCTCCCCCACAATTTCTGGCCTTGTGCCTACAGTAGAAAGAATTATTATTGTTATTATTATTATTATTATCACCATCATCATCATGGCATTTATTATTATTATTATTATTATTACTATTATTATTACTATTATTATTATTATTATTACTATTATTATTATTATTATTACTATTATTATTACTATTATTATTATTATTATTATTATTATTATTATTCAAATTCCATCAAAATCGACTTAGCCTTTCATCCTTTATGAGTCAATAAAATATGAGTCAATAAAATAAGACACTGGGGTTGATGTAATAGACTTACCCATTCCCCCTAAATTGCTGGCCCTACGCCTACCATCATCACCATTATTGAAAGAAGGTTGGTAATGTGGTAGTGAGTCCTGTAACTGTATTTTGTGTAGCCTGAGATTTGTATCCGTTCCCCACTGTTGCACTCTGCAGCACGGCTGTAAGTAGTCACACATAGCTGTAAATAGTCACCACAGGAGAGCAATAGCAGCATTGTGAAATTGACAATTTTTGTTGTTGTTGTTGTTGCTTAAGCCCAAGTCAGCTCAGAAGAAGCTGACCTACAATCAACACACATTCTAGCCACAACCATTTTGTCTTTATTTCGAGGTCAATTTCAATGAGATTTGGCTGCTATTTCTAGTAAGCTTAGAAACCAAGTAGAGACTCCCTCATTTGACAATTGTTTGGTTAACTTGCAGTATTAAATTGAAATTCTACTGTGAGTAAAATTTATAAAATTAAGTCCTTGTAGCAGATCACTGCCTCAATTTGAACCTGGACTGTTTGTTTTTACAATTAGATCTATGTAAACACAAAACAGAGGAAACTTTTAGATTGAATGATGATGTCACGAAAAATCTAACCAATGACACGTAACAACTACACATTGGCTTCTTTGTTTGACATCAGCAAAAATTCTAATGACTCGGAAATTGTTAACTGAAAATCAGCCAAGTTCTGATTAACCCTTTACTATTTAAATTACTCTGTCAAATGTAATGCATATTATTCTCATTGTTTTGAATTAATCATGCATTATCTTGTTGCATCAAGAGTTCAATGATGTGGTTGTTTATTTTTAGAATGACATTGTAAGGTAGGTGTGAGAGGTCAGATCTGGTTTATTTGAACATAAAACAGAATGTCTTGAGCAGATGTAACCAGCTTGAACATAAAACAGATAGAATATTATTTTGGCTGAACATGACTGGTCTAAATACTAAAGGATTAAAATAATCACAGCTTATAAAACAGGTAGCAAAAAAACCAGGCAGGAGCTCAGACAGGTATGGTCAGAAAGAACTGAGTGGACAGATTGAAGAGAGACACATTCATGCATTAACTCTTTAGCATTCAGATTATGCTGTTATTTCTAAAAAGACATGATAATTGTTCCATATTGAACTGTAGCAAGATGATTTAGCCCTTTAATATTCAAGTTACCCTGTCAAACGTAATGCTTATTTATTCACATTGCTTTGAATTAATCATACATTATCCAGTAGCTTTCAGATTTTGATGATGTGACTGTCCATTTTTAGAATGTTATTGTAGGGTAGGTGCAAGGGGCTGGATCTGGCTGGTTTAAAGGCTAAAGGGTTAAGTGAAACTAAGTTCAGTATCAGATATTGCTCAACAACTAGACTGGTCTGTATGACCATTCTGCTACACTCCAACAACAAACAGCTACTAACTTAATGAATCAACCATGACTAAGAACACTCATATCTAATCTCTCTTTTCTCTATTTCTCCACACACAGGTACATAAACTGTCCAATTAAATTACTAAGATGACAGAATTGGGCCATAGCATTAATCTCGTTTTTTAGCCATTCCCTTTTTGACTGTTAACAATAAAACAGATGATGAACTTAAATGATAAACTTTTTTCTTTTCTTTGAACCCTTTCATCATTGATAAATTTTTAATCTTATTGTTAAATCCTATTGCTAAACCATGAGGTTTTTGGCAGCTTGGAATGAAGATCAAATCAGCTTCATTTATTGCTGCCACCAGGGCCTTAAACTTTGACCTGGTATAGCAGTCAGGTCTGCCACCTGTCTTGCTGTTGAGGGGTTTATAAATATTGTTAGTTGATGTTTACCATCAAATTTTACATGATGAGTGAGGCTTAAGGCTGCCTCAATGTTTTTTTCTCATGCACAGCTATTAGGCCTCATTCTTTTTTTCATTGTTCTCTCTCTGCTCTTGCTCAATGGGGCTGGGATCATCGCAAGTTAGCGGTCCCAGAGGCATCACCATGCATAGAGTCAACACCCCCACTCCAGTGCCTCCCATTGCTGGCAGTGTCTCATACCAGCACCCCTACTTCCTTCAAAGTGGTATCAATCCTCTGCAATCTTCCTTAATCATGGCCAGCCATCTGGTGTGAAGCCTGCTATTGGGCCCCTTCCAGCCTGCAGCTGCTGCATCGAACAAGAGTTAGGCCATGGTAGGATGATCTAGTAGGAGGCGGAGGACATGTCATACGAGCACAAGCAGCAAATGACAATGAAAGAGGAGGCTATGGACTGATAGATGCATGAATATAATTCTTCATTGGAAATGTGATTGCTACAAATGCAAAATGGTAAAGAGAAGGAACAAGCAGTTCTTTGATGACTGAGGAGTATTGGCATCTTTTTACAACTTGAAGGCACATCAATCCACACACATGATGGCCTCATCATCACCATTGCTATGAATCAACGAGGAGTCCTCTATGTCATCACACAAGCTGCAAGAAATAGCAAGCAAACTTCCCTCCAATCACACCCAATTGCATTTTAAAAAAAGAAAGGATGCTTTGACTAATTGACCAATGAAGTCAAATACTTGAAAACAAGACAAGATGGTCATGGCAGAAATGCCTTTGATTCACTGGTCTGCTCCATAATGACTAACCTGGAGCCAGATGACAAGAACAATCATTGGTGTTACTTCCAATATGAACAACAATTTCAACAACACTACAACCAGTTCTAAATCCTCTACGTTGTCATCACCACCACCACCACTACCACAACAACAACAACAACAACAACCACCACTATCTTGTTACTAACTACCTCATCACTCTCTTACACTACACTACCACTGCCTTCAGTATTTTTCCCATCAGCCTTCAACCAATAACTTTTATGATCACCACTTTTATCATCACTACACCACCACTACATCATCACCATCACCATCTGTTTCTTTATTACCCACAAGGGGCTAAACACAGAGGGGACGAACAAGGACAGACAAATGGATTAAGTCGATTACACCAATCCCAGTTCGTAACTGGTACTTAATTTATCGACCCCGAAAGGATGAAAGGCAAAGTCGACCTCGGCGGAATTTGAACTCAGAACGTAACGGCATCACCATCACCACACCACCATCACCCTACTGCTGCCATCTACACCCCATCACCATTAACACCATTTTAACTTTAGCTACCACTACCACAACTATCAGCACCACTACTACAACCATGACATAGCATCACCAACACTACAATCACCAAATACACTGCTAGTACATCACTACTGCCAACTCCACTGTCACCATCACATTACCATCACATTATTATCACAATTACCAACAGTATCACCTCACTGTCTTTATGTCACCACTACTACTACTACCATTACAACAGTACCACCACTGTCACACTACTATTGCATCACTACCACCGCCTCCACAACACACTACTGTTACTTCATTGTCACAACACTGCTACCACCACCACCATCATAACTACCCTCATCATCACCGTAACTATGACCTCCATCACAAGCATCATCATCATTACCATAACTACAACTGCCATCACCACCACCATCACAACTACCATCATCATTACTATAACTGACTACCATCACCACCACCACCATCATCACCATCCCTACAACCACCACCACCACCATCATCACCATCCCTACAACCACCATCACAACCACTGCTATCACAACTACCACCATCATCACCATTACTTCAACCACCACCACAATCATCGCCATCACCTCCACCACCAACACCACTATATTGACATTACGTTAACATCACCACTACAACCACCACTACCACCATCACCCTCATCAATGTTAACATCTTGTTCTTTCTGCTTGCTTGATTTTTAAAAGGTCTGCTTAATAACAACAATAACCGTTTTCATATCTATTGTACAAACGAACAGATGTTTGTGTGTTGATGTGAAGCAGAGTAAAATTACTTGAGACAACTAAATCAGATGATTTAATTAAAAGAAATGACGTTATATTTAGCTATACTTTTCCTTTTTACTTTTGTTTTTATGTAATAATTATATTTAGGTTGAATCATCTACCCAAATAGTTTTCTTTTCTTTTCTTTTTTTTCTGACAATAAAAGTTCCGCAAGAAATGTTGGCTGGCCTCAACTTTACACCAAGATACACTAACACTCGCCTGTTGTGATCTTGTTTTCATATCTCTCTAACGGCCAATCTGGAATGTAGGTTCTTTCTTCTCTGCTCATACACACATGTTTGTATGCATGTAGGCATGCATGCACGTCTGTCTGTCTGTATACACTTCTGTTTAGCAAACTCTCTAACTTGGATTATTTTCCTTTTCTTTCTCTCTTAAATCATTTCTTATGTGTATATCCACCACCTTGATTTTATTATTTCATTATTTAGCTGTTTATTTCTTTGGTTCATTTTAGCAATCACAACTAATGTCATGAAGGAGTGCCACTTTTAGAACGAGCCAATGAGTGACCCTGTATGTGGTTGCTCATCCTGCTAGAATAAAGCAGTAAAATCTTCCTCAGTTTACAACCTACCATATACAATAATGGAATGACAATTAGAATCTAATGCCTATCAAAAAGTTCCCAGACTAGTTTAGAGGCATGCCAACAGATGGCAGCACATGGTTGCATGCTGCCATGAAGTGACCTTCATGAGGCAGTGGGCCAAGTGACATCACTATGTTTACTTCACAAGTTGTGAAATTTGTGTTTTTGTGATCATGTATATGCTTCTGTCATGGACAGGAACAAAGAGCCAACGTAAAATTTTGGATTAAACTTGGGAAGTCTGCTACAGAGACATTGAGCATGCTTCGGCACACTTATAGTGATGAAGCAGTGGGTCATACTCAATGTTTCAAGTGGTATGGGCACTTCAAAAGCAGAAGAACGTTGCTGGAAGATGATGGATGATCTGGAAGACCTGTTATGAGTGTCACCCCTGCAAATGTGGAATTGTGCATCGAGAATTCATCCCCCAGGGTCAGACCATCAATCAAAAGTTTTACTGTGACGTTTTGAAGCATTTGAGGGAAGACATTTGGTGAAAGTAACCGGATCTGCAGGGTACAATGTATTAGGTTCTTCACAATGACAGTGCACCCTGTAACTGAGCTCTCCTCACTTCTGAGTTTCTTGCCATAAACAACATGGTGTCACTTCTTCACCTACCCTATTTGCCAGATTTAGCACCTGTAGACTTCCATCTCTTCCCGAAAATGAAAATGCACCTGAAAGGTCACCATTTTAACACTGTTGCTGAGATCCATAGTGAATTGCTGAAGGTCCTTGACTGACTTACGGAAAATGACTTCCAGGCCAGATTCCAAAAGTGAGACCAATGTATTGCTGTGCAAGGTGACTATTTCAAAGGAGATGATGATAAAACTTAAGCAAATAAGTTATTTTTTATTAAGCATAACTAGTCTGGGAACCTTTTGGTACCACCTGGTACATTTGTCTCTATTACTTACTTAAGCTCTTCATTCTCTAAGGAGCATAGGCTATCAACAACTTGCTCCACTGTTCTCAATTCTGAGATGTTTTTTCTGCATTTCTCCAGTTGGTTCTCTGTTTCTTCAGCTCTGTTTCAGTATCCTGCCATCTTTTGCCTCCCTGGTGGGTTCCAGGTCAAGGCT